>NC_080848.1:39078128-39407957 GCF_030435755.1 Ochotona princeps | reverse complement strand
TGTCCTGGGAAAATCAGTGGAAGATGGGACCCTACCACCCATGCAGAAGACCTGAAGAAGCTGCTGGTTCCTGACTGTGACCTGGCCCAGTGCTGGCTGTTACAACCTTCTGGGGCATGAACCAAAACATCTGTGTGTGTGTGTGTGTGTGTGTGTGTGTGTGTGTGTGTAACTCTGACTTTCAAATACAATGAAATAAATCTTTAATAAATAAAAATAATGACCAGGCAACAGTCCTATACAAATGGAAACCACTTTTATCGCTATGATGCTGAAAGCAATTCATAAAGTGGTATCTGGTTTCTAGGTAGCATCAGAGAGGCCAGGGTCCAGGGCTGTTAAAGTGTCTTGGAAAAACATTTTCAGCCTCTCAAACCACCACCTGCTCTAGCCCTGGGGGCCTACTCTCAGGATCTTAATAATCTGGTTAATAATCAGCAGTGAGAATAACACCCACTTCCCAACAGCTGACTGCTCCGAGGGGCAGAGAATTCTCCCAGACCTTCGGGCACCCTTCCCAGCCTCTCTCGCCACCCCAGTTCCCCCACTCTACTCCTGCTCATTCCTTACTTTCCAAAGAGCCATACTGGGGGAATACAGCCAGGGGCTGAGGAGAGGGTCCAATTCAAAACCAAACCAAAGGGAAAGAGAATAGGACACAAGTGCCCATCAGCCAGCAAATACATAAACAAAACACAGTCATTCCACACCATGGATCATGATGCAGCCACAAACAGAAGTGAAGCCTGGCTGTCTAGATCCACCCTGAAAACCTGACACTGTGTGGAAAGCACCAGTTACCAAATGCTGTGTGTGTGTTTGTTAAGCGGCGGCCACCAGGGGCTACAGAGAAGCAAGGATGGGGAGCTGACGGTAGACCTAAGGGTGCTCTCTGAGGTCATAACAGCTGTTCCGGAGTTGCACTGTGGGAATGCTGGCACCTCCTGGGGCTACAGCAAAACCTACTGAATGAGGCATCTTCGTGCCTTCTATGGCATAGGAATTCTCTCTCGATTTCTGGAAGAGGAACAAAAAGGATGGCTGGCTGGACTCCATTTCTGTCATTCCTGCTGCTTTCTGACCTTGATGGCAAGGGCAGTGAGTGCCCATGGAGCAGCCTGGGGTCCCGCCTCCTCCTTCCTCCTGCTGAAAGTCACCCTTCCGTCCCCATTCCCAGCACTTGAGTCCTTGCGGCACAGTCAGTCGCTGGGGGACATTTTCCCAAGTTCTGACTTTCCACATCTTACATAACCAGCTAGACCATAAACAACAGGCTTTCATGCCATCAAATAAAAGGCTATAACAGAAATTATCATAAGACACGGACACGATGGGGGAAAGGTGACGCCAAGGCCAGGGCTGGCTCCAGCGGCGAGCGCCAGTTCTCTTGAGCTAGACCTTCCATCTCTTAGCACCTCTGCTTCACCCTCAACAGCAGGGGCCGGCTAGGACTCGGTGCTACCCAACTCCCTGGGGCTACCAGAGCTCCCACAGTGACAAAGAACTGCACAATTCCAGAGAAAGCTAGGCCAGGGCAGGCACAGCAGGGACAGGAACAAGGCACAGGGTCCATACCCACAGAAATCTACTGAGCGCTCTGCAGAGGTTGAAGCCCAGTAGCATGACCTGCTTGGCCTAGCAGTGGGCAATACAGACAGTGGTTTAGAGTCCTGCTTTTAGGGTCTAGCAGGTCTTGAGCTAAATCCCAACTCAGCTGCAGGGCCAGGCTAGGTCACCTGTCTTGCATCTCAGTGTTCTCATCTTTAAAATGGTGCAGTAATACCGCCTCCCTCATGGGCTATTCTGAATATAGCAGCACCGGGCACCTGCAAAAAGACCACACCCTTGGCTATTGCTGCTGTGGAGTGGTTAGTGCTGCTGCTGCCAAGCTTCTGTCAGACCTATTGGAACACATGGGCATAGCACAGGAGGGGCCAATCAGAGGGCAGAGGCAGACAGGGGCTGAAATGTCTTCCAATCTGGAGCATGCGGGGAACCCCACGTCCTTTGGACTCTAAGCCTGCAGGCAAGAGATGAGCACCAGTGACTGGGGGGTAGGAGAGCCACAGAGTGCTAGGTATATGTCCAAGGCTTCATCTCAAGCCCCAAGGGGACAGACACAGAGGTGAAGGCACAGCCTGTGCCAGGGTCAATATAAAAGGTAACAAAGGGCAAAAGCTCAGCAGAACTGTGGTGCTGGCAAAGGGTGGGGGACACAGGACACAGGAATGAGGGACCCTGGCAGGTGGAGTGAGGGGGTCCCTATCACCCCTAAGGAAGTCGCTGGACAACAGCAGCTGCTATTCCCACACTGGCACCAAGTAGGCTGACCTTAGGGCCCCATCCCATCCCAATGCACAACCTAAGAGGGCTCTGGTCATCAGAGCACAGCTCCTGATCTATGGTGACTCCGAACTGCACAGTGAGTGGAAAACAGCAGCGCCCAGTCAACCAGACATTCTTGGACTTGGGGGCCAGAATCCCTGGGAGAAGTTGTTACACACCACTCCATAGCCCAAGGACATGGAAACCTGAAAGCGAGGGAGCTACCCAAATCCCACAACCCCTCCCTCCTCTCCAAAGAAGGCACAGTCTCCAAACCACCTCGAGCCAGCTTTGCAGGAAGTGGTCACTGCTCCCGGAAGAACCTGCCAGAAAGCACACCTTGTTTAGGGGCAAGCGTTGGTGGAGCCCCGCTTGAGTGCCAGGGCTTTGTGCAGTGAAGGAAAAAAAGGGGACCCAGGGCTACGTTAGTCTACCTCAAAAGGAGACTGATGGCAGAGGCCTGGGCTGGGTCAGCAAAAGACCAGGGGTGCACAGGAAGTGTGCCAGGTATACCACATATGGACTCTGCCACTTGCCATGGCCACCTGCACATAGGGAGCAAGGGAGCGCTGAGCAAGACTCTGGAGGGCAAGGAGAGCACTGCCCTTCCCCGGAGTGCCCACGTGGAGCCGGGGCTAGCAGAGGAAGGGCAGGAGCCAGCCAAGAGTGGGACAGGACAGGGCTGCAGCCACAGGGAGCCAGGTAGAGCCCCTCAGCCATTCCTGGTGGAAGAGGGTTGAGCCACCTCCCAAGCCACAGGGTATCACCTCTGAATATAACTCTTTGCCAAAGCAACACTGTTTAGAGCTGATTGATGCTCTAGAGGTCATTCATGAGCAAGTAGACACCCCAGGGACTGAGGTCAAAGACAACACACAACTCAGACCTCACCTGAGATCCCTGCCACCAACTCCACTGCCCAGAACCTGGCAACGAGGAGCCAGCTCCTCCAGCCCCCTTTTGCCCATGTGGAACACAAGGCAATGCAAGTGGGTCCAACAGCCCACACGACCTTTAAGCCCAAGTTATAGGCCATCAAGAGCAACTGTGACCTAGCATGGGCGACAGCTTCTGGCCCAGGCAGCTGCAGAATAAATGCAGAAACTATCGCAAAGTCCTGTACAGCCTGGCCCTGCAGAAGCCCTGTGCCCATCCCGTGGGCAGTGAATTAAAGCTAAATGGGACTCAGGGCACAGAGCGCAATCAGGTGTCCTGGAGAAGGTGGCAACTGCTCCCAGGCTAGAGGACAAGCTCCAGCATCGGCCTGGGAGAGATGCCGGACAGGGAAGGTACCAGCAGAGACACAGGAGAAAGTGGGCACAGGTCCCTGGAAGGAGGCTAGGTTCACAAAGGGAAGGCAGACCCAGCACACGTGCAATCCTCCAGGTTGCTCAGGCCCCAAGGGCCGCGTGGAGTGAGCCCCTGCTGCTGATTCATTTCACGCTCACCATGGTGCTTTGCTGGGACCAAGCTCTGAGAGGTTGCATAACTTGTGCAAGGTCACATGGCTGGGTAGTCCTGGAGTCAGGCAGTGCCCGGACTTAGCCACTGTGCTACATGGCCTTGGAGGGAGACAAGGGGCCAGTTCATGGGGCGCTGTCCTGTGACATTGCGTGGATCCCTACCAGGATGGCCTCCATTATAGGAGTCACTGCCTGACCTCTTAAGTGTTCTACTTGTGTCCTTGGAGAGGAGTGACATAACAGTGGCTGTTGGAACAAGTCCACTAAAGATATAAAAACAGAGCCAGTTAACCAGAAGAGGGGCCACGGACACACTGGAAGCCATGAATGGGGGTTGAGGATACACATGTTGGGAAGCAGGTCCTCAGCCACCTCAACTTCAGGCAGGGTCCTGGGGTAGACTCCACAAGCCACAGAGAAGAGGGGGAGTACCAAGAGCAGGGACTCCCACCAATGCTGATGGCCAGGGCAATGGCAAGAAAGAGGCAAATTCTTTTTTTTTTTTTTTGTCTTTTTAAGATTTATTTAGTTTTATTGAAAAGTCAGATTTACACAGAGATGGAGAAACAGAAAGATCTTCCATCCACTGGGTCACTCCCCAAACGGCCACAATGGCCAAAGCTGAGCCAATCTGAAGTCAAGAACAAGGAGCTTTTTCTGGGTCTACCATGTAGGTGCAGGGCCCCAAGGCTTCAAGTCATCCTCTGCTGCTTTCCCAGACCACAAGCAGGGAGTTAGATGGGAAGTGAAGAAGCCAGGACACAAACAAGTGCCCATATGGGATCCTGGCACATGCAAGGTGAGGATTTAGCCACTAGACTACCATGCCAGGGCCCAAGGAGAGATTTATAAGATGTTCTATGGAGGCAAAATGGAGAGGGTTCAACAACTGAAGGAGGAAGAATGCTAAACTCGCCACAAGGCTTGGGCTCCAAGCAACTCAGCAACTGATACTTCAGCCATGGTGCAGACTGTGAAGAGAACCAGGCTGGTAAGTGGCTGATGAAGATGTGCTAAATGGGTGGGGACGCTAGGACCCCTAAGTGGGGTAGGGAAAGGAATGATACCTAGGCAGAACAATAGGTGGAAGAGAACCAAACTCAGGGGGGTTGAGGCTACAGAAGGAGGGTTCACAGAGGTCCTCAGGAACCCAGAAAGCAACCAGGAACAGATACCACAGGGGACAGGAAAGGAGAGGACGGAGGCTGAGGCATGGGTTAACACCAAGGAGCAGGAGGTTGGCCAGCTGCCCACTGATCCCTGAAAAGGGTTTTTCATCATTTGCGTCTTTCCACGAACTTTTGACAAACCCTTCCTATACCTGAATTTCAATTTTCGTCTTTCATCAACATAAACTCATCATTAAACTCCATTTCCTACAGACTTTCTGAAGTCCGAGTGAGGCTGCATTTTCACTAAACCCATGAGCCCACGCCACGCAGCCACACCGCACACCACCACAGCATTTGCCAACTGCTGAGTGAGCAGCTTCACTCACGCGCTCAGACACAACCTGGCCTTCGCTGATGGAGCTGCATCACGGTCAGGGCAAAGGCAGCCAGCTCACAAGGTCACGGACAGCTTCGGGACTGAACTCATCAAACCTGGGAGTCACCAAGGGGCAGGGTATCAGAATTTCCCAGTCTGTTGCCCTGTATCCTACCCCAATGGAAAGGACGGCAAGACTGCTCATTTCGTAACCCTTTCAGCTTGGACGCAAAACGTTTATCACATCAAAGCATCATTTTTGAGAGGAATGCATGGGTATCTCCCTTGTTTTAAGAGATAGAAATATCCGGGCCTGGCGCAGTGGCCTAGCGGCTAAAGTCCTCACCTTGCATGTGCCAGGATCCCATATGGGTGCCTATTCATGTCCCGACAGCCCCACTTCCCATCCAGCTCCCTGTAGTCTGTGAAAGCAGTCAAGGACGGCCCAAAGGCTTGGGACCCTGCATCCACATGAGAGACCCAGAAGAGGTTCCTGGCTTCAGATTGGCTTGGCTCTGGCCGTTGCGCCCACTTGGGGAGTAAATCATCGGATGGAAGATCTTCCTCTCTCTCTCTCCTCCTCTCTGTATATCTGACTTTCCAATAAAAATAAATCTTTTAAAAAAAATAAAAACTAAAAAAGAGATAGAGATATTTGTAAGCCATTCAACATTTCCATAAGGAACAAGCCATACAGACCACATGTATGCATTTCACTTTGCCACACCCCTTAAAATAAGATGGGGAGATACAGTATGATTTGTCGGACCCATGGAGTGGGTTAAGGAAACTCCATCCACAGGAAAATGCAGGTGCACAGAGCACAGTGACTGTCCCCACAAAGTGATGGAGGCCACAGCCTCTGGGTCCACCTAGGAGAGGTGAGCTGGAAAAGTGAATATCCCACCATATAGAGCCCCAAACAGGCTTCAGAAGGAATCTGAGAGTAGGGACCAGACGTTGGAGGGGGCGCGAGAGTTGATATTCAAGACACTGACGCCTAAGATTACTCCCTCACTTCTCCACCAGCTAGAAGATGCCCCGACTCCCACCCCCCAGTGCAGTGAGAATCTGAATCTACCTTCAAAACAGATAACACATAGCTCCTCCAACCAGAAGGAACAACTCACTACCAAGTGTCGCCCTGTAGGGAATCCCCTGGGTACAAGGTGGCCAGTGCTGAGCTCCCATCTTCCTCCTCACATCTCCCTCGGGTGCACAAAGGAAGCCACAGATGCCCAGCCACTAGAGGGGGTCTCCAAGGCAAAAGAGAGACACCAAATTAAACCAATGGAAATAGATAAGGCACTATAAGTTAATATCCTCACAGCTATGGTTTTGCAGCCAGGACACAGAGAAAATGCTATAAAAATGGGATGATCAGAGTTCAAGAAAGCAATCATAGCTAAACTATCATTGGAAACCAAGATGAGCAAGGCTCCCAAAGAGAAGTAAAACACCAGAGAAGCCAATACCTGGCCAAGGAAGCTTCCAGAAAGAGTAGAGAAGGGAATTGGGGCAGCACCGCATACCCACAGCCAAACTCCCAGTGAGCCACCTTATGGTCCCCTTCCCTGGGAAAACAGAAGACAGCAGCAACATTTCACAAGAACTCTCACAGCTTCCACCTCCATCTCTAGGAACATTCACTCCAGGGAAAGCTAGCAGCATGCAAAATGCCCAGGATCACCTCACTGCAGCTGGCCACAGGCAGCAGCGGCATGGAGACAGCCACCCACCCAGTTGACCCCCAGTGTTCCAGACATCCCAGTCTACGCACATAAAGAAACCATCATGGGCACTTCAGCCCCAGTGGATGCCACAAGGAGACAAACCCAGGAGTCAAGCCAGAGCCACGGCCCCAGACATATAGCCCCCAGTGAACATCCCGGCCATCTCCAGGTAACCACGCCAGCCAGATGAGGTCCCAGGCATTGCAAAAGCAGAGACAAACCACCCTGTGCTGAATTCCTAACCAGAGACGTGTTACATGACAATGCAGTGCCTGTTTCACACCCCAGAACCAAATCACCAGAGAAATGGCACAAGAACTGAAGATTCTGAGTCAACCACCCAGCTCCCAGCACAAACACTGAAAGGAAATTTCAGAACACCTGGGTTAATGAAAATTCCTGAACACCTCTAGAGAGAAACCAGAACTACATCATACCACATACAAAGAAATGTGAAATTACATCAACAAACAAATCACATCAAACAAAGCAACTCAAGAATCTATGACACAATGATACAACCACCTTCCAAATTATCTCATCCTAAAGTTGTATATCCAGGCAAACTATCAACAAAGTGTGAGTGTAGAGCAAGACAAAATTCTGAAATACGCAAGAACTCTCAGAAATCCCTTCTCTTCCACCTTCCTTGAGAGCATACTGTTTAAAAGCAACAGTCCACCAATTGTGAAAAGGCTCTGCAAGTGAAGTGTTTCGTGGAAAGAATGTAACTCGTACCATATCTAAAGGATGAAATCTTCTAAGGAGGGGAGAGACAATTAAAGGCAGCATGGTAGAACTAATAAAAATAGTAAAGAAGAAAAATAAAGTTAAGTACATAGAAAATCAAGCTATACTGGAAACCTAGGAACAAGAGTTAATCATTAACTGGGAAAAATGAAAAGTTATACAAGAAACAGAACATAATTATAGCAGGTCTCATGATTCAACAACAAACGAGATTTACACAAGCATGGCAAGTAAACATTGACTATTGCATAGAATCAAAAAATGGTACCACTGGAGGATTACATTGCTTACTAAGGGGCCCACATCTCTACTGAATACCTGCTAAACCCAATGTCGGATGGAACAAGGTGTGTTCTGTCACTCATGCTAAGATACAAGCCAACTGCCAACGGCGCTGGGAGTCACTACTTCACCGAGCAGATGATCACCCAACTAAACTACCACTCCACTGCACCCCACTCTAACTCTCCATCTCTTCACTTTGCTTTTTCATGGGTTTTATGTTTATTTGTTTTTCAGAGAGAGAGAGGGAGAAGGAGAAAAAGAGGGAGGGAGACAGAAAGAGAGTAAAAGGGAGTCTCTATCCACTAGTTCACTTCTCAAGTGCCTACAGTCACTGAGGGAGCAACACCAAGAGCCAAGAATCCAATCCTGGTGTCCCACGAGACTGTCAAGGATCAGGCCACTTCAGCCATCACCTCTGCCTCCCAGAGACTGCAGAAGCAAGGGGCTGGTATCAAGATTCAGGGCTCAAATTCAAGTCCTCCAATGTGGCATACAGGTACACTAACCAGTGCTCAGCCACCAGGCCAATGCCCAGCCCTGTCTCTTAACTCTTCAGCACAAGGCATTACTGAACGCTGTATCAGACTGGGGTTTTCACCCTGGGTTCAAACTGAATTACAGTCTCAGTGGGGACAGGGAGCATTTCAGGCCAAGTTGATCTGGCCTAGTCAACTAATAATGGTGTTCCCTAACTGAAAGCTTCACTCACTAGGGAGGACAAAGGCTTGGGCGGGTTTCCAGTCTGGAGACAGTGCCCAGAGCCCGTCCTCATTCTTGTCCTTTCTCACTTACAACCACGTCACATCATTGGAAAACAGGTACCCATGACACAGGGTCCCACCTGTGGCCAAGTAATCCAACATACCTGACTTGGCCCACAGGGAACAGCCTGTGACCTCCTCCAATCAGTAGCTGCTCTAACCCAACTGACAAATGCCCTGTCAGACAAGTCAAATCCAGGGACGGCACACCTGGGGTCTCCTCCCAGCAGTGGCCTCCTTTGAAGGGATGTAAAGAAAGGATAGGCTGGGTAACCATGAGACATGCCGGGATCAGGGCAGAACCCTTGGCTGGAACATTGAGAAGAAGGTTCTGGAAGTCAGAGGCACCACGCAATGCCCAAGACCTCCAGGAGACAGCAGAGGCCTGTTCCATCTCCTGACCAGCACGAGCAGAAGCCCAGCTCACTGGCTACCTGTCTCAGTACAGCACCCAGTTCCGAAGCTGAATGAGCAGACAGAAAGCTCAGAGATGCTAAGGGCTGCAGGGCCACATCAGGTGGGCCCTGGATTGTCCTCAGCCCCACCCACCATTTGGTCCATTCAGTGCCACTGCTTGGGTTGGCCTCACCTCTCCCTGCTCAAGAGGTGGTGGGATTCTCAGAGTCCCAAGTCAGCTAGGGGGCTCCCTCTTGTTGGACTCCCACTATGGAGAACCAACCCTCTGCTGTGGAGCTCATCTACTTCCATCCTATTCCTGACTCCAGCATCGCAGGTCTGCTGAGGGACTGCGGTCACTCGTTAAGCGCTCTGTTGGGATTGAGTTCTTAGCCCAGCAGTTAAGACGCTCACCTTCCACACTGTAACACCTCGGTTCAAGTCTCGGCTCTGGCTCCTGACTCCAGCTTCCTGCTACTACAGATCCTGTGTCTGTCTGCTTATCTCCCCCAATCCAACCTGCCCAACTTTCAAATAAAAAACATCCTCTGTTGGGAAAAGGACACTTGGGTCTCAGAAGTGCCATCCTAGAAAATATAGCAAGGCCACTTGGAAGAGCATCTGAGACGGGCATTTCTTTTACAGTATTTTTTATTTTTTATATTGTTTATATAGTTGACAAGGATACGCACCCATGGGGACCACTGACTAGGGTGAGGAGGGTCAAAGCATGGGGGAAGGTGGGTGGGGAAAATGCTTCCAACTTTGGTTTACTTTCCTTTTCTTCTGTATCTAGGTAGAGGGAAGGGACTGCTCTCATCAGCCAAACTACATCCGTACCCGAGGATAGGAAATGCCCAATTGATGTCATCTAAGAAACCCCAATGTGGAGAACAATATTCTGACGATATTGCTTGAGCAGTTTTGATAGTTCTGAGATGCTGTTGGTTTTGTTGATCCTAGGTCCATGTGCTAACAGAGCCGCCTCAGTGCATCCACTCATCCAGACACTTGCTGCCAAAGCTCAGCCACAAGAGTTGTCCAGCCCATTGAGCTCTCTATCCTCCCACACGGCAATCACTCTCCTCTTCAGGCCCAAATGAGTTGGCCATCAGGGCCCCCTTATGCACCTGGGCACGCCGTCCACTGCATAGGCATTAGCAATCGAGGAGGCTGAGTCCCACTACATGCATTCCAAGGTTGGACCACAAATTCTATGACCCTCCCTGTGGTCACTCTTGAGTCCAGTGGTCTAGTCTCTCAAGAAACCTCACCTGAAGTGACCCCAGCCTGGCTCTTGCATAAGCCAGCCAATACAGGTCCAGTTCAGTCCATCACCCATATCAGCCGACTCATACACTGGTGATTGTAGTTGCCTGGTCAGTTCTGTCCCCAGTCTCGTGTCCCATGCAAACCGATGGGTGTTGCAGCCCAGCCCATCCTGCATGCCACAGACCTGGCCCTCGTGCACGCCAGCAGGAACTGCAGCCTAGCTGGGGCAGCCCCCTAGCCCCGGCTCCTGTGTGTGCCAGTATATACAGCAGACTACTCCAGTCTGTGCCATGTCCTAATTGGGCCCTCGTACACACCTATGGGTGCTGCAGTTTATCTCAGCCCACTCTACCACATGACCCAGTCCACACATATGCCAACAGCTGCAAAACAGGTATTTCTTTTTTTAAGAAAGTTGCTTTTTCTTTTTATTAAATGCCTTTTAAAAATTCCCTGTAAAGTACAAATACCCCACTCTCAAATTATTTCAAAGGATATTACTAAGAGACAATTTTTCCTTTTTTTTTTTTTAACGAGAAGGGAGATCTCCCATCTGCTGGTTCACTTTCCAAATGGTCATAACGTGCAGAGCTGGGCCAGGCTGAAGTCAAGGACCTTGGAACCCCACTGGGGTCTCACACATCGATGGGTGCCAGGGAGGGTCACGTTCTACTGTTCTCCTAGACACATTAGCAGGATCAAAAGTGGGGCATCCAAGACTTAAACCAGCGCTCAAATGGCTGTCACAGGTGGCGACTTAACCCTCTGTGCCACAACGCCACTCCAGGAGATTATGACTCTATTTCTGACACTTAAGCTTTGGCTGTACATATTAGCACTCACAGTCACTGGAGGGGGAAATACATCCAAGATTCAGGGACATGTAATGAAGTGGATCAGGCGAGGAAACGGCCCCTGCACATCTGCCTTCGGCTCTTCTGATGCAGTGCCATCAACCCACAGCCCTGGGCCCAGGGAGCAGAACCGACACCTGCCACAGGGAATCAAGGCTGAGAAAAGACTGGCGTCTGGCCCTTCCTGATGAAGCCTTTCCAGCTGCTCCGGCCTCTTAAGTGACAAGATGATGCATCACCGTAAGAAACACCAGAAGGGTCTGTCCACGGACATGACCTTAGTCTCCCCAGGGGCTGTGAAGTTGGCCTCAGCAGGCAGCTGGAACCATCAAGAATGAGAGAGACAAGAGGCCCAGGCACTCTGTCTTCCCCTCCTGGATCCACTCCCTGCCCTAGTTTGCTAGACTAAGTGCTGACAGGAAGAGGCTACTCCTGGGCCAGCCAGAAAATCACCCCGGTAAATAGGCACTGTGTCCCTTCACTCCACACCAGAGGAGCAGCCAAGACGGAGACACTGCAGGAGCCAGCCACTGCTCCAGGACCTCCTGGGGCCCCCAGTGCCTCACCTGGGCCAGTTTCCAGCAGTTCCCCTGGTCTAACCCTCCCCCATTACCCCCTCTTGTCGCCTGGCCCTATGAACACTTGGGGACTATTTGCAAAATGTACTGGAAGCTTGAGGCCTCTGTGGAGTCAGAGCCCCTTCCAGCAAAGTCCTCTAAGAAATGCACCTATAAGAGGTCTCTGGAAATCCATAGAACATATGCATGATGCAACAAGAAGATTTCACCACTTCTTGCACCAAAATAAATGTTTCTTTTACTCCAGTTTTCATGAATTTTTGGCAGAACCCTCTTGCTTGCATGCTTAGCTTCCATGGTTATCAGGACAAGGGCCCAGAACAGCTCCACGGAGTCCCAGAGCAGGGCACCCTTCCCACTACCCAGGCCCTCAGAGAACACCTGTCCACACAGATCTTACTCCTATACTATCACCCAACCTGCTGATATCCATGGGGAATTGGTTCCAGGATGCCCCACAGATATCAAACTCTCTGCAAACACAAATCCCTTATATCAAATGGTGCTTACGGAGCCAGTATTGTGGCTTAGTAGGCTAAATCTCCACATCCCAAAAATGGGTGCCAGTTTGAGTTCCAGTTGCTCCACTTCTGATCTGGCTGCCTGCTTATTGCCTGGGAAAGCAGTGAAGCACAGTCCAAGTGCTTGACCCCTGCACACGCGTGGGATACATGGAAGAAGCTCCTGGCTCCTGGTTTCGGATCATCTCAACTCTGGCTGTTGTGGCCATTTGGGAAGTGAACCAGGAGATGGAAGATCTCTCTCTCTCTTAGTTCAAGTAAATAAATAAATCTTTAAAAAAAAGTTTTTAGCACATGATCCATGCAATCCTCCTGTACACATGAACTCATCTCCTGACAAGTTACAATGCCTAATACAAATGCTATGTAAACATGTTCAGGACAGACACAAGTATTTTCTCAAGCATTTCCACTCTGTGGCTGGTTGGGTCGTGGACATGGAGCCCGTGTACACTGAGGGTTGATCTGCAGTGACTGTGTTTGTGGTCGCCACCTCCAGCAGGTACAGGTCCTGTGAGGGTGATCAGGGCACGGAGTGTTCATTGAATATACAGAGATGTATCAGCTGGGGCTTGGGAAAGCCTGAGGGTTTGCTAGAGGGAACATGGCTATCAGGGCAGAAACCAGACCTTAAACGCAAGAACTGTGGGGACAAGCTTTTGCTACAGCAGTGAGCTCACCACTTACGATGTCAGCACCCCATACGAGAGCACCTGGGTTTGAGTCCCGGCTCTGCTGCCAATTCAGCTTCCTGGTAATGGGCCCCTCAGGAGGCAGCAGGTGATGGCTCAAGGAGTTGGCTTCCTGGTTCCTGGTTTCAATCTGCCTGAGGTTTGGTTGTTACAGGCACTTGCACAGTGAACCAGCCAATAGAAGAGCTCTCTCCCTCTCACTGCTGCTTGCTGATTTTTAAACAGAAAAAAAATAAGCAAATAAAACATCTTAAATGCAAGAACTCTGACTCCAAGATCTGACTCCCCCTCTGCATCCCAACAGAACCACGGCAAGGCATGGAATTCACGACCCTCCATCCAGGGCCCATCATGACAGGATGATCTTCATTTGAAATGTAAGCTAGAATCTTTCAGCTCCTGTACCCCTTACAAACCTCACACATGCATGTGCGCGCGCTCACACACACACACACAGAAACCCTCCCACAGCAGTACTGAACGACACATCCATGACCTACAGGGTGCAGAACACATCCATGTCCTGCAGACATGGCAGGGCAGGCAGCAGGACACAGCAGGGCAGGTAGCAGGAGGCTAGGGCTGACAGAAGCCCACAATCCACATAGACAAGTACATCTCATATCGCTCCTGCTGCTGCTCGAAGGCCGTCTGGATTCTCTCAGACCCCTTTCTGGACCATAAGCAGAGCATGGGGACAGAGCAAAAGGGCCGCCTGCTTGGCTACATGGGGCTCAGCCTCTAAGCCCTGCATGGTCCAAGACCCCAGGCCAACAGCCCCGCAGCCCGCAGGAATACAGCCCACAACTCCAAAGGGAGGACATGGCTTCATTCTGCTCCAAGCTGCAGATGGAAAAGACAGATGAGACTTTTAAAAATGTGATCCACAGATTCATCGAGGAGAGGGGGAGAAGGAAAACGAAGGCAGAGGATGAAAGGGGAGAGAGGAGAGACGGTCTAGGTGGAGAGAGGCAGGAGGCTTCGGGAGCTTTTAGAGGAAGACAGCTCACTCCTGATCAAGGTCAAAATCCACCCAGCTGCAGAGGCCCAGCAGGCAGGGTAGCCAGCGGAGCAGCGGTATGGGGAGAACAGCCATAGGAATGACCCCGGAGGATGCTCCCCCTGAAATACCAAGGCAGCAGGAGACCCCTCAGTAATCTGAGTTACCAACCCCTGCAAAGGCTGCACTTAGTATCCCAGGCCCACCTGCAGACAAAAAGTGCTTTCATGCCAGCCTTGGGGAGAAGGAGCCCTCAGAGCTGCCCCTCTTGCCCAGTGCACACCCCCACCCCAAAGGCCATGCTCTCCAAATGCCACAGGGTCTCTCAGAACTGGGGACCTTGAAATCAACAAGGCAGAGATGTCCTTGCCTTGCTCCTCATCCCCAGCTCTTACCCCTGGGTAGCCCTGCTATCTCCCTCAAAAGAGGGATGGCCCAAGGTCTCCTCCTAGCTACCCACTCCCCCAAGGCCAAGGCCACTATGACAGGGAAGTTGGGAGGCTTTTGTCCAGGGTACAAAAAGTTCAGCCCCCATTTCTTCTCCTCAGGGGTCTGGCATTCATTCAGTGAGCACTGACTATCTCTAAAAGCACCTGCTATGTGTCCAGAGTGTCAACCACTAGGCACTGGCAACAGATCAGTCATGCTTGAGCCCCACCGCTCCCTCGGCTGAGGCCTCCAGGGCATCACAGAGTCCCCGCTATCCCCCTAGTCCATTCTGATCTCTCCATCCCAGTGCCACTGCCACCCCTCAGCTGGACAACACACCCCAAGGCAACAAAACTCTGCCCACCATGCACTCATTCCAAAGCCAGGAGCTGTGACTGCACCCATCAGGAGGGAGAAACAAAAGCAAAAACAGAAAACAACAAGTGTTGGTGAGAGCGAAGAGAAATGAGTCGTCCTCCGTCCGTCCCCTCCACCCCATTCTTCCCTCGCCCACGCACGGCTGCACTGTTATAGCCTTTTTGGAAACTGTTTGGCAGCTCCTCGAAGAGTTGTTGCATGATCAGGTAATTCCACCCAGAGACCCAGACACCGGCGGGCTAGCAAAAATGGAAACACAACGTCTAGGGCAACACTCCCCACCATAACCGGAAGGTGCCCAAACGGCTATAAACGGGCGAAGGAACAGACAGAGTACAGAGGCCACACTATGGAATGTCAAAAGGAAACTCAGCCTCACACAGTGGACCCTCAAGGGGGAAACTCAAAGACACAGTAGCGCCCAGGAGGACAGCTCCACAGCTGTGAAATGCCTAAAACAGGCAAACCTACAGAAGGTAAACCGATCAGAGGGGCGGGACTGGTGGCCAATAACACACACAGCCTCTGCTTGGATGAGAAAGATCTAGGAAGGACTGTGCCACATGGCAGTTGTGCGACGCCATCACACTGCACATTTTTAAATGGCCCATGATCTCACATTCAAGACATCCCACATCCGGTTACGGCTCCAGTTTCCTGTCAATGCAAACCCTGGCAGACAGCAGGGATGGTTCCAGTGGCTGAGTTACGGTCGCTCATGTGGGAGGCGTGAGCTGGACTCAGCCACTGGCTCTGGTGCCAGCTCCCAGCCCTGGCCTAGTCCACAGCCCTTCCAGGCATCTGTGTGGAGTGAGCCCAACAGATGGGAGCTTTCTCTTGCATTTCTTTCTCTCTCTCATCTCTCAGCCTCTCAAATATTTTCACAAATTTCAAATTGGTTAGAAAGGTGAGTTGTGCATTATTCCACAATTTTTAAAGGTAAGACACAAACATGAATTCAGCCATGCTCCCTCAAGACCTTCAGGTTCAAACCTGAGTCTAACCCATCTCCCCCTCCAGCACTCTTGCCCAGGGGTCTTCCAACTGCCACCCTACCCTCTGCCTGCTCCCCTCACCTGTCTGCATCATAGATGGCTTCCTCCTGTGTCCTCACTCCCTTCCCACACCCCACCACACTCCAGGCCTTGTCCACCTGTGTCCTCGCTCCCTGCTCTGGCCCCAGTCTCCACCCAAGAGCCCCTTCCTTGAGTCGGCAGGTGCTAGCACCCATCGTGGATCCGGACTTCCGGTGTTGGCTCCTGCCACCATGCCCTGGCTGACCTCCCCCCTGAACGTGAGCTCAAGCCCATCTCGGCCCCTATGGGGTCCCCTGCACCTGTCTAGCCCCTAGGACCTCACGGTCTCACAAGGTCCCTGCTGGTTCACTTTATCCCTGTCCCTCCCAAACTCCACCTTTCTCAGTCAGGGACAGGGTCCACGTGAGGCCTGGAGGAGCTGAATTCTCCCAAGAAAGACAGCATCACAACTATCCAAATTCAGAATGTTTTGTACCGAACCTATTCAAAGCCAGGAGCCAGGAAGGTGATCCTGGGGTTCCACACGGGTGGGAGGGACCCAAGCGCTGGAATCAGCTTCTGCTGCTTTCCCAGGCACATTAGCAGGGAGCTGGATCAGAAGTGGAGCAGCTGGGACTTGAACCAGTGCTGACGTGGAATGCCAGCATTACAACTGGCAGCTTAACTCACTGCACCATGAGGCTGGTCCTTCCAAACTTTTTCACTAGCCCAGAAGGAAACTGATACATTGACTATACTAATGTGGTTCAAACTCTGAAAATGATTAGAAGATATATCACCCAGGGCTCAAGGGCCATGCAATGGTTTTTATCCTGCCTCTTACAGGTTCTTTACGGAAAATACAAGCCAGCACAGTGACAGGGTTTTCATTTCCCAAACTGTTTTACAAAAAAGGTGGTACAAGGTACTGTGCATTCTACCCTACAACTCATTTGCACGACTTGCCTCTCTTGGGGTAGGGGAGGAGTTAAAACTCCACTCAGGATGTCTGCAGCCCACGCCAGGAGACTCCAGCTGCCTCCTAACATGCATCCTGGGTGTCAGCAGGTAATGGCTCAAGTATTTGGGTCCCTGCTACTCCTGGGGAAGATCCAGATTAAGTTTTAGGTTCCCTGCTTCAACTCCTGCCCAGCCCCGGCTGGTGTGGGTATTTGGGCATCAGTGCACAGTGACAGCATCAGGACTCTTTCTAGGGACAGTCCCTGGGCTGCTGTCGTGGTGCAATACGTTAAGCTGCTGCTATGGACACCATAGTGTCCCATGTGGGCGCCAGATCAAGTCCCAGTTTTTCCACTTCTGATGTGGCTTTACTAACTGAGAAAGCAGTAGATGACCCAAGTACTTGGACCCCTGCCACCTATGTGGGAGATCCTAAGGAGGTTCCAGGCTCCTGGCTTAAGCCTGGCCCAGTCCGGACATAGCCATTTAGGAAGTGAATCAGTGATGAAAGAGCTTTCCTTTCTGTCTCAATCTTAAAAAATAAAAAAACCACGAGCTCTAGTTCATGGCAATGAACGGAAAATCACTTGTGTAACCACTTCCCTATGGACAGTCATCGGGCTGCTTTCCATGTCTTGCTGTTTCAGAGAACACCGCCGTAAGTGAACTCTGTCAGCCACACGTGTGGAAACAGGCATGTCTGCGAATTCCCAAAGGTGCTGCACTGCGACAGAGCAGCTCCAGGTGTACAACGTGACGGGGGATGCTGGGCTGCATGCTTTCAGGAAGGTACAACCGAACGCCATCAAAACTGTAAGCAAAGGCTCAGGTCCCCATCAGGCCCCAACGGCAAGGCAGCTGTGGCCTGTGGCCTTTGCTGTCCAGCTCACTGTTGCCCCCTCTCCAAGTAGTCAGCTACACACACACACACACACACACACACGTACACACACACCTTTTCTTTAAGGAGCTGTTCCCCTCCCACCCTTGCCTCCAGGCCCACCTCTGTCTGCAAGTCCCACCCCCTGGATACAGGGATTGGATCAGGAATGGACACGAGGTCCAGCCTCCCTGCAAATCCTACCCTCAAAAATGAAGCCAGGGCCCAGCAGCGTAGCCTAGCGGCTAAAGTCCTCGCCTTGAACGCCCCGGGATCCCATATGGGCGCCGGTTCTATTCCCATCCAGCTCACTGCTTGTGGCCTGGGAAAAGCAGTTGAGGACGGCCCAATGCATTGGGACACTGCACCCGCGTGGGAGACCTGGAAGAGGTTCCTGGTTCCTGGCATTGGATCGGTGCGCACCGGCCCGCTGCGGCTCACTTGGGGAGTGAATCATCGGACGGAAGATCTTCCTCTCTGTCTCTCCTCCTCTCTCTGTATATCTGACTTTGTAATAAAAATAAAAATCTTTTAAAAAAAAAATGAAGCCAATCCAAAGATACAAGAGACAAGAGAGAACCCTGAGCTGGACCTAGACCCATCTCCTGCCACAGAGCGGCTATTTCTGTCCTATTTCTGTCGGATTTCTGAATTGCCCCCCAGAGTCCTGACAGTGCAATCCCAGCTTTGTCAGAATATAAATGGCTAGAGATGCAAGCGTGAACATACTGTGTGTGGGGGGTACGTGTGCGGATGGGAAAAGGTCGGGAGAAAACATATTAAGCGTTATTAGTGGGGAGCTGTGTGCTGCCCCATCTGGGCTACAGACGGTTTTTATTTCAGTCCCTGTACTTCCCTGGGCTTTCCAAATCTTCTACAAGGAACACGGATTTTAAAAATGTAATAGATGTGTCCTCTAGAAATATGATTTGCAAAAAGCCTCTCAGAGCATGCGCAGAGGAAAGCCCACACGGGGACTGCTCTGTGCAGGTCAGCCCACCCCCACTGGGGCCAGCCCTGCCCGTTCCCTGTGGTCACTAAACCCAAGCCCTTCATCTGTGCAGTCCGCAGTCCAGACTCCTCTGGCTGAGCCCCCAAAAGTCCCCACTCAACACATCTGTCTTCTAGGAGAGCTAGGTAAGGTGCTATCAGATGATCGACCTGAGACCAGAGCACAGCAAAGAACCATCTTGGCCAACGGGCCACAGTTGGACCCTGACCAAGTCCCAGTGTCAGAGGACAGGGCAGCCTGTTCCAGGCCCAGACTGCCCACCCAGACACACATCTGACTGCCTCTGCATTGAGGAGGGACTGGGACAATCAGTCCAGGGTTGAAGGCACCCACCAGCTGCATTCACTGACAAGAAAGAGAGGCAGAAGGAGGCATTCCTGGCCCCAGGAGAACATGGCTGAGCCAGGACTGGCACCCACAGACTCATGTGGGCTTGCAGAGCCCCGCTCCCACTCTCTGCTCCTTAAGAGTGACCCACCCCCTTCCAGTCTCCCAGGGAACCAACTTTATGCCCAGGGCGAGGAGTGGATGTAAGACCCACTGTATCCAGGGTGAACCAGCCCTGGGTCTTTTGCTGGGGGCAGGGGTGGGGGCGTAGCTGGCCCCCGGCAGGACAATCTGGGAAGAGCTGTCCTCCACGCTGGAACACTCAAGGATTGAAACCCAGAAGAGCATGGTCTCTGGACGGGATGATAGGGCCAGCACCCAACGATACATCTGAGCCTAGATCCAGCTGTGCCTGAACCCCTCCCGGGTGAACTCTCCAGTTACCTGAAAAAAAAAAAAATTCCCTGGCTTTCTAAATTAATTTGAGCTGAGGTCTGTCTCCTACCCACCCAAAAGTCACTGACTAACTGGCCAAAGTGCCAATTAGAAGAATCAGTTTGAGGATACGCCCAGCCACTCCTCCAACCCAGAGACCATTGGACCTCAAAGCTCTGTCGTATAGAATTACAGTCCTTAAGCCCCTGTAACAGCAAAGCTCTGAGAGTGACCCTATTGACACAGCTGCTCCCTGCTCCCCGCTCCCTGGGCACCGGCTGCCGCATGAGTTTGGGGCGGCAGCTGCCCTTGTGTTTCCCTCCCTAGCACTCCACTTCAAAAACCAGACGACCAGCAGCCACCCTGACAGCCTCATTTCCACTCTTCCCAAATACAGGAGCCACATGGCACTCACTCCCCTGGGATCAGAAAGCAAGCTCTACCTCTCCTGGGAGCCGCCCCCCTTCACTGGGGTGCCTCACTGAACTACAGTGTTCCCCCCCACCTCCACTCCCTAGCGCAGTCTCAGGGGCCCTGCACACCTTCAGCCACCTTCTTCCTGGCCTCCCAGGGCACTGCAGCTCTGAGACAGGCAGAGCGCCGCCTCCCCTCCAGGGCCTGGGACACAACAGGCACTCCCCAAACAATGGCACAAGTGAAGTGAAACCAGGCATCAGCCATCATCTGGGCTGGGAACCCACTTGGAAGCAGGACTGTGGCCCGCGTTTGTACTCATGGAGGGGAAAGGGCGGACAGAACGCTGTGGAGGGGAGCGCTGGCACGGGGAGGGGGCGGGGGGGTGGAGCCACTGACAGCAGCCATTGACAGCAGGTGTATCTGTTCCCATCACAGCCCCGCCCGTCGCTGCTTCCACGTGGCCATGCCCTCAGGGGACCTTCCAGCCAGGCCATCGCCACCCTCACTGGCCTTCGTTGAAGGGCGCTCTAAGCCCTTCCTGGCACCACGGCAGGTGCAGCTCCCAACTGGCCTATTTCAGTTCCCTCTTGCTTCCTTACACTGCTCCAGCCTTTGTCCTGTGGATTAAATCTCTTATGAAAATAAACGTTGTCTTAGAGTACAAATGGCCTGCCGTAACCTTCCCGGTCACAGAGAGGCAAGCGGGAATCTCAGATCTAACTGGGGAGGGCAGAGCTCTGAGCAGCCAGGAGACCTTCTACAGCGTCTCGGCAGCCCGACATGACAGAGCCTTCTGCCATCCGAGACCGCTGCCTCCCCCAGCTCACATCAGGACACCCATGGGGTCCCTTACTTCAAAAACAACAAGCAGGTACTAAGATGCCTGGTGCTTCCTGCTCCCAATGCTTTGTACACACCTGCTCTGCCGCAGTGGCAGCGCAGCCCCAGCACGAGCAGTGATCAGCAAGGGCTCACAGGTGAAGCCTCCCCAGGCATCTTGTAGCTGGTGCTGGACAAAAAGGCACAGACACTGGCATCAGATCTGGATTTGACGGCCAGTGCCGGAACACAGACTGGATGACATCGGCTGTGTGGTCCCTGCCTCAGCCTTCTCTATGAAACACAGAGAACAAGGAGAAGTGAGGTGAAGTGCCGGCCTAGTACATTCCCAGAACAGAAGCTCCCTTCTCTCACTATCCCCAAGTTCCCCATAATGCAGTCTCCTGTGATGTCTGCTCCTTTATTTTTGAGAGCAATCAGAGAAGGCATGAAAGAAGGAACAGCTGCAGCCCAGCTCCCACGGGGATCCCCGCCTGACGCCCAATCATTCACCAAGGACTTGCCCCAAGCCAAGGGAGCCCAAAGGGCATGCCTGGCTGCGCCACACAATGACCTCCCACGCCTGGTGCCTCCAACTTACACACTGGCATGCTTCAGGGCAAGGCCAGGTGTCACAGGTGTGTGGCAAGGTACATGGGGGGATTGTGGGAAACTGGAGGTGTCTGGTGGTGAAGGTGCAATGAGCAAAGCCAGGTCCAGCCAAGGTTGCCAGATCTTCCGATTTGCGAAGAGATCAGAAAACAGACTCATACCATGGACCCTTCGCGTTTAAACACACCAGCTTCTACAAGAAAGACTCAGTGCATGGGCCCAAGACAGCTCTGGAAGAACGGAAGCTCAACAGGGTTGGGCTTGGTTTCCACACTGCTCTGTCCTGGGACCCAGGTTGAAGGCTCCCTGGAGATCTGAGGCATCCGTTGGACAGAGGTCCAGGCCTCTGTCTCAGAATGCAAGTTCCTGGGGAGACAGGGCTGCTCCGGACCCCAGCCTCTGCAGACATGCAGTGAAAACTAGGGGGTTCCTGCTGCCACTCGCATGAGATGCTGTACCCGTTTTGTGGGACCACTGTGAGTCACTCACTGCAGGAGGACGTCCTTAGGGTAACCACCACAGGCATCCCAGGCCCTGATTCTACCACCCAGCACTCAGTGTGTTTGTAAAGATCAGCATGGTGAAGAAATAGAGAAATGCAGAGGAAGGCAGAGGGCAGCTCGGATCCACAGTCACCCCCTCCAGCCCTCAGAGAAACGGTCGAACCCCGTGGCATGGCGGAGTCAGCTGGTCCCAGAATGCACACGGGGCCAACATGTCTCCATGGACATTCTGAGCTGCCAGCCAGGCCAGGCCCCCACCCCTGCAGGGCTCTGGGATGGACTTGGCTGCAGCTCCAGCCTGCATGAAACACAGTGTTCATAACTGATAAGCTTAAAAGCAAGTGACAATTTTTCAATGCACCCTTGCTCCAAGGGCAGTGAATAAACACAAGCATAGGAAGTGAAGGTGAAGCCAAGTTCACACATCCCCCATCACCACCTATGACCTGGAAACCAGTTCGACCCCTTAATGCTTCCAGAAACCTCAGGTTAGGGGAGAAAAAAGCAGCCCTGGGGGCGAGGACACCACACAAACCCAGCAGGTGTCCTATGGTGCTGGCCAGACTGCATGGGTACGGGCAACTGGTCAAGGGCACTGTGGTGTTATCCACACAGGTGTGAAAATTCACACAGCTGTACCCATAAGGTCTGTGCACTCACTGCACGGGGACCTTCAAAAAAATCTCATCCAAGAGGCGGGGGTTTGGCCCAACAGCTAAGACTGCAATATGAAGAGGGTACCACACCTGGCTCAGGCTTCTGACTCCAACTTCCTGTTATCACAGACCCTGGGTGAAGGCTCAAGTGGCTGGATTCCCTCCACAGCAGAGAGACAGCACTGAGCGCTGCATGTCAGCCAGGCAACACGCACGTGCTTGTCTTGATTCTGAGTCACACAACAGAGAAGGGGCACGGCCTCCAGGCCCCGACTGAGGCAGGCGACCAGCCCTGCTCCTCCACCCCTGCCCCCAGCACACCTCTCCTCCTCTCAGCTTCGTCCTCCAGCAGGCCAACAGACGACAACTGGCAGAGCTGGGGCCGGATTTAGGCGCAGCTGGTTAAACTGCTGCCTGCAAGGCTCGCATCCCATATGGGCACTGAGTCCCAGCTGCTCCACTTCCAATCCAGCTCCTTGTTAACTCACCTGGGCAGGTTGGAGCCCCTGGAGCCATGTGGGACACCCAAACGAAGCTCCTGGCTCCCGGCTTCAGTCTGAACCAGCCCTGGCCACTGTGGCCATTTGGAGAGTAAGCAGTTAGAAGCTCTCTCTTCCTCCCTCTCTCTAGAACTCTGCCTTTCAAATACACAAATATTTCTTTTAAGAAACACAGGAGCACGATCCAGCCAACCTCCAAAAAGTTGTCAGAGCCACACAATCTTCAGCCATTGGGACACAGGTGTGACACAGTCCTAACACGCAAGTGGGCGGGTCCTTTCTCTCCAGCCATGTCCCCAAGACCTCAGCCATCTTCAACTCAGCTTCCCAATTCTTCTCAAATCTCTGAACCACCTATTACTTCTCTTCACACTTTTCTCTAAACTGACTCACCATTTTTTTGACTTCAATCTGCTTTTTTAAAATGTTATGTAATGCTCGTCCACAGAACTCATCTTCTAAAATAGCTATTAAAATCAAAAGCACGGGTCCACCTGAAACCGTCTTGCCCACCTCGCTTGCTTTTTATGGCTTTGGTTGGCAAAGACACTCGGTCTGTTGGGGAAAGAGGGGAGGAGGAGCGCAGGGGAGGGGCCTCATTGCTCCAAATAACTGAGAAACTTCCTGCGCCCTTCAGTAACCGACCCCACACCCCAGGCCCCGCCGCCAACCGCAGCCCCTCACACAAGTGATTTTCGTTGGTTTAACCGAACAGGCCTGGCAAGCTCTCTACTTGGCAACATCCTGGTAGGCAGCCATCTGTCTGTGCAGCACGCGGGCTCCAAAGAGATGAAACTGCATCTACGGGGGGCGGTAGGGAACGGATCCTGGCTAATAGCGACTGTTCAGTAATTCAGACGCCCACGGGCCCCTCTTGGGCATAAATGAAGGCAGCTCCAGGACTCGAGATCTGGGAAGCCGGAGCCAGGCACTGCCCTGGTGTTCGGCCCCAGAGCCAGGACGGTCAGGGCTGACCCTGGCCTGTCAGGTCCATCATCCGAAAACCACTCAGAGGCAGGCAGAGGGCAGAGACACAGCAACAGAACTGTGCCGGGATCGTCTGCGTTTCTCTCCACAACCCCTACAGAGGAAACAGAGTCTGCCCTATCTCGGATGAGAAAGGACATCGTACAGGGCGGCATGCCACTGCAAGTGAAGGCACCACGTGCAATGCTGCCATCCCATGTCAAGTCCCAGTTGCTCCACTGCCTATCCAGCTCCCTGCTGATGCTCCTGGGAGGCAGCAGCAGATGGCCCAGGTGCTGAGGTCCCTGCACCCATGGGAGAGACTGGAATGTAGTTTCTGAGTCCTGGCTTTGGCCAGACTCGGCCCTGGCTGTAGCCACTCCCAGCGCTAGCAGTTGTAACTATTTAGGGAGTGAACCGGCAGATGAAAGAGTCTTTCCTTCTCTCTGTAGCTCTGCCTTGCACATAAACAATTAAACACTTTTTAAAAGACATGGACATTTTTGGAGCCTGCGTCAGGAGGCGCTGCAGAAGTCAGCAGAGCTCAGGGACACAGGCCATGGGTAGATTCCGTGCGGGCAGCCCACTGGCTTCTGGAACTTCCATCAGTCCGTCACTGAGAAAGGACCCACAAGTGCATCACCCAGTCTGGGTAATGGAGACCCATCAGTGAAAAAAGACAAGGCCCCTGATCCCAGGCAGTCTGCATCCCAGGGGGAGAATGAGCCCATACACTGTTTATTCAGTAAATGAGGTAATATCAGCTAACAGACGTCCTGAAGGAAGGAAGTCGGAGTAAAGCTATCACGCACGGAGACAGAGGTGCTGGATGGGATGGCCAGGGGAGTCCGTTAGAAGGAGGGGACATCTGAGCTAAGAGTTGAAGGGTGCAGAGGCACCTGCTGATGACATCAATGTGCGTAAGCAGGTGCAAAGGGCCTGGGGCAGGGACAGGAGTCCATGTACAGCAACAGGCGAGTGAGGGCTGACATGGCAGGAACAAGGCCCTGGAGCAGGAGCAGCCACAGAGGGTGCTGGGTGGTGGACAGCTGGGAGGCTGCAGAGAGCCGCCCCAGCACAGGCATTCAGTCTCACCGGGATTGCTGAAACTCCACTGCTGTAAGGAGAATGGATACCAGAGGTGAGGGCTTGGGATCAGAGCAGCAACTGAAGGGGGGTTCCATTCATTCATGCCTCAACTCTGCCCCTCAAACTCCAAGGGTGGAACTCTTCAGGCCACCCAGGGGATCAGCAGCAGAAACTGACAGGAGGAAGATGTGTATGTGTGTTGTCTAACCCAACAACCGCCAACCAGAAATCATCAAACATCAGACAAGAGGACAAGAAACAGGCCCTCCCCAAGAGGGCATCACTCTGTACCACTCAACAAGCAGCTACCTGCTCGGGGCCAAGGAAGGGCCACGGCCACTCATGCTCTCAGGGAGTCAAGGACACATCCAGCGGCAGGACACAGTGGCCCTGCCAACATCAGGTGCAAATCCTAGGGATAAAACATCGCAGCTGCCAACGTCACGAAGCGCATGGTCTACCCCCAAGACCCAAACACAGGTAACACAAGAGACAATAGGACAACAGGACACCCAGCACAAAACCCTGGCTGCAAGGGACACACAAGGACCTTTCTTGCCTTCCAGACACAAACTGAAATACATTTCAGAATGAGGTGATTGAGTGTCTGGGCCTCGCAGCGTGGTACCACACGGCGACATCTGAGTCATGTGTGACAAGTCCTCAATGGCAGTTAGGACACAGCTCGGGCTGTCTCCCCACCCCACGCTGGAGTCTTGCTGCGACTCCAGTCCCAACCTAGAACACACCCTGGGAGGCAGCAAGTGATGGCCCCAGGATTTGGGTCCCTGCTATCCCATGTGGGAGACCCAGAGTGAATCTTGGGGCTCCCGGCATCAGCCCAGCACAGATCTGACCACTGCAGCTATTTGAGGAGTGAACTAGCCAACAGGAGCTCTCGCTGTCTGTCCATCTGGTCCATTTCTGATTTCCAAATAAATTTTTAGAAAAATAAAGACCCTATCCCCTAGTGACGTCACAGGCATGGAACAAAAGAGTTCAGGCTCTCCTGTCCTTGCAAGGATGAAATCTCAGCCCAGCACAGGTCCTAAAACACAACTGGACCAGGGACCACTCCAGCTGCCTGTCACGTGGGCCTCGCGGTGCAGCCAGTCAATGAGACAAACTTGCCGGAGAGCTGACAATGGGGCTGGCCCTAGGTATCGATGTGACATACACAAATCCTCCCAGCTCTGTGCATAATGGGGGAACTGCACACTAGAATCTGTTCCCAGCAAGGGCTGGGCCTTCTCTCACTGCCACAGGCGTTGCCCGCCACCCCTGCTGTCCGGAAGCTCACAGCTCTCCCTGCAAAGCCACAGCAAGCTCTGGCTAAGTGAGGAGAGAACCCCCTCCTCGCTCCCCATATGCCCCATGTGAGAAATGTCCTAAACGGTGACCTAAGGAGCTGCATGTCTCTCTCCTCTATGCTATTTTCTCCCTCTCTCTCTTTTTTTAGAAGACTTATTTATACTGCAAGGCAGTGTAACAGAGAGAGAGGTACCTTCCATCTGTTGGTTCACTTCCCAAACAGCTGCAACAGTCAGAGCCAAAGCCAGGAGCCAGGAATTTCTTCCGGGTGTCCTATGTGGACACAGAGACCCATGCACTTTGGCCATTTTCCATTGCTTTCCCAGGTGCATTAGTAGAGAGCTGGTTCGGACATGGGACTCAAACCTACGCCAACATGGGAAGCCCATGTGACAGGTGGCAGGTTAACACACTGCACCACAACACCAGCCCCTCCACTGTGCTAACTGGCCTGCATGTGGCTGAGGTCTGCGTCAAGGCCACAGTGACTTTGCCCACATCTTTCACGTGCACATATTCTGACTGTGCCCTTTCTACCTCTGCCCTTCCAATCAAAGGCACCCATTTCCCCACCCCGGGGAGGGCTGAGCTCCCCACCCCCACTTCTGTCCCCACCGAGGGGACGCTGGCACAACACACTCCTCTGTTGCACATCTGAGAAGGTTGGCTCTGGTCATCAGGGCACCGCCGAGGACATGGCCGCTGCCGTGGCCCCACATTGCTGTCTGTGACGAAGCTCCATGTTCTAAGAGGACGACTTTCTGCAGCCACCTCCTGGCAGCGTGCCCCCCTCACACATGTCACCACTTGTGTAAGATCCTGTGTGACAGAAACTCGGGGAGACGGTCAGAAAGCGGGGCCCATGCATCCTGAAGACCCCGGTCACAAAAAGGTTCAGTAATCCCACACCCATTTCTGCAAGAGGCAAACTGAGCCTAACGCCTGGGACATGGTACTGGGGACCTGTATGGGAGGCTTCCAGGACACCTGTTTTGTTCCCATATTCCTGGCAATTCTTACCTCCCCCCTGAAACACACCATTTTAAGTAACCTGGAGATAGCAAGAAGGTAACAAGAACCACCAGACATCTCTGCGAGCCACACGTGACCACCGGAGCCTTCGAGGCAAGACCCCAAGAGTGTTCTCTGCGCGTGCCTGTCAATTAGAGGTGCTGGAAGAGCGATGGGCACATCAGGCCTTGTGGAAGGCAGAAGAGGGGCCTGAGTGGGGGCTGCCCCTGCAACACACAGAGGGAGGGAGGAAGAACTTAGCAAATCGAAGGCCCAGTGTGGCATTCCGGAGCACCAAGGCAAGGCTGGCAGCTGCAGCCTGCTCTGGCTCCCCATGGCCAGTTGGTGCCTGCAGAGGAGGGTCAAGACTGCATAGGGCGCATTTCTCCTGCCTGGAGACAAAGCCACTCCCGGCCACAGGAGGGAAACGACGGCCACCAAGAAGATGCCAAGACCTCTCCTTCCTCAGGGAGGTGAAGTTCACGACCAAAACCAGACGGCTGGCACAAGGGGTGAACAGGATGCAGCTAGGGGCCAGGAAAGCTGCCCACACCTCCCTGCACAGCACACAGCCAGCATCCAGGGAGAAAGACAAGATGTCGGGGGAGGGGAGGTTGGAGTTTGGGGCATTTTGGCCAGGTCCCTGCCTGCCCCCTGGCCAAGTCCTGCTCTGAACCTCAAAACATGGTGAGAGATGTGGTCCCCACCTGTCACCTTGGTCACCAGGAGCCTGACCAAGTACAGGAACCCTCGGGCAGCACTGCACCCAGCATCACCACCCATCCTCCCTCTTGAACCTCACAACCTCTGCATAAAGGGAGGAAGGAAAACAAGAAAGCTCAGGGCACCATGCAGTGGCTTTTCCAGCACAGCCCTATAGGCTGCCCCCAGAGTCAGGCAGGGGCCTCTGCACCCCGCCTTGTTATCAACAGCGTCTTCCTTGTCATTCTTGGGTAGGCCCAGGTTGTGTCAAACCACCCACCCCATACAGACCTGTGACTCCAGGGAATCACGCAGAATGTGGTAGAGGAGGGAAGGGAAGGGGGCCAAGGGCAGAGACGCGAGGGTCCAGGCCTGGAGCAAGGGCTCTGGAGTTGTCCTGCTGGACACACACGTCCCCCACAGCAGCCATCACAGCCCCTTTAGGACAGGGTCAGCTCTATTCAATGTCGTTGGTACTACGGGATACCACTATTCAATAGACCCATTCTTGTGACTTCCCGCATTTCATTTACAGTGACGCTTCCTGTCACCACCACAAATGGAAAAATCAATACCACCAGCTGTAACCAAGGGGGAATCCTAAAAACACAAAGAAAACCAAAACAGTGGGCCTTCCAAACAGGCCCTGTTCATCCACACACGTGCCCACGGGGCTTGAGCCAGGGGGTCTGGTCCATCCTCAGACAACAGAGAGATGAGCAAGTGTTTTTTATAAGGTGTTAAAGCCCCATCCAAAACATTCCCACTCAAGAAAGCACAGGGACTAGCAAGCCACTGAAAAGGGAAAAACTTTCTCACTGGGTGACTCAGTGCTACTTCATGTGTAAGCACCTTAAGTCATTCAACGGAGAGCCACACCAAGCCGTGAGAAACACTTTATGAGGGCAGCATTATGAGGAGGGGGCCAGGAGAGGGGACCCCATCAAGAGAACCCATCCACCTCCTCCAAGCCCTTCCTGCCCCGGGGCTTACCACCTGCCAGGGCACACCAGGTTCGCTGGGCAAGCCCAGGGGAGGCTGGGCTCTGCCAGGCGTCGTATCTCAGACTCCACTACCCTTGTGGTAGCCCTTCCCGTGGGCAATGCCAGGCACCTCTGGAAACTGGGGCAAGACCAATGGCCACTACCCCAGCCCCAGCAGCAACTGCACCCACAGTGTGACGGTGCCTGACTTGGACCTACCTAGCAGGAGAGAGAGGGCGTCTGCGGGGCTGGAACCCCAGCAGGCTGACCCAGGACCACCTTACCTTCTCCTACCTTCTCCCACTCTAATCACCCTTCCAACACACACACACCCTTCACCTCCCACAAACAGCCAGAGAAAACGATTTTTCACATCCAGAAGCAAACCCGCAGTAGGCGAACAGGTAAGGACCCGGGACCCCAAGAGAGAGTCAAGGCGGTGGGGCGGGAGAGGGGGCCACCTTCCAGGCTCGCTCTGAGACTTGCAGGCACCAATCCCAGAGCACGCGGACCTCGGGGCCAGGCGGGTTGCTAGCACCTCATTCAAGTTGCGGGAGAAAGCCAAGAGGGGACTCTGGAGCGCTGAACCAGCCGCCCTGGTTGGGGCGCTGCGCCCCGCGCCGCAGGCTGCAGGGAGGTCGCCCGCCAGCGGCCAAGGTCTGCGTGCGAAAGCCTGGAGTCCCTGGATCGGGGCTGCACCCCGACGCGTCCTCCCCACCGCCCTCCGACTCGGCCAACGTCCCGCCTGGAGCTTGGGAGCAGCGGCCGGGCGACGCTCTGGACTCGCTGCCCGTGAAGGCACCCGCAGAGAAGGCTTTTCTTCCCGCCCCCCCCCCACCGCCCCGACCCCACACCTAGCCAAGAAAGCCCGCTCCGAAAGTCCGTCCAGAGGAAAATCGGGGAGGCAGCCAGGGGAGTCGCGGGAAGGGGAGGCGCGCTGCCGGCTTTACCTTTTCTCTTTATTCTGCTTTCGGGATTTGTGCAGGAGTCCGATGAGCACCACGGCGGCGCGGATCCCCGCCTTTCGGCAATGCATCCTCTCCGCCGGCTGGGACATGGCGAGGCCACCGGCCGAGCCCGGCCGCGCCCTCGCCCGCCAGTCCGTCCGCCGCGCGTCCTTGCCTCCCGCGCCGGTCCCTGCGCCCGCGCCCGCGCCCCGGCCGCCTGCCTGGCATGGGCCCCGCCCCGCCTAGGTGCGCCCCGGAGGGGTCAGGTGACCCGGCGCTCACTTCCTGACGACCTTCAGCGTCTGCTCCCTGCCCGCCGGGCGGCCGGCGAACGCTCCCCGGGCGCGAGCATGTCCGAGGCTCGCTCCGGGGCGCGGCCCGGCCCGCAGCTCCCGGGCTCCGGCTCTGATGCGCCGCCCGCGCCCGGACCCCGCCCCGGTCCCGCCTCCTGCACCTCGGCCCCGGGCGTCCCCGGCCGGCTCAGACCGCGGCTGCCCGGCAGCTCGGTGCCCTGTGCGCGTCCGGCTCCTTCCTCGGCGCTCGCCCGCTAGCGCAGCGACTCACTCCCGAGCAGAAGCGTCCGCCCCGCCGGGATACTTCCCCGATGCGGTCACTGCCTTGAAAACAGAGGGCGAGAGGGCCGGCCAGGAGCGGAGACGCGCGCCGGGCGTCCCTGCGCGCCACCACCGCCTCGAGCCTCCCTGCCCGGGACCCGGCCGAGACACGGGGGCGCCGGGGTGGATAGGCACTGCCTCCCACGTTCCCCAGAGCCTGGCAGGGGTCGGCTCCTCGCTGGCATGCGTTTCGCCGGCTCTCCCTGGGAGTTGGGCACAACCTAGGGTCGGTGACCAACTTCTCCGCGACCGCCCGGTTGCCAGGGAGACGCAGATCGGGCGCCCCCACCCGACTGCATCAGCTCGAGAGCCCCGCGCGGGCTGTGGCACACACGACACCCCCGGCGCACCGCGTGCAAGCTCCGTCCTCGCCCGGGAAGGAAGGGCACGGCCGGCTCCAAGACGGGGACCGTGGCCCCATCAGTCCCTTTTGCTCAGCCTCTTTTTGCGCTCCCCTCCCCCGAGGGTGGGGGGTGCGAGGATTCGGGCAAGGGGCTGGAGGGAATTAAATCGAGCCAATTAGCCCGTCTTTGGAAACAGCCCTGTCGGGGCCGGAGAGGTCCCAGAAGCAATATGCCTTGTTGTTAATTCAGTCTGGTGCTCAAGCAAACAGACCATCCAGGCAGGGAAGGGGGCCGTGCTTGAGTGGGGGAGGGGCCCAGACCTCCGTCTCTCCAGTGGGCCAAGCTTCTTGCTGGCCTTGAAGCTGCAATGGACGGAAGGGAACACTGAGCGATTCCAAAATGCACCCGCTGTATTTACGCAGCATCCATTAGCAATAGCCGTGGGCTCCCCTGAGCCAGGGTGGTGGGGGAATCACAGACACAGCCCTGGACATCTATTTATAGCAAGAGATGTGGATGCCCGGGCCCCACCCCTGGGAGGGGCAGTGGGCAGGCTGCAAGGACAAGGGAGGAGGGGGACAGACAGAGCCTCAGCCACCGCCCAGGACTCCTGGAGGCATTCGGCTGACCCCTCCTGCCTCATGCCAGGGAGGGTGATGGGGGACCACCCTCCATTCAGCCCAGAATGGGTTGCAGCCCCCCTCACCCTTCCCAGCAGCTGAGTGAGTGGCCTCCCCCACCCCACCCCGCTCAGCCCCCATGTGGAGGAGGGGGTTGAGTTCAAGTCCAGTGGACAGCTCTACCCTGAAACGAAGGTACAAAATCCCCCCCATGTTCATTCTTGCTCTGAAGTCCCAGGCCCTCACTGGGTGTCTCACCAAGGCTCTACGTGCTAGAAGATTCTGAAACCCTGCCTTCTGGCCCTGCCCCCACCCTCAGGGTACAGATGGGATCCCCCACTTACCTCCTGCCGCAACCTCCCACAGCCCTTCTCACCCACACCCAGCAGAGGAAGCCCCCCAGGGGGCCGGGGATGTGCCTGTGGTCTTTGTGAGATCTACCCACTCCACCCAGCATTGATGGAACAGCTGCAGAGCTACCAGGCCTGTGCAAGGGACCAGGGGGCCACGGACGCGTGCCCTTGTCCAGAACAAACAGAGCTGCCCCACTCCCAACCACCAGACACCTGCAGCTCCTGCTGGTGTGGCCCGACACAGTCCGCCATCCGCACAGCACCTTCACCATGCTTTGTCTTCCAGCCCTGGTGCTCAGCCATTTACATATTATTTTGCCGTAATCAAATCAACTCGCTTTTTTTTACTTAATTTTAAAAGAACATTATCAGCATCCTAAATGAAAGTCCTTTATCACTTGCCATTTATACCATGAAAACAAATACACATTTATTAAATTCCAGCTCTGTGCTATTGTCACGAAAGCTGTGAACCCTTGGGCCAGGCAATTGCCACGGCAGTTAAGATCCCACTGGGAACACCCACGTCCTACATCCAGTGCCAGGATTTGAATCCTGGCTGTGTTCCTGATTCCTGCTTCCTACTAAAGCCTGCCCTGGGAAATGGCAGGTGATGGCCAGGAAGCCAGGTCCCAGGGCAGGCTTTAGGAAACCTGGCTCCTGGCTTCCAGCAGGTCCACTCCTGGACGTTCTGGGCACTTGGAGAGTGAACCAGTGCATGGCAGGACTCTCTCTTTCCCTCTCACTCTGCCTGTATGTTTTCTTTTTATAAAAGTGTCTGAACCTGAGGCATCTTTGTGGGAAAAAAAAAATAGGCAAGTGTGAGGTGTTGTTAACACTAGCACCAACTCAGGCATTGTCCTTGGAGAACTCACAGTGTGGATGAATGGGAGCCATTTTCCCATCCATCACTAGCCAGGATACGCACTCAGGACACCGTGGGATGGACAGGTAAGGCCGGACAGGTCAGGACACGGGGAGGGAGTGCAGTGGCAGTATCCCCACCCACAGTAGCTCACAGGCTCATCCAGTCCCTGAGAAGCCAGCACCAAGGGAGACTCAAAGATGGGGTGGCCTGGGTGGGAGCCCAGCAGCAAAGCGGGCCAGGGAAGCTGAATGTGCACACGGGGCAAACAGCCTCACAGCCCCGGGGGGCCAGCGGGCTGAGACTTGCAGACACGCGTGCCTGGTCCTGAAGGGGCCTCCTGGGGCCTAGAAAAGGACTCCAGAGGACACACCCCTGTGCTGCGGGGGGTGGGGAGGATCAGCCCCATGCCGCTGCCTCCCGCCTGCACCCACCTCCCGCTCGCAAGGGCTTCGTGGCTGTGCAAAACCACCGCCACCGTGCTTGGGGACGGAAAGGGACAGGAGGCGTCATGGATGAAAACGGGGTCAGGTGCACAGCCCTCTCCACCTGCCCTGGAAAGCATAACCCCCCCGCCGGCACCCCCAAACACCCCAGCGCGGTTCTCCCCACCTGCCACGAGAAAGCATCACCACCACGCTCCGAGCCCCACAACCTCTACACCAATGCAAGAGCTACAGACGCAGAAGTATAGACCAGGCCCGAGCCTTTGGAGGCTCACACTGCGAAGTCACCCCGAGCTGCCTCTCCGACCTCAGCCCCGCACGGAGCCCGCACCCCTGGACCTGACCCGGTGGATGACAGGTACACGGACGCCCCCTGGTGGGCCCCAGCAGAGTTGCGGCTCTGGGAACATCACCCTGTGAGGATGAGCAGGAGGGACAGGAGCTCACGGAGGTCATGGCAGGCAATTCCAAAGCGGGCATAGCAAGGATCTTTGCCAAACGCACAGCCTTTGTCCCCAGCGCCAAACACCTCCCAGGATCCAGGACAAGCCCCAAAGGAATCCACCCCACACTGAGAGTAACAGGGCCAGCCCCAGGCAGGACTGGGGAGCCACCAATAGTCCTGTCCAGTCCTTAAGCTGTGGACCTGACGCCTGGCTCAGATTTTGGAAACTAGGTCGGTGACTCGGATGGCATTTCCGAGCAGTGGCATGCAGCCCCGGGCGGGTGTGTTTGTGTGTGTGTGTGTGTGTGTGTGTGTGTGTACATTCTGTGGTTCCCAAGGTTCCTGGGGGACAGTCTGCTGATTTCCTATTGGGACTACAAAAAGGCGGAGAAGTTCTTGGGTAACTGAAAGCATTTAAAATATTTTTTTTTGCTCAATTACAGTGGTTTTTTAAATTTTTGCTAAGCCATAACTCTGTGTGTGTGTGTGTGAGAGAGAGAGAGAGAGAGAGAGAGAGAGACTTCCAATGAAAAGGAAGAGGCACCTCGGACAGGGGGGGCTGTCCAGCGTCGTCAGTCTGGACAATCAGCAGGCCAGGTGACCAGTGGCACGAGCCCTCTCCCACCTGGGGCCTTCCAGCCCCCCGCTTCCCCCAAAGCTGCTTCCAATTCCAGGACTTCTGGGGCTGACTGGGAAAAAAAAGCAAGAGGGAAGATGTCTTTCCATAATATTAGCAACACTGCTTAGCAACATCTTGCAAAGCAAGCACCAGCAGACTCCCCAAAAGCCTCTTGTTTAGCTGTGCACAGAGCTGTGGGTATCTCGTGCACGGGTTATTTATGCAGTCTACGATGGCCCTGGCACCTGACTCTCGAGTGGGAAATGACGGATGACACCTAGGTGCGATTTCCCGACAGCCAGCGCGTTGGGTAGCACAACTTTTGGCTCACAGGCTGCCTGGCTGAGACTGCTATGTCCTTGGCTAGAAATGCCTCGGACATAGCTTGTGGACTGCTGTCCTTGTCAAAGACAGTAATAACCCTCTCCTGGGGACACAGAGCACAGAGTACCCACATCAACTGCTGAAACGGGCTAAGCCAGTTAGGAACTGTTTTCAAAGAGGCCCCATTTACCCCTATCCAGACAGCCATGGGGCACAGACAGGGATCAGGAACTAGACTCCACAGTCAGACAGACCCTGCCTGCAATCTGAGCCTCAAGCCTGCGTGCCTTGGTTTCCTCATCTGTCAACTGGGCAGAATTACGTGGACCCCAAGAGCCATTGCAAAAATTAAATGCACCCACACGGTCTCACACAAAGGCCTCTGTGAAGAAGGCACATGGAAGTTTCATTCAAGATCTCAAGAATCTAGAAAAGTCCAGGTGTGCACCAGCCAGCCAGGGGACACCCACGCCATGTAGTGTCCCAGAAGGCGATCACGGGAATGAAATACTGACACAGGTGATGCTGTAAACCTTTAGGGTGAGTGGACGCGGCCAGGCACATAATACAGTGACTGTGCCACACCAGTTGTAGCACCTTCCAGCGAATGCCAACATGAGTCAGGCCGTGACAGACTGGGCACAGCACACACCAGAAAATGTAAGGCCATGGAACTCCAAGACACTCATGGGTACTGGGGTTGGGAACAGGCTGGGCTGGTCCAGACTACAACATCTGTAGGCACACCAAAGAACAGGGGGTGGGGCAGGCCAGGCAGCAGCATCCACCAGCACACACACAGGCCAAGACAGAGGGGCAGACTATGCCGGGTAAAGGCTTAGCACATGCTGCCATAGGTGAGATTTGGTCTGGGAGTGGGCTTGGTGGGGGAATATGGGAAATTCCCCTGAGGGGGCCATAGCTCCCACTGTTGACCATGTCATTCAGGCCTGGGATGCTCCACTTGTCAGCAAGTGTGTGGGATGGTTTGGGGGGACAAGAGATGGCAAATCAGACCAAACCTTAGCACACTGGCATGTGCAGGATCCAGGATGGAGTACAGACCATGCTGGGCCTGGCTATCACACTTATTGGTTTTCACAAAAGCCAGGAATAGAGGTAGACTGTAAGACTGTAAGACTAGGGCAGGGGGGTGAGCCTAGCAGGGGGACAGCAAGGACTCCCCTGCTGGGCCACTGCTCCTACTGGTGAGTATGAGAACTGGGGCCACAGCAGATCAGGCTGGGCAGGGCTACAACACACATTGGCCTGCATGTGAGCTGGTTTGGGGAAGAGCCAGGCTGGGCTAGGCAAAAGCATTCACTGGTGCATGCATGAGCCAGACTAAGTTGCAGGCAGATGAGGCTTTGCTGCAGCATCAGCTGGTACATGCTGGGATGGGGGGACGGGGCAAGTCTTGTTAAGTCAGACTGCAGAACCACCTGGAAAGTGCAAGATCTGGGGCCGGGAGTGGGCCCAGGAAGGAAACTGTGGCACCCCTCTGATAGGCTGCAGCTCCCACTGGTGAGCATGAGAGCCAGGGCTGGGGATGGACCAGCTGGACAGGTGGTAGCACCCCCCGAGTCAAGTGTGGGCTGGAGAGTGCAGTTAGTAAGACTGAGCTAGGCTCTAAAGCCCATTGATATGTACGAGAGTTAAATGAGATGTGGGACAAACTGGATCAGTCTGCTGCATATACCATCATGTACAAGAACTAAGACTAGGGTGTGGACCTGGTGGGAATTATTAGGGTCATTCCAACCGGTCTGCAGTTCCCACTGGTGTATGTGAGGGATGAGTGCCTGGTTGGCAGAGGTAGGCTGGGCGACAGCATCCATTGGTTTCTATATGAGATAGGACTGGAAACAGAATTGACCCAGCAATTGCAACCAGTGCGTGCGTGTGTGTGTGTGTGTGTGTGTGTGTAGGCTGATGTGTATGACAGAGTGAGCCAACCCTGCACTGGCTAGCACACACAAGAGTCAGGTCAAGGTTTCTTTGGGGATTCCCCAGCCGAACCACTGGATTCAGAACTCTAACCATGGGGAGAATCAGGATCTGTGGTCTGACCATGGAGTGCATGAGTCAGACCTGGGCCTCCTCAGTGGCTAAAGACCGTGCAGTAGACGATATGCCCAGATGCACACAGAGGACATGGCAGCTCATTGTGGCTCACAGAGGTTGTCTAGTACCATGGTAGAGGATGGAGGGTGGAACAAACTGGACAGTTCTCCCAGCCAAGCCTTGACGTCAGTATCTAGGCAAACAGACAGTATCAGCCAGTGGACCTTAGAAGGATTTCCTCATCCTTGGAGCAACAAAATCAACAGCATTTCAGAACTGTTGCAATCACTTGAGCACAACTCTCAGATAATGCTCATCATCTGGGACCCTGGGATGACATTGGGTGGCTGTCCTTCATCCCTAGGTACTGAGGCGGTTGGGATGTTGGGTGCAGCTTCTCCCTTTCCCTCTCCCCTCCCACAAGATATGGAAAAAAGAAAAAGAAAATTGGAAACTACGGTCTCCTCTACTTTCCCCTAATCCTCGACCCTTCTCACCCTAATCAGTGATTCACACGGGCACGCATCCTTCTCAACTATGCAAGCGTCATCAAACATAAAAATTAAAAAAAATTTTTTTTAAAGATCTGTCTCTTGCTCTGTAATGATTACTGTAAACTGAGCAAAAACAAATTTAAAAATAAGTAAAATACAAAAAAATTTTTGAATGAACGTTAAAAAGAAAAAAGAGGAAGGAAGGAAAAGCAAAGGCTGTCTCCTCCCCACGGGCCTGAGGCAGTCCCTGTGGTAAGACGCACAGGAGCCTCAGACAGCAGGTGCACCTGCCGTGGCCGTGCCTGCACAGCAGGCCGAGCAGAGCGACAGAGGCTCCCACCATGCAACCCCCTGGGTCAGGTGCCAGAGAAGCAGCCTGCACACTCCCGCCAGCGCTGGGCCTAGAAACGAGAAGGCCATGTGGCTGCATTGCTTAAATCAGGGTGGGCGCTGGGCCTAGCAGTCGAACCATGGGTTGGGAGGCCGGCATCCCATACCAGCAACAGGTGATGGCTCAAGAAGCTGGGTCTCTGGCACCCACGTGGGAAACCTGGATTAAATTTTCAGCCTCGCTCCAGCCCAGCTCTTGCAGCCATTGAGGGCACTACCCAACGAGCCAGCAAATCGGGGCCCTGTCACATACATGGGCTCTCTCCTTTTCTCTCAAAATTTCAAAATCTATTTAAAAGGAAATAATTTCCTATATTCCTTGCATACCACAAATTACTTAAAAGAATCATCAGTCTCTAAAAGTAAGCCACAACAGGGCTGTCATTGTGGCATTGCTGGTTAAGCAGCCTCCCGCAATGATGGTTTTCCAAATGAATTCCACATCCCAGCTGCTCCCTTCCCTTCCAGCTCCCTGCTGGTGCACCTAGGAAGGTGACAGAGAATGGCCCAGGTCGTTGGGCTCCTGCACCCACATGGGAGATCAGGATGGAATTCCAGGCTACTGGCTTCAGCTTGGTTCAGTTCTGGCCATCGTGGAGCCAGTGGATGGAAGAGTCTCACACCCTGTGTGATAGTACACAATTGTTCTGAAATGAGGAGGGAAAGCAAAAGGAGGGATTTGCAAAGATCTGCAAAATACATGAGGGCGCTTTAGAAAGTTCATGGACATGGAATGAAAACATTGGTTTGGGTGCAACAAAAATCTAAATGCATGCCTACATTCTGTGCAATATGCACTCCCATGGACGCTCCAAGGACCCCCTAGCACGCATGAATTTCCACTTTGAGACAGCACCACGGAAATGTTCCCTAGTAGTCATACACACAGAATCCCCACGCTTTGGACCACCTACCCACCGCTGAAGCAAACCCTAAGTAAATAAAGGGGTGCGAGAAGGGACATATACCAAGGTGGCTGTTGCCGCGGACTCTCTGGGAGTGGAGACCCTGCCCTGCTACCCTTCGCTTCGAGCTCTACCAGGAAGTCAGTCCTTGGAAACAGGAGCCACCCACCCCAGGGGGCAATGGGCGAGGGAAGCGATGAGACCGACAGCAAGAAAGAAAAGCAAAGGAGAAAGGCAGGGCTGAGCAAAGAAGCTCCAGCAAATCCCAGCGATGGACGCTGATTGGGGAAACTACCGTAGACCTCTCTACCCCAGGCCACAGAGAGCTGGAAGCGCCCACAGCCCCAGCCGAGCCTGAGCTCAAGGCACCTGCTGTCCCATCGGCCCTTAAGAAGCCAGCCCGAGCCGACGGCGCCACCTGCCGACACAGGGCAGCATTGACCGCGGTGGCACCCAGTGCCCACAGCCACACCCCGCCCCTCCTGTGCCCGGCAGGAATGCCTGCCCCTTACAGTTATGTCCACCTCCAGGCCACTGGAACTGCTCTTCCCACTGACTGGAGTTCTCTCCCCTCAGGAGACCTCTCTTCCTGCCAGACTCTTCTCCACTTCTGCGAAGGGATCATTGCCCACTGCCCACCTAAAGGAGCCCTGGCCCATTTCCTTAACAGGACTGGCCACTACCCAGAGCCACGAGGCTCAACCATGCCTCAGCCAGCCCTGGGGTCCAAGTGGCGCACAGAACAGGCTCGGGAGTGAGTGTTGCTGGGTGGGTGATTCCACAACCCCCCAGCTCACAAGGCCAAAGTCGCTGTGTGCCTCACAAGCCAGGTCTCCCTCCCATGAGACCCCTGTGACAGCTGTGCCACCCTCCAAGAAACTCCAGCTTCCACAGGAACCTCCCCCAACGTCCGCCCCAGATCTGCCTGCACACACACACCTGCCTCCCCGCCCCACCTGCAGGTTCAGGCTCCCACCTTTGTGAACAACACAGTGATGGCTTCCTTGTCTCCCTGCTCCATCCCAAGGCCTGCCTGAGCTGCCTCCTCCAGCCCCACGTCGACCCCACACCCCGCCCTGTGCTACTTCCACCCCTTCTCAGTTCTGGAACTGATTTGCCTCATCAACAGCTCCACACACGTCCCCATCCACCTGCAGTGTCTCCACCTCCCCAGCTCTACTAGGAGATTCCTGACCAATGTCCCAGCATCACCGCCCTCCTTGCTTTCATCAGGAGCTCGCTGCCTCTCCCACATCCTCACCGTCGTGTGATTATTCATCTCCATGGGCTCCGAGGTCCCTGGATGAAGGGGTCAGGCTCTTCCCACACCTGCCCGCTCCTGGTGTCTTCAACATCAGCTGCCATTCCTGTGTTCACACTGTGCCCAGGACTGGACTGAGCTGTACACCTGTCGGCTCGTCCCATCCCTACCCAGCCCTGGGGGGGACACAGATCGTCATCCACAGCGTCCAGCGGCTCAGGGACCTGCCTGGGGACCTTCCCTGCCAGGAGCCAGCAAAGGGATCCCCTAGAACAGCTGTAGTTTAAGGCTCCGGGAGCATGTGTTAGGGAAATAGGTGGCTTCATTTCTCCTGTTGTTGCTGCCTCTCAGCCAAGGCATGAACGCCTGTGTCCTTGCTTTCCCCATGCCAGTTCTGACCCAACAAAGCTCCTCTCTTCCCATCCCCCCATCTCCTCCTGTGCAAACTGCAAGCAAACACAGCCAGCCTGACAGATCAGAGACACGCTGCTGCCAGGCCTGTCATGGAGAGAGTGGCAGGATATGCTGAGGGTGAGGGGCAAGTTTTTTTTTTTTTTTTTTGTAATTTGTAAAGAGAGAGAGAGAGATCTTCCATCTGCTCCATCTCTCCCCAAATGCCTGCCACAACCAGGCCAAAGCCAGGAGCCAAGAACACCATCCAAGTCGGCTACGCGGGTGGCAGCGGCCCCAGCACTCGGATCTCCCCGCGCTGCCCGCCAGGGTGTGCTCTCGCAGAAAGCTGGATACAGGGCGGGGGGGGGGGGGGCACCGAAAACGCAATATGAGCAACCCAAGCCTCTGACCTATGGACCAAGCCCCCACCCTGGATGCTTCATTTAAAACAGGAAGATGGCAGGAGCTCCTGGGACAGTGGCAAGAGGACAGCCAGTGGGGGCCATTCTTGTCGCTCTCAGGACAGTCGCTCTCAGGGGAGGTGGCATGGCTGGGACTGTGCCTTTTCAAGGAGACACTGTGACCCCATGTCCCTACTGTGTGCACGTGTGCACATAGGGAGAAATCAGTGCAAATGCAGGAGGAATAAAGGAGGGCCGCTACCTGGACGTCCACCAGGGCAGGGGACCTTTGGGGGAACAGTTCTGTGTGCTCCCCAAGAAAGCAGAAGCTGTGGGCTGAACATCCACCTGCCAGACCAGCTTGTAGCTGGCTCCTCAGCGCCACCTGGTGGCTCTGTGTTTTGCTGGAACCAAGACCCCCCCGCCACCCAGCGCCATCACTTGCAGGAGGAGTCTGGGTGGGCCAGAGGGTGACCAGCTGACTCAGCGTGTATGGACATAAGACTCACTAAGGAAAAGTAACAGGGGCGATCAACACTTGCTGCTGCCAGAGTGGTCAGAATCCCCCTCCACTGCCACCACTCCTGGAGTTGCATCACAGTGGCCAGAGAGTACCGTGTTCTTTGGGGATGATACAACCCAGGCCTGCATGAGCTGGGGCCCAGAGGGAGCCAAGAGCCCCTCGGGACATCTCCACATCTTCTTGCAGTCTCAGCCCAGGTATAGGGTCTGACAAAGCTGCCGCAGGCATAAGCCAGGGGCCACAAGAGCCTTGGCCAGGTGCAATGCCAAATCTGTGAAGTAGGAATCGGGGCAGACTCCTCGGAGGTGTGGGAGAGGACCCAGGTAGCAGATCGGAAGGCACCCATTGATGCTGAGCGGTGCCAAGCAAGCACCTCGTGTTTGCTACAACCACCGTGCCTCTCATGGAGCTTTACGCCACACCACCATCAGGGCAAGTGCCTGGCACTTACTGCTTGAGTTGCTCACCTCCTTTGGGGGGCGCACCTGACCTCAAGGCCCAGCGCCTCCATGTCCGGTCCAGCTTCCTGCCGGAGGCAGCAGGTGACATAGCAAGGACGTGGGCCCGTGGTCAGGTGGACGCCTGGCTTGAGGTACAGGCTCCCGGCTTTAGCCTGGTCTGGTCTTGACAGTTGTGGGTATTTCAGAAGTGAACCGACACATGGGAGCTCTCTCCCCATCTCTGCTTTTCATAAACACAAAAACAGGAAGTTTTCAAAAGAAGGGTCCTGGGTGATGCTGAATTTTTAGCTCAGTGTTTGTGTTTTCTACCTCTTCCACAGTCAGCACTGCTATTTTTATAAGCACGAAAATGTGCTATTTTTAAAGCAAGGGAAAAGCAACCATGCCAATATGAGCCGGTGAGCCACAGCAAGAGATGGGAGCGGGCGAGCCCACACCCCGAGTCGGAGGTCAGGGACACCCAGGAGGCTCCGGCCCCCAGCCAAGGGTCAGAGACGCCCAGGAGACTCCAGTGTGGAAGTCCAAGGGTAGGACATAGGTGTTTTCTATTGCTGATATAATATTACAACAATGCTTGAATAATAAAGAATAAAATAAAACATGGTCTCTGTCTCTCTCCCTTTCAAACACATCAAAAATTTTAACTTAAATAAAAAATCTCTTCGGGTCAGTGTTGTGGCATAGTAAGTCAAGCCGTACCCCATGAGGGTGCCGGTTCGTGTCCCAGCTGCTCCACTTCCAATACAGCTCCCTGCTAATGCCTCTGGGGAAGCAGCAGAGGACGGCCCAAATGCTTGGGTCACTGCATCCACGTGCAAGACCCAAAAGAAGCTCCTGACTTCAGCCTGGCCCCACCCTGACCACAGCAGTCACAGGGGGAACAAACTAGCAGATGGAAGCTCTCTCTCTCTCTCTTTCAAATAATTACATAAATATTGTTAAGTATTAAAAATAAAAAAAGAAAATTGAAACGGATGAAACTTTCCAGTAATAGCAAATACACATAGAAATGTAGAAAATGTGAAAATGTTTGCACCAGTAAATAGTGCATGGCAATTAAAATGGAGGCACGTATGAGTGGGCATTTAGCCACGTACCCCCATCACAGGTGCAAGTTGCAGTCCCTGGCTACAGCTCCTGACTCCAACTCGCCGCGAATGCAAACTCAGGGAAGCAGCAGGTGACGGCCCCCACATGGGGGACCCAAGCAGCATGTGTAGCTCCTCAATTCAGCCTGGCCCAGCTCTGGCTGTCAGGGACACTGAGGGGGTGAGCCAGTAAACAGAAGCTCTCTCTCAATCTGTCTTTCCCACTGCCTCTCAGATAAAGAAATAAAAAAAACGCCAACGGAGAAAGAACTGAAACATATTCCAAAACCCACTGTCACAGCACCTGGCACACACCTACGCTGGCATGAGCACTCGGTCCTCAAGGCAGCTCTACCACACCCTGCGTGATGGCTCAATTGGCTAATCCTCCCCCTTCAAGCACCAGATCCCATATGGCGCCGGTTCAAGTTCCAGCTGCTCCATTTCTCATCCAGCTCCCTGCTTGTGGCCTAGGAAAGCAGTGAAGGATGGCCCAAAGCCTTGGGACCGTGCACCTGCATGGGAGACCCTGAAGAAGCTCCTGGCTTTGGATCAGCTCAGCTCTGGCTGTTGGAAAGTGAACCAGCAAATGGAAGATCTTTATCTCTTCTTCTCACTATAGATCTGCTTCCCAATAAAAATAAATTTTCAAATTAAAAAAAAGTTACCAGGAAGTCATCATGGTCCATTTTAACAGACAAGGAAATTACAGCACCACAAACAGGCCTACTCAACGGATACCAGAACAACACCTCACCCAGATCCCGAAAGACAGCATGTGTGCGCATGCTTAACACACACCAAGAACCAGGCCGCATTCCTAGACACAGGTGCACAGATGTGAAAGCACAGAAACAGAGCCAAGGGGAACTTCAAAACTGGACCCCTGGACTCAGACCTCCCCACACGGAAATCACAGGATGTGTGGTCTGATCCTGGAGTGCATTTTTTTTTTTTTAAGATAAGTGTTTCTTTAATCAAGTCTAATTGACTAATGGAAAAATGAATGGCAAACCAATTTTATAGTTCATTTTCTCCAAAGGACTTAGTAATATGAGCATGTATGAGAAATAACATTCACTGCAACAGGTTATAACAGTGGAAACAAGTAATTACTCTTTTTTTTTTTTTTAAAGATTTATTCCATTTTTATTACAAAGTCAGATATACTGAGAGGAGGAGAGACAGAGAGGAAGTGGAGCTGCCGGGATTAGAACCAGCGGCCATATGGGATCAAGGCGAGGACCTTAGCCACCAGGCCACGCTGCCGAGCCCACAAGTAATTACTCTTACAGTTTGTTGGATGCAAGACAATAATTTTGAGTAAAAAGGAACAACAAAGACAAAAGTAATCGAACAAGATGGCATCTGGACAAAGGCACAGCACTCGGCAATCGCTTCATCGTCTGCGCAGGTGACCCTCTGCGAGGAGATGGCTGCAGGCTAAGGCTGTGCGGGAGCGGCCACACCACCACTCAGAGATGTCCCATGTTGAAAGCTCCCAGAACAAAGTGCAACATGAAACTCTGGATAGCAAAGGTAGCAATCAAAGCACCCAGGGATACCGAGGGTGCAAATACAAGATTGCAAATGCAGCAAATGACGTTTGTGACTGGAGTGTGAACTTCCACACTGAAGGTCTATCTCACAGGAACACTCCAACAACACCAACAACTACACGCTTTTTGGTGGCTGAGTGGATGGATGACACATGGCACACGTGTGCAGCCAGGCACCGCCCAGCCTGAGAAAGGAAACGGATGCTGACCCAGGTAACAACGCCAATGACTCCAGCAGACACTGCTCCCAATAAAACAAGCAGGCTCAAAAGGGCAAATATTCTAGATTCCACATATGTGAGGCTTACAAAGCAGTCAAAAGTGGAGTGGTGACAGCCGAGGGCTGGCAGGAAGGGGACTGGCCGCTAAGAAGCTTCTGGAGCTGGCTGGGAACGATAGTATGTATGGACGTACTGCCATGCAAAGCAGCCTGATGTATGGTCAAAAAGAAGCATTAGGAAAGACGTGGCAGGGATGTTCGGGTGAGGGGTTGACCCACCGCCAGAGCTGCTCACATCCCAGGACACAGAGCCTGGCTTCAAGTCTCATCTCCACTTCCCCAGTTCCAGCTTCCTGCGGATGCTGACCCCGAGAGGCAGCACATCACGGCTCAAGGGCTCAAGTGTATGGGGCCCTGCCACCCATGTGGGAGACCCAGCCAGAGTTCCTGGGCTCCTGAATTTGGCCTGGCCCAGCCCCAGCAGATACGAGCATTTGGGAAGTGAACCAGCTGACAGAAGATCTCTGTTTGTCAAATAAGTAAGACACAAATAAATTCTTCAAAAACGCTTCAGGAGTCTTGATGAAAATGAAATACTGTGTGAACAGTGTGGGTCAGGAGTACTCAGTATCGCGTCTCGGCCTTTTGACTAAGATCAAGTGTAGGAGTACCCAGTGTTTTGCCGTGTCATGGTCCTCAGGAAAGGAAAAGAGACAAGAGCCTTGGCATGAGTAACGGGCAGACGGCCCCTGGAAGCCACTGGGCACGGGCCTTTCCAGCTCTTCCCTCCTCCCTCGGTTCTCACTGCCTCCGGTTGCTAGGGAAACAAGAGGCCTCTTGGGTTCCTGGAGCTCAGCTCAGGTGCTGATAACTCCAGGAATAAAATCAAACCCGTTCATCTGGGCCCTGTGCACACACGCCCACCTTGTCTGACCCGGGACCGTGTTACATGTGTGCCTAAGCACATACCAGGCTGGAGTCTGGACACCCACAGGGCTCCAGGGTGCCCAGGTGAGTCTGTGTAAATGGAATTTCCACACACACGTGGATGTGTGTCCCATACACTTCAGGACCATGAGTAACCACAGCAGAAATGTTAAGGCAGGGGGCAGGCACTGGGTGGAGCAGTTACACACTGCTTGTGACCCAAGTGTCTGGGTTCATGGCCCAGCTCCACCTGTTACGATTCCAGCTTCCTACCAATGTGCATGCTAGGAAGCAGCACTGATGGCTCACGTGCCTGGATCCCTGCCACCCATGTGGGAAACCTAGCTGGCATTTCCAGCTCCTGTTTGGCGTTGCCCGATCCTAGCTGGTGCGGGTATTCCTGGAGTGAACCATCCAATGGAAGGGGTGTGTGTGCGCGCATGTGCCTTTCAAACAAACACATTTTCTAAAAGATTTATTTTTATGTTCTTTGAAAGACATGGTTACAGAGAAAGAGAGAGACACAAAGAAAGAGATCTTCCATCTGCTCATTCATATCCCCCCACCCTTCCCCCAGCAGGCTTCACAACGCCAGCCCAGAAAATGATGGAAAACAAAGAAACTAATCACTCAAGCCCCATGGACCAGGCATGATGCACCACAGCCACACTTCACAGGTGATCTCGCTTTGTGGTCCCAACACCACCACCGCCATGGGCGGCTACTATTATTAACCCCAAGTGAAGAAACTGGGGCACAGGGAGGGTGTGGCTTGCCCAAGGTCACCCAGAGCGCAGGCACCTAGCCACTGACTCGGCATCTTCAGGACTGCGCCTTCAGCGGCTCAGTTCCCAAACAACTGCAACCGAAACTGGTGCAAGTGCCCGGAGGCCCCACCCAGGGCTGAGGAAGCAGGGGCCCAGGTGGGGCCCCAGAAGCTGCACTTTCACATAGTCCCTGAGGTGGGTCTGCACTGCAGCCAGGGTCCAGGATAGCCAATCCTGGGTTCTCAGGGGGCTGACAGGGTTGCATAGGGCATGGCAAAACAGAGACAGGGGCTGTCCTTCCTGAATCGCGCTCCTGTGCCCAGAAACGAGGCTGAAGAAATCCACAACCCAAAGATTCCAGATGGCATCTGTTGGCGGCAAAACACCAGTGCAAGAGGCAACAGGTGTCCCTGCCCTACACGCACACCCCAGGGCAGGGCTCCAAAAGTCAGTTATGTGGCTTTGTGGCCTGCCAGCCACGGATTTCCGCCCACTCCACCCTCTCAGAATGAGCTGGGCGGAAGCTGAGGTTCTCACTGCAGTAAGCTCCGCCCAGCACAGGGAAAGCACCTCCCTCCTCTCCCCCTCCCCACCCTGATCTTAGACCTCTCTCCAGGGGAGCAGTACTGGACAGCAAACCACCCACCCCCAGCGGACAGGAGGAACCACAAGTGACCTCTACCCCTCCCAGGGAGGGGCATGGGTTCACTTGAGCATCATGGGGACAGGCCAGGGTGTGGAGGAAACCTGGCTACCCTGCTGGTCCTGGAAGGCTGAGAAGCAGGGCCAAACTGCCTGGCCCATGTGCATGGGGTGTGGTGCAGGATTCCAAGGGGGCCGCCTGGCTCGCGAGCCCACGCGGGACCCTCCAAGGCGAGCTGACACGTGTGAGGGTCTTGTTAAAAGGAACCTGGGAAGGCCAGAGCAGCGGCTACTAAGGTGGAGGGGCTCACACCTCAGAGCACAGTCCAGTGTGGAGACCAAGGTCATCGAGGTAGCACCTGCTGCCACACCCCTCACAAGGCCCAGGACGGCCGCAGCTAGCAGGACGACTCAGGCCGGAGTGTCCACAGAAACCCACCGAAACATCACTGCTGCCGGTTCTGGCACCTGGCACCTGAAGTATATGGGACACACACCCACGTGTGTGTGGAAATTCCATTTACCTGGCACCTGCGTTGCCCAGATGCAGCTGCACATGGCTGTGACCAGGCTGGAGGAAAGGGGGAGGTGACCATGGACAACCCTGGAGTTATTTACAACCTAGGCGTGGGCACTTTCAAAGCCCCCGCATCTCATCTCACCCCCAACCCCGGTGATTCCAGAATACAAAAAGTATGGGAGTGACAGCCACGGGGGAGAGGGGACAAAGCAAACTACCGTGGGTGCCCAAGCCACTTGGAGAAGTCCCTAAGGGGGTGGGGGCAGGAGCCACAACCAGTGGCTGCCCAGCCCCCAGCTCCCCCACCACGACCACCCCGGCTGGGGTCCACAGGCTGGTGCAGAACCAGCACCAGCAAGGCCTGCAGGATCTGCAAGACCAGCTCTGGGGCAGTCCTCGAGGGCAGGGCCCGCAGGGAGGCCCACGGCAGAGCCTGTGTCCTTGTCTGGAAAGGCAAGAATGATGGGGCTGAATTGGGAGGCAGAAACTCCCCCTCCCCACCCCCTTCTCATCCTGTGACTCAAACAACTGGATCTGCAGAGGGAAAGATTAATAACTGAGAGAGAACTCAGCCAGAAATGAGTAGTCCGTGGCCACGCTGGGGGCCTAGCCAGGGCTGGGGGGGGAGGGGGAACGGGATGATAAGGACGGTCCTGGGATGTGAAGGGCTGGTACCTCAGGGCGAGGCAAGCATGGCACACTGGTGACCCCAGAGGCTCCATACAGCTGTTTCTAAAATTGAGTTCATTATCAAGGTTTCACCTACAACTTCCAGCTGCTCTGTCACCTGGGCCGTCTAGGGAGATGGGTCAGCACCCTTCCTGGGGTGCCCCGGGGCTGGGCTGAGGAGGGGCCAGCAGACCCCTTTGCAGGCTCCCATTCAGCCCTGTGTGGTCCCTGCAGGCCAAGGGGTCTGTCTCCAGCAAGTACTGCTGAGACCCTAGGTCAGAAAGTGCTAGAGGCACCAGGGGTCAGCCACTCATGCCCCATCCAGGACTCTCTCGAACTGGGAGCCTTCCCGGTCAGGGGCTCAGCTTCCGGACCGGCATCCCAGCCTAGTGTCTGTGGGGCTTCAGCAGGTTGCCTTTCACATACAGCCAGACATCAGGGGAAGAGAATCCTCGGGAGAGGGCTCTCGGGACTTAGGGCAGTTCACGCAGTCTAGGGCTGGGAATCTGGGGGTGGGGAGGCACACGGCATGAGAATGGTAATCATGAAGATCACAGGCAGAGCCACACTGCCATAGAACAGCCGCCTACCATGGTCATGAGCTCCCCATCACTGGAGGTAACCAAGCCGCAGCTGAGCACAGGAAACGTGCATAGGGGCTAATTACATTTTACTTTTTTATTTCAAGGATTTCAGAGACCTGGCCATCTCTCTCTCCTGAAGGTCCTCTCTCTCAACACACTCCCAGGAGAAACTGTCAAGATTCAGTCTCTGAACACCGCATCCCAGGAAGGGAAGGCTAAGATGTTCCAAACGTGTCCACTTCCTTCTCCCTACGACCTTCACCAAGACCCTTCAACAGGCCCAGCATCTCCTGCATGCCCCCTCCAGCCCCCCGAGGCTGGGGAAACAGCTGGCAGACGGGGCTCCCGGCACCAGCCAGAGGCCATCCCCATCCTGCCCGACACCCCCACCGCCTGGAACCTGCCCCCGCCCACAGAAGCCTCTTCAACAGTGGTCGGGGACAGGATGTCCTGACACTCCTAGAGTCCACAGTCCGAAGGGGGTGGTGGTGACTCTTCCCAGCTCCCCGTGAGCAACGCTGAGTCTCCCATCTCTTCTGTGGGACCCCAAGTCTCCCATCCAGGACTGGGCAGGGCTCTGGGACTGGGGAGACCGGCACGGAAGTCCAAGAGCACGGTCATAAACTTCAGTGTCCTCAAGGATTCAGGGCGCTGCCCTTACGGCACCCTCCTTCCTCGCTCCCACCCCTATTCCCTGCACCCACACAGCCCTGTCCCCTGGGATCAACAAGGCCCCCAGGGCTCCACCCATGAAAAGCGCCTGCGGGGGGCTTAGGAATCAGCACAGCCTGCTTGCCCACCTTCCCACACCCACTGAGAAAGACTCCTAAATTTTAGGACCCCTCCGCCTGGCCACTGCCAGCACTACCAGCCACTCCATGCCTGCCCATCACAAACAGATGACCAGACCTGGTCAAGTTCCTCCAAGAAATTCAAGCTGGGACTCACCAGAGTTTCCTGGGCATCGTGGGGACTGGCCAGTGTGAGGGCCAGAAGCGCCCAGGTCCCCAGGATACACAGACCTTGCTGCCTGGCAAACTGTACCTTCAAGTTCGTTCCCAGTGCCTGGGAAGGAAATCAGGCCACAGCCCAATTGCCAGCTAAGCGCCCGCCCGCCTCGCTTCTCCCTGCAGCCACGTACACCCTGAGACTCCAGATCCCAAAACAGACATGTTGGTGGTTACCATAGGAACCTGCGAAAGCCAGGCAAGGCAGCGTGCAAGCACCCACATGGGCCCTCGAAGCTCATGTCCACCTGCACAGGCGAGCACACTCACACCCCTACACTCAGTGTGCTGTGAGGTTGAACACTCACCCAGGAAAAACGAATGAGCCAGAATCTACAGGGCTGGGGAGCAGTGGGACTCCCCAGCCTGGAGCTGGTTTGGAAGTGAAAGCTGAGGGCGATGGAGGGGTCGAGGTGAGCACTCAGTTTCCAGGTAAGCCCTGGGTGGACATTGGTCCTATTTGTGGAGATGCTGAAACAGGCAGAATTTCCTTGTCTGCACCCACAGCAGCGCATCTAACATAGAGTTCCCCACTGGGCCAAGCTGGGCCACGCCTGGGCTGGGCAGGGCTGGGTTGGCCCATTTCAGGCTTCATCTGGAGTGCACCTGTTCACTGCCACTGCCTGCCACTGCCTGAAAAGGAGTGGCACCCTTGTCTCCTTTCACAGACTTCTCTGTCCTCTCTGTCCCCACCCCTCACATGCCCCACCAGCCCACCAGCCTCTAACCTGGTCCTGGGTTGGAGGGCAGGTGCTCAGTTGACGTGAAACTGGCTCAGGCTTCTCCTCACCCCCTCCACAAAAACATCTAACTCCCCCTGCCCCGAACAGCCCAACATGCCCCCACCAAATGCCCCGGGTGGGGAGAACAGGAGCTGACAAAGGAGATTCAGTCCCAGAAGGTTCTAGATTATGGTAATTCACAGAAAACAAAGCCAAGAGCCAGGAACTTCTTCCAGGTTTCCCATATGTGGGTTCAGGGTCCAAACATACGGTCCATCTTCTGCTGTTTTGTCAGGCTATTAGAGGAAGCTGGATCAGAAGCAGAGCAGCCAAGACTCAAACTGCTACCAATGTAAGATGCTGGGATCGCAGCTGGAAGCTTAACACACTGTACCACAATGCCAGGCCCCCAGAGATACTGCTTCTGGGCACCAAAGGCTGGGGTTGTCAATTAAAAAAAAAAAAAACTAGATTCTCAAGGCCAGCATGGGGAGCAGTGGGCTAAGCCATGGCTTGTGACAACGGTATCCCATAGCAAAATGCTGGTTGGAGACCCGGCTGTTCCACTTCCGGCCCAGCACCTTGCCTGAGAAAGCAGCAGAAGGCCCTACACTCATGTGGAAGACCAGATGTGTGAAACAGAGTCACAGAATAGAGCCACTTTGGTTCAGGCCTGCATAAGTTTGTTAGCCAACTCTTTATGCTTCTGTACAAAATGCTTTGCCGGTTTCCTGGGTTTTTGGGGACCAGATTACTAGGCTAACATGCCCTGCCAGTAACCCTTGGTTCCAGAAATCAATACTGTACAATTTATTTACCCATTGTTTCTAAGACGCCTCCTATGGCTGCTCGAGATCACCTGTTGTCCCCACGGCAGCCTTCTGCGGTTGTCATAGCCCACCCATTGTCCACCCACAGCTTCCATGGCAGCCTCCTGTGGCTGCCCAACTCAACCTGGTTCCCATGGGTGTATAACTCACTCTTTCTATAAAAACCCATCTAGCCCTCACCTCGGGACTCTCTGCAGGAAAGGAATGCTGACCCAGCCTGTTGGTCTGTTTACCTGCCTCCTCAATAGACTTCGCTGCTTTGCTGAGTTGTCCAGGCTGCACTTCTTGGGGACAGATTCAGGTTGGAAGCAACAGATGGAGTTCCTGGCTCCTGCCTTAGGCCTGGCTCACTTCTGGCCCAATCCTGCCCATTGTGGCCATTTGGCGAGTAAACCAGCAGATGCAAGACCTCTCTGTCTCACTCTGCCTTTCAAATACATGAAATGGATCCTAAGAGACACAGCCAGGAGCACAAGGTCAAAGCTCTACGAGAGCAGGCTAGACTTGAGTTCCACAGACACAGAGATTACCAACCTGACCCCTTGCCAGCCTGGGGCTCTCACTCATGCCTGCCAATTCACACGCCCTGCATGATACTGGCGGCGCCACCATCTCCATTGCTCCTGCACAGTTGACCACCTCCTGCAGCCCACGCAGCTGAGCAAGTCCATATCCCTGGGGTCCTCCTCTTTCCCTGCTCCACCGGGGGGCCTCCAGTCTGGGGTTTGCCCTGGAAGCCAATGTAGGAGGCTGGGACGCTCCAGCCCTCTCCGCGGATTATGTCCTTGAGCCCATCAGGAAGAGTGGGACAGCAGGTGCTGGGAACTACCCAGCAGCATCCTGGGCGCAGCACAAAGAACGGAACCACCTCCGAGTCCAAGCTCCGTAAGCCTCGAGCGAACAATCCTGAGTGAGCATGTGAGTGCTGCACCAGGTGCCCAGGGGTGCTCAGGCATGGGGGAAGCCAAGCACACTTCCTCCTCTCCGAGCCTCATGTCTCAGAGGTGCCTCTAGAAGTGGCACGGCTCACCAACTTAGCATCAAGGACACCAGATCCCTGGGGGCGGGGGCATGTCAGTCAGGGAAGATGGGCCACAGCCCGTCCCTGTGGCAGAGGAAGGAAAGCAGCCTCAATCTGCAGAGGCAAGGGTAGGAGGCATCTTGAAGTCCCAGGGAGCCAAGCCACGCACTGACCTGCCAGGAAGCAGAACCACACCCTGGGCGTTCGGGAAGAACTGTGCAATCGCATAGGATGAGATCCTGGCTGGATGTCACCTCTTACAGTGTCTGCCCCTCTTACCACGTCCCTTTCTTCTCCACAACCCCATGGCTAAGCCATTGGAGTGGCTAGCACATGCTGGACCAGCCTCTCTCCCTTCGTAACAGGCTTATTGAGATGCTGTTTATGCTCCATTTTCAAGCGCACAGTTTCTTGGTTTTTTTTTTTTCCTTTTTGCATTTTTGCAAGGTTATACAGGCATCACTGCTATCACTGCCTCACCACCTAGTTCCAGAACATTCTCATGAACTCAAAAAAGAAGCCTGCAGGCTTTAGAATTCACTAGCCTTCCTTCCCTCCCCCCAAGAAGCCCTCAGGCCCTATGCACCCATTAATCTACTTTATGTCTATGGATTTCCCATTCTATACATCTCGTACACATGGGATCCTGCGGTTTTTCTCATGGCTGGCTCCCTTCATTTACAATGCTTTCAGGATCCATCTGTATTACAGTGTGTCTTGAGGACCTGAAGCCCTTTTGTGGTCAGTCACATACCATGGTGTGGCCAGATGACTTTCCATTTAGCCACTCTTCTGCAAATGCAGTTGGGCTGCTTGAACTTGGGGCTATTATTAATAACACTGCCATGAACAGTCCTGTAAGTTTTTATGTGGGTGAAGCCTTCATTTCTTTTAGATGTCCACCTAAGATTGAAATTATTTGGGGAACCCAGTGTAATGGCTCAACTGACAAATCTTCCCTTCGCAAGCAGAGGAATCCCATACAGGTGCCAGTTTGTGTCCTAGGTGCTCCACTTCCCATCCAGCTCCCTGCTTATTGCCTGAGAAAGCAGTGTAGGATGGTCCAAAGTCTTGGAACACTGTGGGAGACCATGAGGGGGCCACTGACTCCTGACTTCAGATGGGCTCAGCTCCAACCATTACAGCCATTTGGGGAATGAACCAGCAGATGGAAGATTTTAATCTCTCCTTCTCTCTGTAAATCTGTCTTTATAATAAAATAAATAAATCTTTAAAGTATTTTTTATTAATTTGAAAGGCAGAGAAACAAAGGATTCATATACATCTTCTGTCCGCTGGATGTTTCCTCCACATGTCTCAATATCCTGGGCTGTACCAGGCCAAACATCCCAGGCTGGGTCAGGCCAGAGCCAGAGCCCAACCCTGGTTTCCCTTCGGGCTCGTGGGATCCACATCCTTGGGCTGCCACCTCCTAGGGTGCGTACTCTCAGGAAGCCGGCATTGGAAACAACGCCAGGACTCCCACATGGGACACAGGTGCCCACACAGAGTCTTAACTGCTCTGCCCATCACCCAAGGGTAGAACTACAGTCCCATCACCACATGACCTATGTCCCAGCCTTTTCAGGAACGCCCAGACTGTTTCGTAAAGCAGCTGCGGCATTTCCCAATCCCTCCAGCATCTCAACCACCCCGGGCATTGTCGTCTTTTATGAGAGCCAGCCTAGTGGCCGTGGAGTGCCAGCTCACATGGTGCTGATGGATGCTACTGACAATCCTTCTTGTGATGTCTGCCCATTGGTTCATCTTCTCTGAACAATATCCAGCAGCTCCTCCACCGTGTCTTAATTGTGTTCCATGTCTTTGCATCGCTGGGTTATAAGGGTTCTTTTGTAGGTCCAGATAGGAGTCCTTAATCAAGGGAATAATTTATTCTCTCCCATTTTGCATGGACTCTCTTTACCTTCCTGAGGGCTGTGCTTTGCACACCCGAAGTTTTGATTTTGATGCAGTTGAGTTTATTTTTCTTGCTGTGGTTTGTGTTTTTCATATCATGTCTAAGAAAACAATTGCCTGATCCAAAGTGAGAACTACTCGTATCTGGCTTTTCTTCTAAGACTTTTACAGCTTCGACTTTAGGTCATTGATCTTCTCATAGGATTGTGCAGGACGTGAAAGAGGGACCCAAAGTCACCCTGGGGTGCGTGACTGGGCTGCTGCCCCTGCACCATTTGTTGGAAGACCACTCCTCACCAGTAGGTTATTTGGGGACTGCAGTTGAAAACCCTTTGACCACAGACGCGAGGGTTTATTTCTGAATGCTGGACTCTATGTCATGGATCTATGTGTCTGCCTTCAGCTTTGTAGTAAATGTCCAAGTCCTTGCAAGTCCAAAGATCACCCTTGTGTTTCCAAAGGACGTTCCACCTCCATTTACCGAGTTCTGCCCAGAGGCAGACTGAGTTAGGACAAGGCAGGGGTCTCCAGCTCCTGATCCCACCCGTCCAGAGCCCTAAGTCCCCATCTCGCACCATGGGTACCCAAGGAACCTGGGGTCTTTCCCACAAAGTCCGCTTTTTCTTAACCAAATTACATTGGGTTTTTTTGTTGCTCACAATCCAGAGATGGGCAATGCGGTTAGGAACAAGGCCTATATCCTGTCTGTGCCGCCTCCCCAGAGCCTGACCACCCCCGGAGGGGCCCTCATCTCGACACTGGCCTGTGCCTCCAGCCCTCCCTATAACTATTTGCCTTCCAGGTTACACACAGTATACAGCCAACACATCAACCCCCTCCACATCCATGGTTTCTGCATTCACAGATCCAAGCAACTACAAGCTGAAAATACTGGGGAAAAAAGAACCATTTCTGGAACAAGATCTTGTAAGGTAGTAGGTTAAGCTTTCACTTGAGATGCCCCATTCCATATGGAAACGCCAATTTGAATCCTGGCTACTCAGCTTCCAACCCAGCTCTATGATAACACGTCTGGGAAGGTAACAGGTGAGCGCTGAAGTGACTAAGTCTGGGCCTCTCATATGGGAGACCTGGCTGAAGTTCCTGACTCCTGGCTTCAGCCTGGCCTAGCCCCTTGGCTACTGTGGCCATTTGAGCAGTAAAGCAACAGAAGAGAGATTTCTTTCTCTCTCTCCACCGTCCCCCCAATATATAAAAACAGGCAAGTCTTAAAAACAAAGAACTATGAAACAGCCATGATGGCTCAATGGCTAAATCCTCACCTTGCAGGTGCCGGGATCCCACATGGACACCAGTTCATGTTCCTGATGCTTTACTTTCCACCCACCTTCCTGCTTACGGCCTGAGAAAGCAGTTGAGGATGGCCCAAATCCTTGGGACTCTACATCCATGTGGGAGACCCCAAGGAGGCTCCTGGCTCCTGAATTAAAATCGGCTCAACTCTGGCTATTGTGGTCGTTTGGGGAGTGAACCAGCAGATGGAAGATCTTTCTCTCTGCCTCTCCTTTTCTCTGTAAATCTGATCTGCTTTTCCAATAAAAACAAATAAAAATCTCAAAAAAAAAAAAAGGACTCTGCATCACTACAGAACGCATACAGTCACACCTTGCCATCATCGCCTAACTAACGTATTTTAACAGATTTTCACAGCATTTATATTGCCTCGGATAGGTTAAGCAATGTAGAATAAATGCAAAGTCTAGAAGAAGAAATGTGTGGGTCTCCTGCAAGCACTGCACCCCTTTACAGAAGGGACTTGAGCACCTGTGGAGCTTGGTGACCGCAGGGAGTCACAGAACCAATCCCACATAAACACCAAGGGACCCCTAAGTCCCAGTTTAAACAAACAGGATAAACTCCCACAAAATCAAAACTGGGCATTCCAGGACAGCCCCAGCAGACACACTGCCCCCCCTCAACCCTCAGCCCTGGGAACTCTGCCTCCTGCCAGCATCACAGGCAAGGTGCACACAGGTGTGAACTCAGGGTCCAGACTTCATGCCCTCTGTGCTACCAACCTGGATGCAAAGTCCAGTGTGGGTCCCAAGGAGACTTGTCCTGAATTCCAGGCCACACTCATGGCCACCCAGCACAGGGACCACTTCCCTGCCCCTGCTTGAAGAACTACCTGCTCGTCGGCCCTTCAGCTGTCAGCTCTGCAGAGGGACTGAAACTCTGAGAAGGGACAGTGTGACCCCGTCCTAGCCCTGCCCACCCACCGCTCTGTGACAGCAACTCTTGTTTGGACCCCCAGTCTCTGCCCAGCGACCCACATCGTCCCGCTGGCAACTGAACAGCAGGACAGCAGCAGGAAAACCAACCCAGAACACCTGGAGAGGGTGATGCTGGGAAACCATTGCTGCACACCTGTCTCTGCCCTGAAGACCCCTCCTCTTCATCAGAACAGGTGGTCTAGGACATCCCCCTTACAAGAGGGCAAGGATGCAAGCAGAACCAGGCTGGGACTTAGGGAGGTCTCCAAAGACCTGTGAACAGGATGATGACAAAACAGTCCAACCAGGGCCCGGCGGCGTGGCCTAGCGGCTAAAGTCCTCGCCTTGAAAGTGCCGGGATCCCATATGGGCGCCGGTTCTAATCCCGGCAGCACCACTTCCCATCCAGCTCCCTGCTTGTGGCCTGGGAAAGCAGTCAAGGACGGCCCAATGCATTGGCACCCTGCACCCGTGTGGGAGACCTGGAAGAGGTTCCTGGTTCCTGGCATCGGATCGGCGCACACCGGCCCGTTGCGGCTCATTTGGGGAGTGAAACATCAGATGGAAGATCTTCCTCTCTGTCTCTCCTCCTCTGTGTATATCTGGCTTTCCAATAACAATAAATCTTTTAAAAAAAAACAACAGTCCAACCAGTAACACAGGAGGGAGCAGAATACAAGTAATGATGGGGAATGAGACGGGAAGCTATAGAAGGGGGAGCGGGCCTACTGTGGGTTTCCCCAGGCACACCCTAGGGCGCGCAAAGAAACCAGGTCACACCAGGCCCACGTGCGAGACATCCCTCCGCGTGGAAGGCTCATCCAAGAGGCCCAGTACAACATGAGTCTGAGAGTGAGGATGCCACACCGGCACTCACAACCAGGAAGGGGCAAAAAAGAGACTGGGAAGGCAGCCCGATGGGACCGACCTCGTCATAAAAAGGAAAGCGACAGAACACGCAGGCATCCCCGTTGCCTTCCCAGGTCGCACCTGTAACATATACCACCCTCAACCCCCAACACCCAACACTCCAGGAATCACCTGTCTGGTCAGTCCCCGCCCCTGGCCCTCCCAAGGACCTTCACAGGACACTAAGGGGCTACTTACTTGACCTTCAGGCCCGCCAGCATGGTCTTGTCAATCCTGTCAAAAGAAAAGCAAGTACTGTCAGTGCGGGGGCTGAGGGCTCCCACACGCCACCTGCCCCATCAAGAGGCAGGCACTGACAATAAGCCATCACCCCCTGAGCACTTGGTAACCAGCTTCTCCCTGGATAACTCCTGCCCCAGTAGAGGTCTCTGCAGCCCAGCTTCAGTGACCCAGGACAGGGGGAAAGTCAGTCCAGCCAGCCCTTGGCTTCTGCTTTGAGAAAACACCAGCACCAGGGGCCCTCCTGCTCCAGGGCTGCCAGTCCATCCCGGGAAGCAGGTCCCACTCCGGGGCAGCCCTAACTGCACACACCAGTGGGGACGGGCAGGGGTCCTGTGCCGCCTAGACAACCCGATGGGTTCAGGCTTGCTCCAGACGGTCCTGGCAGTCCTATAGCCCACCTGTCTTCCCTACACACATGTGAAAGGAGGCAGTGCTGGAGCCTCTATTTCTAGTCCCTCATGTGCCAGCCTTTAGGACTGTGAAGAGGCCCACCCTCCTTGACGGGCATGTGGGTACTACTCCCACTGCCCGTGCTTCCTCTGTGCACCGGCCACAGCCACCAGGGTCACCGGTACTGTCAGTGTGATACTATCTGTGGCATTATTGTATTTAGCTAAACCCTATTTAGCCCCCAGCTTCACACACACACACACACACACACACACGGGGCTGATGGAGAGGACCTGGGCCTTCCCTTTGAAGAACCCTCAGACCTCAGCTCCCAAAAGCAGACAGGCAGCACTGAGAGTCCTGGCCCTGCCCTCCCATCATCTTCCCCACACCCGCCCGTGTGCCTTCCTCAGGGCTCCACGCCTAGTCTCCAAGCAGGGTAACCCCTGGGCCCCTCACCCTCTCCCACCCAAACACCAGACCAAGAGGTCAGCTAGGAATCAGGGACCCAATTCTGCAGGCGCAATGACCACCAGAGTGACCCCATTACAGCCCCTGGTAACAACCCACTCACTTCACTCTTGCCCAAGGAGTCTGAACTCTCACCATGGGGCAAGAACCTTCCCCAAACCCCCCAACATCTGGGGAAAGTAAAGCTCGGGGGAGCACCTGCCCAGCCAAGCCTAGATCGGAGCCTTAGGGGAGCCCTTTAGATTGCTGGTCAGTCTCCCTCCGGGTCACAGGGGCCCTGCCCCCAAACCCACAGCCACGCCTGCCCACAGGGTTCCCACGCCGAGGTGTGGCTTTGGGAGGGCGTGGCCTGCGGTTTTGGCAAGTGGCAAGACAGGCAGTGGCTATGGAGCCAGGTCTCTGCTCTCGCGGGTCCTTCCCTCCTGTATTGTCCCCACCCTGGGAAATTTTGCAGCTACTCAAGCATAGCCCAGATAACCTCTTCCTTGCCTGGGGACTTATAGCCCCAGAACTGACACCACCAACTCTCCCCTCACCAACTGTGACAGCCCCGCCCAGCTGGTAGGTACCACCAAGGGTGCCCACACTCAGTTACACCTCCCTTTCTTGCCGCCCTACCTTCTAACGCCCTCAGACTTAATGGGCCACATCAAACACCTGCTGTGTGCAAAACCTCCCAACATCTGAGCTTGCCTGGAGCACCACAGTGATTAGAACAGAGCAAAGCTGCCCTCCCAGACCCCATGAACAGCACACAGGGGTCTCCCTCTGTTTCATCTTGGCAGCCCTGGGCAGCCCCGCCCCTCTCCTGGCTATCACCTGGCCAGGTGCTCCCTGGGCTGGGGGATCTCAGGCACAGCCCAGTTCCCTGGGCGTCGTCACCTGAGCTGGCAGCAAACTGAGACCCAAACCTTACGTCCTGTTGTGTTACCCCCTCCGCGCCATGCCTCCCCCACTACCTGGGCCCTGCACTGGCCGCACATGTTCATCCCAGAGACAGAATGATGTTTTGTGATTCAAACTCGGACCCCCAGCCTCAGAAGAGCAGCTGCGAGCCCAGGCATCAAGGGGTATAGGTGGGCAGGGACAAAGCCTTGCTACGCCTCCCAGGCATCGCCCTACCTTCACTGACCCAGCTCCAGTGGGAGCTGTTCACCAGAGGAACCCAGCATGTTCCCTACCAACCCTTCCTGCTACTCCCACCAGCCCATCACCTCCCCCCGCCAGCCACCCTCAATGCCCCCTGTGTGTCAGGGCCCCAAGGCCCAGGAATTGAAAGGAAACTGATAGTGGAACCCACTACTTCTGCCCCAGCTGCGGGGCTGCAGCAGCTGTCAGGAGCCAGAGGGGAGTCTTGGGCCTCAGCGGCCCCACTGCCTGGAACTGCCATCCTGGATGGAAGCTTAGAGGCCGGACGCCGTGAGGAGACCAGCAGGAGGCTGGAGTTCAAAGCCACCCGGGTCCAGAGAGCCACCTGTGGACAGTCCTTCCCCTCCTGTTGCTTCCCAAGAGGAGACGCCCCGGGGAGCCTTGTACCTTCAGGTCACAGCACTGGCTCAGACAGAAACGTGCATTCAGACACCAGCACCCAGGAGTGCACAGGTGGTCCCATGCAGGGGCACACCCCACGCACATGGTCACGCAGACCAGCAGCCGCAGTCCCACGCATGCACACACGCACACACACACATACACACAGGTTCAGGGGTTATCACAGCCTTGCCACCGTACAACACACAGGCTCACATGTTCACCCACAGTGACAAACAAGCACGCCCACACTGGTGGCCAGCTCTGGCCTCTCAGGCCCCGGGCAGCCACTTGCCACAGAGGTGCCACTCGCGGTCCCAACGTCCCCCATGCTCCCTGTCTACGGGCATTGGCATCTGAAAGTGTCCCCGTAGGCTAAGGCCACTGCCAGTGCCCCTTTTGTCCTCCATGGCAGCTTTTGGAGCCCTCTACCTCTAGGGTCGGCTCCCACCCACGCACCCCTCCCCCATCTGTCACCCACCATCCAAAGCCTCCGAAGGAGACACTGCGCCTTCTGCCAAACATGGTGTGGCCGTGGGGCTCCGGTCTCAGCAATGGCCCTGGCCGGCCGGCTGCAGTGCAGCCAGCAGGGTCTGTGGGCCAGGGCGCAGGGCGGGGCGCCCAGAGGCTCCTCCTCCGTGCCTGCCCCCAGTGTAGCTTCCTGTGGGTGAGGCTGCAGAGCCGGGGAGGTGCGCCCTGCTGGAGTATGGGGGAGCGGGGGAGGCAGCGTGACGGACGCCACCATGGGCAAGCAAGGTCTCACAGCCAGCAGCTTCCCCACGCCCAGAGGAACCCGCAGCTCCGGAAGGGGTTCGGCATGTGAATTGCACCACAGCCTCCAGCAACAGCTGGGTCCACACAGCCCTGGCTTTCCCAGAACCTGCTGGAGGCCCACAGACTCTCCCATTCCTGCCTAAACTGGAAAGACAGAGCCTGTTGGAAATCTCAGGGAGCCCTGGGGATGGGGCCCTCATACCCACTTCCTGGGAAGGCCTGAGACAGGGATCCTTCATTCCCCACCTCTCAAGGGCCCAACACACACCAAATACATGCAATCGCACCAGCATGGACACGGACATACGTGTGGGCATGGAGCACATAGGTATGTAAACCCCAATGTGCACACACAGGAGGCATGGGCACACATGTGCTCACCTATCAGGAGATAGCGGCACATACAGGTTCATTATACCAGGCACTAGCAGATCCTGCACACACCCCTGAAACACTCAGACACGCCCACGCAGACCCATGGCTGCAGACACACGTGCACACATGCCTGCAAGGTGCCTTCATATGTACCTACTCACACAAGGACACAGACCTGCACTTCTCAGGGACCCTCAAGTATCCCAGAAAGGGAAGCCTTTGTTCTGTAACATCCCTTTGAGGCTGCACAAGATTACCCACTTAAAAATGGGCCTTCTCTACAGTGGTGGAATTTCGAGTCCCACCTGAGGTGGCCTCAGCAGAGCCAGGCCAAACAATCTCATGGGCTGGACATTACCCATCCCCAGCTCCGCGCCAGGCTCCATGCCAGCAGCACGGGGAGCAGGGGAGACACCTGCAAGCCCGCATGTTTAGGGCTCGAGCTAGAACCAGGCAGGGACACAGCAGGTGCACGTTAGGGACAGTCCCAGCCCACACTGAGGCAGACACAGAGGGGGCACATGGCCCACACCTGGCAGCTGCTCAGCAGAGAGTGTGGACACCTTGGGTCCTGCCTGCCCTGCTGCCACTTGGCCTCCCTTGGAGCAAAACTCAGCCGCACTCAACCCACCACGAGAGTCCGATGTGAACACCTGGCCAGGCCTGGACACCTGGGACATCCACTTCCCTAGCCCCAGCAATGAGCTCATGAGATTTCATAGAACCCAAGGAGAATCAGTCCCAGGACACTTCCACTCTCCTCCCCGAGGGTCATGGCCAGGTGGGAAAGTAAAGGCTAGCCACAGAAAGGGGAGAGTGGACAGACTCAGAGACACAGGAAAAAGCCCTAGTTCTTAAATTATCCAGCAACACATCCTTCCATTTGTAAAGCCAACTTGAGTTAACTTCCTCTCACTCTCCACTGAAAAGTAGCAACAAGGGGTCCAGCATTGGAGCACAGCAGGCCAAGTCCCTGTAGCCTGCAGCCGAGTGTGGCTCAAATCCCAGGTGCTCCGCTACACCCCAGCTCCCTGCTAATGTGCCTAGGAAGGCAGCCAAGGATGGTGCATGTACTTGAACCCCTGCCACCCACGTGGGAGGCCCAGCTGGAGTTCCAGGCTCCTGGCTTCACCCAGGCCTAGCCCCGACTATGGCCACTGAGAGAAGTGAGCCAGAAGCTGAAAGATCTTTGTCTCTCTGCTGCTCTGCCTTACAAATAAATCATTCAGTCCAAACATAAAAAGTACTGAATAGTAAGAACTTGAATAAGGGTAAGAGCACACAGCCCACCAGCCGCTCCCTGCCTGTCACCTCACCACCACCTCCACCAACACCACCCCCTCCTCCAGGCCAGGCACAGGACAGAGTGCAAAAGACGCAGCTTACAGCATCAGCTGGGATGGGGGTGGGGGTGGGCAGAGCCAGGATGGACACCCCAAGGAACACCTCCTCTTCATCAATTGGAGGGCAGTGGGCATCCCTTAGGTGCGTGGGAAAGAAGCAGGTCACTCCCCACTCCCATACTGACCAGCTTGAGATCTGGGTTCTGAGGGAGGCACATTGGATTCCCACGGGCCTCACAGGCTATGGGGACATTCAGGTCAACACCGAGGCAGAAGACCACCCAGGCCTGGAAGGACCCACGCTGAAGGCCACACGTCCGAGGCCAGCACCTCAAGGCCTCAGCCTAGCCACCTCGAGGTTGGCTTCTCCCACCCAGGTGGGAAATATGGTCCCAGAGGATGCTCCTGGGAGTCAGTGAAGTAGGATCCACAGTATCGGGGGTCACCTCAGTGTCACCCAGGACAGGACACCTGGACGCCCAGAGTGAGGGATTTCCCATGGGCCTGCATTCTATCCCATGAACTCTGCAGGGCGCCAGAGTGTCCACAGTCCTCCCCTGCTTCCCCTTCTCCCAGCTCAGCTCCCAAGCTTTCCAGCTGTGTGGCCTGGGGCCAGTTGGGTAACCTCTCTGGACCTCAGCTTTCTCCTCCCTGCCCTGGCCTGGCAGTTTAACAGGCCGTGATTATCACCTGCCCAGCCTCTCTCAGCTTCCTGGGGCCTCCCCCTAGTCCCCCCCACAAGCCCTGGCTGTAACCTCAGTTCCTCTTCTGAGCAAGAGGCCCCAGGCTCTCCGGGAAGCAGGGTGAACTCAGAGAAAGGGGAAGCACTGTGAGGACCCAGCACAACCCTCCTGCACCCATCCCACCGCAAAGCACAGCCCCCCTGTCTTCAGGCCCCAGGGCCTCCTCATTGACTCAGCAGGCAGTCGGTCAGCATGGAGGTGAGGACAAACCCTGGGAAGAAGGGGTCAGGGCAGCCCCTGTGTCAACCAGTGTGGACCTGACCCTTGGCTCCTCCCTGACATTCCCATGGGTGACCTTGGGAGGTGCAGGCAGTTGGTCCGCACTACACAAGACAACATGGAGACCCAGACAGGTGCCCCGACAGCTTCCCAGCCTGGGAGAGGTGGTGCTGATGGGGTGGGGGGCAGCGGAGTGGGCTCTGACTGGCTCTCACGTCCTCCAGGGCCCAGTAGGCCGCAGGGCTGTGTTCCCATTTTAAAGGCGGGGTAGCGGTAATGTGGGGTCTGAGTGCAGACCCAGCTCCCAGGCACTGCCTGGCTGCACCATTCATGGGGAGGCATCAAGCACCCGCAGCAGAACTGCCACCCCCAGGATCCCCTACATGGATGGGAAGACTGAGGCTCCGCATGTGACGCAAACTCAAGTGCAGACAGTGAGAACTTCCTCCAACCTCCTCCTGCCCCCAGGAGCTTTCTTTGAATGAAGGCAGGCAGGGTCCCCTCCAGCCACAGCCCGGTCCCAGGGACTTCAGAAACAGGTAGACCTGAGAAAGCTGGCTGGGCCCAGCTCCTGCCAGCAGCAGCCCCAGCTCCTGGGTGACCCCTGGCCCACAGGGGAAAGGCTGGGTCAGCGTGGTTTCCTCTGCTCGGGTAACTCAGACCTTGCAGCCCTCGGTGGAGGTGAAGATGAGACAAGCTGACCAGACAGCCACAGGAAGCCGAGGAAACAGATGCCTGAGGGGGGCAAGGGCGCCGGATGGCACAGAGTCGCTGAACCCAGCTCCTCCCTCCCCCCAAGCTCCAGCCCCCAACCCATCACCCTCATCAGACAAGAAACTACAATGGGCCTCTGCTCTTCCTGAGCCAGCAGAGATACGGGAGGAAGACAGAGAGAGAGAGAGAGAGAGAGAGAGAGATGCCTGTCAAGGAGATGGGGGCAGTTTGTTGGGTGCTGGGCATAGCAATGAATCCACACCTCGGGGTCACAAATAAATAGCTCCTGGCATCTGCATGGCGAGGGGTAGTCTGTGGAGCCCCCTGCCCTCCCAGGAGCCCACCTGGATCCCCATTGCACAAGGTCTGAAAAGCAACATGGTGGCAAGAAAAGCAATGCAGGAAGATGGCTTGTGAAAATAGGTTTGGAGGTATGCCCTGGCCACACAATTGATACTGACTTGTTCAGGAAGGCCAGGCTACCCAGAGCCTCTCGCAATGCACGGCCATGGGCCACACAAGTCACAAAGGTTACCCCTGAAGAAGGCAATAATAGGAGGCTGGCCTTGTGGCAGAGCAGGTAAAGCTGCCACTTGGGACACCAGCATCCCACATGGGTACCGGTTCAAGTCCTGACTGCTCCATTTCCAGCGCAGCTCCCTGCTCACGGCCTGGCAAAAGCAGCAGAGGATGTCTCAAGGACACCTGCACCGACACAGGAGACACGTTACAGGCTCCAAGCTCCTGGCATCAGGCAGACCCCGCCCTTGCCTCTGCAGCCTTCTTGGAAGTGAACCAGTGGATGGAAGAGCTCTCTCTCTCTCTGTAACTCTGCCTTTCAAATGAACAGAAAATAAATAACTAAGATAAATAAAGTAGATCAGGAATGTACCAGGCATGAGATCTACCTGGGGTATACGATGGAAGCCCAACCTGCTGGGGTGACCTTGGGAGACCAGGCCTCAGGCTCCACATCTGTAACATGGGAATAACAGTGGCACCTCCTCTGTACGCCGTGGGAGAAGTGAAGGAGTTAATCACGTGTCGGGCCAGGCCCAGACCTTCAGGCGGCTAGCGAGTGTGACCGCTAAAGTCCTCATTGCAGCATTCCAGGTGGGGCCAGGTCATCTGCAGCTCTAACATGTTCCCCAGAGTCTGGCTGGGTGAGGAACCCGAGAAGGAAGATAACAGCCGTTTCCTCCTCATCACCGACAGCCCTGAAGCTGCCTGTAGAAAGGCTTGGGCACTCGGGGCTGTCTGAGGGGCTTCTCACTAGAGGGGCTCACATAGCTCACACCTCCCTCCAGCAGCCCACCCACACCGCACCCTGCATGAGGCTGGGCCACTCCCAGTTCTGAGCCTTGGGGTGGGCACTGGCACCCTCTACCGGCAAGCTTGAGTAGTGCAGGGAGGAAACTTGGCAGCCTGGTTGTCCTCTGGCAGAAGGATTGAGGGGTGGGGAAAGTTCTCTGTGGGGCAAAAGACAAACAATGTCCTCCTGACCACAGACCACACGGACTCCAGCCCTGGTTCTGACTTGAAGTGCAACTGTGGCAAACCACTTAAACTCTCTCCACTGGGGATTTGTGATTTGCCTGTATTTAGGCATGCAAGCATGTATGTATTTACTCACGCATTCATTTGCTCGGGGCCAAGATCTTTTGGCTCACTTGTCAAATTCCCACAACAGCTAGGACTGGGCCTGGCTGAAGCCAGGAGGCGGCAACTCCCTAGAGGGACTCCCACCTGGGCAGCAGGGACCCAAGAACTTGAGCCATCATCGCCTCCTGCCTCCCAGGACGCATATGAAACAGAAAAGGCAAAGTTGGACTTGAACCCACGCATTCCTGGTGGTCACCCTTGGCAGCCTGCTAACCACTTTGTCACACAGCTATGCCCACTCAGGGCTTCCATCTGTGTGGCAACCGGATAAGCCATGCCCTTCACTGTGTTCCCTCTTCACCACAGCAGGACTGTTTCCTGGCACAAACTTGGACCGCACAGGGTGAAGATGGAGGTCAAAGACTTGGCCTGGTGTGGGGGGGTGTCTGGGGGGTCGCTTCTACTAGGCTGAAGTTCCCGCAGATGTGTGTGAGGGCTGAGTGTTTGGTGGGCAGGGATGGGTTGGGCCATAAGCATCCATTGGTTTGCATGTGAGCTGGAGACAGAACTAACCAGGCAACTGCAGCCACCAGTATGTGTGTAGGTTGAAATGCCAGAACCCGCACTAGCTGAACACACAAGTGTCAGGTCTAGAGTCACTTCTAGCAAGGCTTCTTTGGGGAAACTCCTCCCTCCAAAATGGACTGATGGTCTCCAAACTCCACCACAGGATTGTGGAGTGTATGTGTCAGAACTGGGCCTCCTTGGTTGCTAAAGTCTGTGCAGTGGACAGCATGCCCAGATGCACATGCGGGGTATGACAGATCGTTGAGGCCTGCAGAGGACATCTAGTGCCATGGATGGCAGAACAGAAGGGACAGCTCTCCTAACCAAGTGTTGAAAGCAACTGGGCAGGTGAAGACTCTAAAGTGGACCGTGTCAGTCCATGAAACTTGCAAGGACTTCCTCAACCTTGGAGCAAAATGAAATAAACAACACCTCAGAACTGCTGAAACCAGAAACCACTTGGGCAGTACCCTCAGTACCACACTGGGGACCCCAGGATGACACTGCGTGGCTATCCCACATCCCCGGGTACCGATCAGGTTAGGCTGCTGCGAGCAGCTCTCTCCCATTCTTTGCATTCTCCCTCCAGAAACAGGAAAAAAAAATTGGGGGAAGTATTGGTCTCATCCACTTTCCCCTATTCCTCGACCCTTCCCACCCTGATTAGGCTCTGTGTCTGCCAGGCCATGGACTCTCATTAAGTGACGCTGGGTCTATGTCCCCTGCCCGTGGGTGGGTGCAGGTCTGGGGCCTGGCCCCATTTCATCATTTCCAAGGCTCAGCTAGAAGGCATGAAGTAGCTTCTGCCAGACGTAGCTCAAGGACTTTCACCTTTTACAAAATTATTAATTATTATTAATTATTGATTTATATTACAAAGGCAAATTTACCGAAAGAAGGAGAGACAAAGAGAAAGATCTCCTGTCCACTGGTTCACTCCCCAAGTGGCCACAATGGCTGAAGCTGAGCTGATCCAAAGTCAGGAGCCAGGAGCTTCTTCCAGGTCTCCCATGAGAGTGCAGGGTCCCAAGGCTTTGGGTTGTCCTCGACTACTTTCCTAGGCCACAAGCAGGGAGCTGGACGGGAAGTGTAGCAGGCAAGACATGAAACAGCAGCCAGATGGGATCCCAGTGCTTACAAGGTGAGGATTTAGCCACTGAGCCATTGTGCCAGGTCAAAGGGCTTTCAGCTTAGCACAGCCACCTGCTGTGACAAAGTCCACCCAGCACAAGCAGAGAGCACACGGAGAGGTTCCTGGGGAAGCAGCTGAACCCCACACCTACAGCCATCAGCCAGTGCCAGACCAGGGCAATCAGGCCTCCAGCCATTGCATCACTGAGGCCATGGTCTGCCCCCAGATGATGCCCCGTGGGAAGGACAGGAGTTGGCCCTGCTGAGCCCTGTCAAGACCACAGGTCCACTGACAAAACACACTTTGCACACCATAAGCTTTGGGTGGTTTATTACACAGCATTACATCAGCCCAACAATGGCAGGACTTATACTGCTGGCCACTCCACCATGGTCCCTGCTGTATGACAGACTGCATAGGGATGAGGTATCTAGTGGGGTGCCCGGAGCCCCAGAGACTGCTAAGAAAAACGAAAGGGAATACAAACAGAGAGGCTTCAGAAAACCTTCTCACGGCTACCCTGGAGCCCAGGCCAGTGGGGTTGAGGGGGTGGGCACATCCTCCCCCAGAGCTGACTGGCACACAAGTTGCCTCCACCCCTGGCTCAACTCTTCAACTCAGGACACGCGTGCATCACCCACAAACAGCTCAACCAGGGTCCTGAACACCCGACAGCCAGAGAGGAGAACACCTTCCTCAAAGCAGAGGTCAAGCCAGGGGCAAGGAACCTGGAGGCAGAACTGGGCAGAGTGGAAGATTCATGGGGCCTGGTGAAGCCAGAAACTCTACAGAGAGCACCTGAGCAGCACCTGCTTACCGGACAGACTCCCACTCCAGCACCCAGGAGAGCACCCCGTAGGTGGCCCATGCACTGCTCAGAGGGACTCTGGAGTCCCAGGCAGAGCTGTGCAGCACCACAAGACAGCAACAAACCACGCACAGACCAAGCACGGGTGCTCATACAAGCACACCTCTGTCTGCTTGCCTACCTGTCACCCGCTCCTGCTCTTACTCAATGCCAATCATTGAACCCCAGCTCCCCAGATCTGTTGTCATCTGCTGCCCAGGCTGAGCAGGGCCCAGTCAGCACAGGCCCAACCTGGTGCAGGAAGGACAGTGGTATGCTAAACTAAGAAAAAAGGTGGATAGCAGCTGGCCCTGAGGACACGATACAAGCCGAGAACCAGACCCTGGTAGGGACCAGGGGTTCAACACAACCTCCAGCTCAGGCCATAAGCCTGGTCTCGACATCCTTCAATGTCCCTGCAGCTGTCTTGTGTTGTGAGCAGGTGGACAGGAATGCCCTTATGTCCATCTGGAAAGCCTGAATGATAACAGCAAACAGAAAAACAAAGACACAGAATGCTAGGGGCAGCACAGCTGATGGAGATCAAACACAAGGTAGGACTGCCCACCAGACAAGGTGTCAAAGCCCTGACACAAGGTGTGGGTGGGAGATCAAGAGAGACCCTTTTGAAAAGGTGAGCACAGGGGCCAGTAAAGCAGCTGCCTGCGGCGTTGACCTTCTATGTGTGTGCCAGTCGCTCCACTTCAGATCCAGCTCCCTGCCAAGGTACCTGGGAAAACAGCGAAGCATGATCCAAGCGCTTCAGCCCCCTGCACCCACATGGGAGCCCTGGAAGAAGTTCCTGGCTCCTGGCTTTGGAACAGCCCAGTTCTGGCTATTGCAACCATCTGAGGAGTGAACCAGCAGATGAAAGATTCTCTCTGTAACTCCGTCTTTCAAATAAATAAATCTTTCTTTTTTAAGTGAGCTGATGAAGAGACTGGCACTGTTTGATTGATGGATTGACTTTAAAGACAGAGAGAGACAAATAGAGACCTCCCATCCATGGCTCACTCCCTAAATGCTAGAGTTCAGCTGGGTTCAAATCAGGAACTAAAGCAGGTCTCGTGGGCAGCAGACTCAAGTGTGCTGCAGCCAGCACCACTGCCTCCCACGGGGTGCGTGAGCGGGCAGCTGGAATGGGAAGCAATGCCAGGACCGGAAGCTGGCACCCTGACACGGGATCCTAACCACTGCATGAAATGCCTCCATGTCTGTCTGCTTTTATGTTTTACTAAACTGATTAACAGCACCATGCACACACAGTCACAGAGGTCTTCAAATGACTGAAGGGGGACAGCAGTTACTACAGCACCCAGCCTAGGCTGGGTGTAACCTTGTCCACAGGCACAGTGGTAGACATGGCGGCGACCTTTGCAATGCCAGCCGGAGCAGCCTGTACGCCAGCAGGAGGCAGCTGGGCACCTTCCCTGCTGTGTGACCTCCCCCGGAAGGGGCGGCACGTTGCTCAGAGATAGAAGAGGGCAGGAAGACAAGGGCTGCCTGGTGCCATGGCAACAGGCCTTGGCAGAGGCACGGCACACCTTCTCCCATCAACACTCATGGCAGGACCTAAGAGTCTGTCGACAACACGCCTGCTGCCAGACAGGGCTGGTGGCCCAGGAGGAACTGGTGGATACGCTGCGCAGACCAGGGAGTGGGGAGGCTTGTGGATCTGGACTTCAGCCCCCAGCCAATGCTCACCCCTGCATTCCCTTCCTGTCGCTGCCCCTGGCACCCAAGCTGTGTGACTCACCCGCCAGCCCTGGTACCGCTAGCATTCCCAGCCAGCTCCTGCCACCTGCTCTCCCTCCCTCCCCGCTCTGGGTTTTCTCTATCCTTGCCTGCCCAGTGCCCTGCCCTCCCCACTCTGTGGCCAGACCAGTGCCCGTGACCATCTGCCAGCCCTAAGCACCACACACACTCTCTCTTCACTCTTCCCTCAAGCTGCTGCTCCCCTCGGCATCCTCTGCCCACTGCTGGGTTCCCATGTCCTCCAGTAGATACAGCCCCAGGCAAAGAACACCTGAGCAGCAGACACAGGGTTGGGCATCACTGTCTGCAGAACCAGGAAACAGGGTCATGGCCACAGGGGGACTGGCCGGTTCCAGAGTCGGCCCTTGAGCCCAGTTTCCGCAACCAGGAGAATGGGGCTCTTTGTAGCTGGGTGAATGACTATCAGAGCTCCCAGAATGCGTGATCTTCCTAGCTGTACGAAATCAGCCCAAGTGGCGAGTCCTTGAAACTAAGGAAACTCAGGCTCCAGGAAGCCCGACCCCAGACCCCAAGCCATGCACATGGCACAGTAGACACCTCAGCACCTGGGTGGCCCCACCTGTGCAGTGTGGGAAGCCCACGGGAGCACATGTCTACACACTCATCAGGCTCACCCAGCAAGGACACACTTAAGGGGTAAATGATGCCTTATTTTGGCCCCTGGCAGAGCAGCTCCGTAGTTCCCACCAGTAGGCTCCTTGGAACACCACTCTGGATAGCACAGGGCGGAATTGGAAGCACAGTAGCCGGGAATGCCGCCCCTCCCCAACCTCCTTACTCCTCCTGCAGCCAGTACGCATTCTCGCTTGGGCTCAGCTCTGCAGGGAACCCAGAATGTGGGTGGGTAGCAAGGCTGTGATTCACACCCAGGTCAGAGGGACGGTGCAAGTGCCAGCTCTGTGCTGACCCACTGTCTGCCCTGCAGCCGCTGCCACCCACGTCCAGGGTCCTCTCCCCTGAGATCCAGGGCACTGTGAGTCACTGAGGCTCTGTCACACTTGATGAACAGACCACAGGAGAAGGAGGAAGAGGGCTATGAGGATGAGATGCCAGCTCCTGTCGAATTTCAGCCCTGGGTGACCCAAGGACACCTACTTGAAGCAGCTGCCTTGGCCCAGAAGCACCAACCTCAGGGGCCAAGAGTGGCTGCTGAAGCTCTTTCATTCCAGCTTCCCATCCACCTGACATAGGCCAACTCAAGCCCCACCTACCCCCACCAAAATCTGGAAAGGGAGGTTGCCTGGAGGTGAGAACACAGCCTCCCCCAATACCTACCCAGGTCACAGAGATGCCTCCCACCTTCCTGGGAGAAGCACCACCCAGGCCACCCCAGGCCCTCAGGGCGACTGGGTTCCCAGCCCTGGGCAGCGGGACGAGCTGCACCCTCAACTGGCAGCAGGAAGAAGCATAGGGGGGACATCAACTCCTCCCTCCCCTCCCCCTCCCCTTGGGAAACCAAGGCATGTGGGCTTTAAGGGATGGGGTTTCAGGGTCCAAAAGGGTGCGAAGAACCTAAACCCTGGAGCCAGGCTAGGACAGCTCTGTCATTTCCTGGGGAAGCTACTCCCATGGGCGCCCAGGACTCAGACAGACACTGACTGCCACGCCCGGATCCCACGCACATGCGAATGCCCTTGGGGTTTGACAGGAAGGGGAGGGCACTACAGAAAACAGGGAGTGAAGAAGGGGATCCCCGGCCAGCGTCCAGGGACAAGCGCCAGCGGCAGGTGACAAAGTCGGAATGTAGGGACACCCTCCCCCAGCCCCGCGTGCACCTCCCTGCCACTCCTGCCAGGCACCTACCAGCAGCCTCTGACTGGAAGGTGGTGGAGGCCCCCTGCCAGCAGCAGCCGTCACCAGCAGAGTGCCTCTCCCTGCCATTAGACACTTTGGGAATGAGGATAAGGTGGGGTTGATGCCTTTTCAAGGGAGTGAGAAGGTGAGGAAATGAACCGACCCTGAGGACAGGTCCCCTGGGAATTCTGGCGCTCTTCCTTGCACGACCACCTGTAAACATCCCACCATCTGGGTCGGTGTCTCGTGCCAGACTTTGCCCAAAGCCTAACAACATCTCTTTCGCCCTCCAGCAAGTAAGCACGCACGCATTCACGCACACCCCGAGCAGGGACACGGTGTGTGCAGGGCCCCACCCCGCACGGATTTCTGAGGACAGTCGCCCTCCTCCCAGACAGAGCCCGGGGCGCCCAGAGCGGCGGCGCTCACCCGCTCCCTGCGCGCATCCGCACTCCAAACTGCGCACTCCCATGCCACGATTCCTCGCCTGGGATTCACGTCCCGACACAGGCAGGCTGGATGGGATGACAGCTCAACCCGGAGCCACTGACCTTTTTACTCCCCGGCGTGGAGGCAACGTCAGCGGGAGGCCCTCCTCGGCTCACCCTGCTAGCTGGTTCAGAATCAGAGTCCAGCCCTCTCCCTCCGCACCAAAGCCCCCTCCTGCTCGGCGACGCCGGGGTCCCCCGCAGCCCGCCCAGTCGCGTGCACCGTCACCGCGGCGCGCACACGCGCACGCCGGCCGGGCGACTCGGAGCGCACAAAGCTGAACCCCTCGCTCGCCCGCAGCCGCCTGCAGCCGCCCGCACACCTGGCAAACGCGCCCGTAGCCGCACAGAGTGGCGCACAAGCAGCACGAAGCCCGGGGCCCGCCCGAGGCACGGTCCTCCGGCCGCCGGCCGCACCTACCTCGCTCTCCCGCCCCTCGCCTCGCCGCCGCCGCGTCTGCCACCCGGCCCGCACCCTGATCCCGACGGCGTACGCCCTGGGTTGCCCGGCGCTGCTGCTGCCGCGCAGCCGCCCGAGAGGCGGGAGCCGGGGGCGGGAAGGCGCCGAGGGCGGGGGTTCAGCGGGTCCTGAGCCCTCGCCTGCCCGCCGCCCGCCGTGGGGACGCCGGAGTGTCCGCTGCCAGAGACCTGCTTGGGGCGGCTGCTCCGGAACAAAGGCGCGGGGCGGGGCAGGCGCGCCCAGGGTCCCCCGGGGAGACCGGGACTGAGCAGCCCACCTGCTCACCGTGGTTCCTGCAGGATGGGTCAGGGCAGTACGGAACTGAGATGCAGAAAACCCTCGGGCTTCCGGATCTTTTGAGGGGTCCTGGGGCGCCCTCCAGCTCTCTTCCAGAAGGAACACTGTGAGGCCCAGGACTTACTTGGTCGAGGGGAGGCCCAAGGGCTGCCCTCTGCCTTGGCCCTGCAGCCTGGAGCTGCCCTCCCAGCTTCTGCCAAACCAGAGGGGCTCCAAACTTAAAGGCTGGGGGGGGGGGGGCCTCTGGCCAATATTTGGGAGGCTGGCCTCGGACCACTGCTCCCATGCACACACCCCGCCCAGGGATGGGAGACTCTCCCTCTAGGGACAGCCTCGCCCAGCTCGGAGTGCTAGAGAGCCCTTGAGCATTTGCTCCAGTGCAAATCTTCCTCATTGCGGCTTCACCGGATGGCTCCTTGCTTCTAGAATACACTGAGGGCTTGGTGCTGGCAGTCCTCCCCTAACCCTACAGAAAGATCCCTTCTCCCCATGTTCTATGCCTTGTCCCCTCAACAAACTCACCAGCTGGCCGCTGTACTTCCAGGACTCCAAAGTCACTTTCTCAGAGAGGCCAGAGTCCCCACACAGTGCCTGGATAGGGTCAGGTGCCCTTCCCATCCTCTAGATGGATGCCAGGGGGAGCTGGGAATGCCAGGCCTTCCCGTGGTCTCACTTCAGACCCTCTCCAACCTCTTGCAGCCCCAAGATGTGAGCACTATCCTTGGTAAACACCCCAAACACAGGGCCCCGCCCCAGCCTACACAGAATCTCCTACACAGCTGGGATTCCCTCTGCCTGCTGCCCCAAATCAGAGTCAGAGGTCAACACCAACTTCTCTGGCCTGGCGGTTATGACTCTGTGTCCTGTTTCAGAGTCCTGGCTTCAGTTCCCAGCGCCAGCTCCTGGCTCCAGCTTTCTGCTAATGCACACCCTGGGACATAGAGGAAATAGCTTGAGTAGTGGGTTTCCTGCGATGGATGCGGGTGACCCAGAGGAAGCTCCTGGCTCCTGGCTACAGCTGTGCCCAGCCCCAGCTGTTGTGGCTATTTGGGGAGTGAACCAGCAGATGGAAAACCTCTCTCCTTCAGTCACTAACTGGTTTTCAAATGAAGGAATGACTCTTTAAAAATTTTATATTTTTTAAAATTCATGTCTCCTTTATCCCTATTAAACTGTATCTATCCAGGAGAGATGCACTCCAAGACCCCCACGGTGACTGAAACCAGAGAAGGCATCAAGTCATCCGTCATCCCTTCTTCCTATAAAGATTAGCTCCAAGGCCTGTGTAGTGGCAAAGCCTCCCCTGTGGGAGTGGCTGCTCAGCTTCCAATTCTGTTTCCTGCAGGTGCACCTGAGAGGGCAAGGAGGCAGGCTCAGGTGCTTAGGACACTCCCATCCATGTGGGAAACCCTTACGGAGTCCCAGGCTGTTGGCTTCCGCCTGGACCAGCCCTGGCCAATGGGGCCATTTACCATTGGTTCAATGGAGTGAACCAGCAATGGAAAATCTCTCTTTCTGCCTTTTAAATAAACAAATAATCTTTTTAAAAAAAAATGTTTCCTGATTCACAATGGTCTCACTCAGATTCTTCGATCTCAGGATGATGTGAAGGAAACTTTTTCAGATTTTCAGTTTGGGCCTTCACGGGGACCAGCAACATGTGGTGCAGGCCTCAGCACTGAAGCTGGGCAGTGCAGGCACAACGTACTCCACTGGTTCTTGGATGGTCACTCAGTCGCCCCAGATACTCCACATGATAGTAGAAGATAGTCTTTGTGTTAGTACATTTGACCCAACTGTATGTTAAAATCATGTTCTGTTTGGGCTCGGCAGCGTGGCCTAGTGGCTAAGGTCCTCGCCTTGATCCCATATGGCCGCTGGTTCTAATCCCAGCAGCTCCACTTCCTCTCTGTCTCTCCTCCTCTCAGTATATCTGACTTTGTAATGAAAATAAAATAAATCTTTAAAAAAAAATCATGTTCTGGTCAAGTTCCAGGTGGGCAAGGCTACAACAGGATGTTTGGCAAGGTGAGGTGTCTTCAGTATATTTAAATTTGATTGATTTTATTTAAACGGCAGAATTATAAAGAGAGAGGGACAGAGACAGAGATATTGTCCCTAAAGAGTTACAATGGCCAGGGGTCAGGAGCCTAGAACTCTATCCAAGTCTTTCATAACCCCAAGTACTTGGGCCACCTTTCACTGCTTTCCCAGGCTCAGTACCAGGGAGCTACATAGAACGTGGAGCAGTCAGGACTCAAACCAGCATCCAAATGGGATGCCGGTGATGCAGGCAGAGGTTTAAATTGTTATGGCATGCCACCAGCCACTATCAAATAAATCTTTTTAAAAATAAAGCAAATTGGGCCCGGCGGTGTGGCCTAGCGGCTAAAGTCCTCGCCTTGAAAGCCCCGGGATCCCATATGGGCGCCGGTTCTAATCCCGGCAGCTCCACTTCCCATCCAGCTCCCTGCTTGTGGCCTGGGAAAGCAGTCGAGGACGGCCCAATGCACTGGGACACTGCACCCGTGTGGGAGACCTGGAAGAGGTTCCTGGTTCCCGGCATCGGATTGGCGCGCACCAGCCCGTTGCGGCTCACTTGGGGAGTGAAACATCGGATGGAAGATCTTCCTCTCTGTCTCTCCTCCTCTCTGTATATCCGGCTTTCCAATAATAATAAAATCTTTAAAATAAATAAATAAATAAATAAATAAATAAATAAATAAAGCAAATTAATATGTTCTTGGATCTGTGGATGGATTTTGTCAATCAACAGACCTTGGAAAGATTTTTCTCATTCCTAAAGCAACAAAACCAACAACTTCTCAGAACTATCAGAAGTGTCACTCAAGTGACACCCTTGAAATACTCTTCCCCACATTGTGGTCTCTAAGGCTTCATCAAATGACCGTCCCCCATGCCTGGGTGTTGATGCAGTTTGACAGCAAGGACACCTTCTGTACCTGATCCTCCCAACCCTAATCAGATGTCCACACCTATGTCAACTATTAAAAAGAAATTTTTTTAAAAAATTTTAAGGGATCTGGCACAGTAGCCTAGTGGTTAAAGCCTTCACCTTACATGAATAGGGATCCCAAATGGGTGCTGGTTCCTGTCCTGGTTGCTCTTTTCCCATCCAGCTTCCTGCTTGTGGTCTTGGAAAACAGTCGAGGACAGCGCAAAGCCTTTGGACCTTGCACCCGCATGGAGATGCAGAAGCTCCTGGCTCCTGGCTTCAGATCGGCTCAGCTCTGGCTGCTGTGGCCGCTTGGGGAGTGACTGAATGGATGGAAGGAAGATCTTTCTCTCTTTCTCCTTCTCTCTGTAAATACTGCTTTCCAATAAAAATAAATACATCTTTACAAATAATTTAAAAAAATAAAATAAAGCAAATTGTGTATTTCTGGAATCTTCCGTTTACGACTCAGCGGTTGGCTACATGTCACTACAACTGCAGAAACTGAAAACGCAGATCTGTGCGGATGACTGTTCTAGACTTCAGACATGGACCTGGAACCCAGCCCCCAAGGCAACTTCGGTTCTGCCATCGCCCCTGCTGGGGAGAACACCCACATTCCTGCAGTGTCACCAGCAGGCTATGCACACTCTTCCTCAAGTCACTAACAGAGTGAGCACTGAGCCAGGGAGTCAGCTCCCAGCAGCCCCACTCCCCAACTGCCCCAGCTGTGCCAGCCCCCCCACCGCCGCCCCCCCACCCCCGTCCACATCCCTCTGTGTCAACCTGCAAGGAACCTGATGGAAGGATAAGACAATTGCTTGCTGAACTTCAGAATCCTCATCTCCTGTTCCACCACCCCCCATCTAACTAGTCATCTAAAATATCCACCAGAACAGCGACCGAGCTTCCCCCAGCAGGGCGGGTTCTCACCAGTTCTCGACACCGCTGCTCATGGTTCTGGTCTTTCTTGCTCAGAAACCCAAACCCTGTCTCCCATAACCGACTCTAACCTTGACTGTGCTGTTGCCACATGCACGTAGTTATGGTTTGTGGATGTCAGCTCCTTCCTGTCTGGGAAGGTAAAAAGTCCCAACCAGCCTTTGGGCACGTGCCTTATTCTTTGAGAGGCGCTGTGTTCGCTGCTTGCCACTTAGGATCACTTAACCTCTGCCTCGGTTTCACCATCTGGGGAGAACAGGGATACCTAGATGGTAGCCCTGCTGTGAGCATGAAATCCATTCATTCCTGCAAAGCATTTACACCACGACACATACTAAGCACTGCAAATAATAATAACTACCGTGAAGGCTGGCGTTGTGGCACAGCGCACTAAGTACCACCTAAGAGGCCAGCATCCCATATCAGAGAGTCGGTTTGAATCCTAGCTGCTCCACTTCTGATTCAGCTCGTTGCTAACACACCTGGGAAGGCAGCAGACAGGAGACCAAGTGCTTAGGCCCTTGCACCCACATGGGAGATCTGGATGGAGTTCCAGGCGCCTGGCTTCAGCCTGGCCCACTCCTAGCTATTGCAGCCATTGGAACCAACAGATGGAGTGGAATCTCTCTCTTTCTGTCTCTCCTCCTTTGTGTGTAACTCATGTTTATGCACTTATTCACGCATTCACTTCATTATAAAATAAATTTCACTCTTGCCTCAAGTTTCCAGGGTTCTTCTCTTTTCTTTCCACTATCTGAAACAAAATCCCTGTCATTCTGGGCACTTGTCTGATCACTTACCCCTCAACACCAAGAATGCCCATGTGGCCACGGTCGCCTCTCACTGGGCAGAACTAGAGCCACAGCAGCTGTCTACCTTGCTGCTCCTCACACCTTCTCAGATGGCCAGTGAGAGACTGCTGCTATCGGCTCAGCAGGACCCCTGGCAGATGTTGGGAGTGGTGGAGTCTTCCCGCTGTGGCTAAGCCTTCTTCCTGGGAGCTGCACCAGTCCTGGGCCAGCCCATGACTCTTCCCACTCCTCTTCCATGCAGCCACCCCTGGGAGGTGACACCTGTTTATTCCCAACTACGAGGATCCTGCCCACATAGAGATGCAAAGGGGTGTTGGTGGTGAAGCCAGGAAGACAGGCTCAAGGTCAGGTCTGGCAGAGGCTTTGGAGGGGGACGTGGCTGATGCTGGGCTGTCCAGAATGTCCCTATGGGACTTACTGACATGTTCAGACCTATCCACGGTGCACCAGGAATCTGCTCACCTATCATGCACTCCTACCCTACCCCACACCATCCCCAGGATCCCAGGCAAGGCTGGCAAGGCTGGTTCCAACCAGATCAAAGCAGGGCTGCCCAGAAAGCTGGCAGCGCCCCTTCCCTCTTAAAGGGGAGCCAGCTGGTCTCCAGATGGGGGGGCATCTCTGCAGGCACCACTCATTGGAGACTGCAACTCCTGACAAAAGGCAGGATAAACACCAGGGGTTTCCGCAAAGTTCGTGGAAAGCGCAAATTGTGAAAAACCATACATGGACTTCAAATTTTTTCTTGCATCAAAATAGACATATTTTAGTTGCATTTTCCCACAACCTTCTCAGACTATCCCCATAGAATTATATACATTTTACAGAGGGGAAAGCAGGGGCTCAGTGCACTCTCGGCTGGACAAGTGTCCAACTATCCAGACCCTGACCGGTCTCTCACTTTCCTGAGAGTTCCCCAGGGTAGGTCTACAGAGCAGCGAGAGGGAGCGGAGCAACCAGGGCAGGCTGCGGAGGGAGCAGCGGGGAGGAGGCACGCTTACCTGGAGGGAGCTTCGAGGTCAGCTCGGCTGAGGATGCGGTGCTGCTGAGGGCTGTAGAGCCACCGGAAGGCTGTCAAGGTCCGCTCCTCGAGGCGGAAGTGCCCCTCCTGCACGTACCTGTGGGCGGGACAGCAGAGGCTGAGTGGTGGGTGGAGGTGGCCAGTGAATGCGGACGAAGGAGTGCCCAAGGGTACTTATCCCACAGTGCCTCTCCTGCGAGCCACCCTCTTAAACTCTCCTGAAGGGCAATCAGTCACAAGAAGCAGAACTCAGCTCAACAGATGAAGCTTTCAAAAGTCTATCAGCTTAACTGCTGACAAATGTCTTGTTAGAGTTACAAGCCAGTCTAGATTATCCTAAAATCTGCCAAGATCAGTAAAATTAGACTTCAACACAACAAATGGCTAAATACTAAAATGAAACAGACACGAGACAGCTGAATGGTACCTTATAGCCATTTTAAGGTATATAGCAGCTGGTCCTGTATATGAACTAAAATTGAAATGTCAATGAGCTAATCATAGGTTGTGGTTAAGAACTTGCTTCTTTTTTGTTTTGTATTGTTTTGTTTTGTTTTTTTTAACATACTGGTTACGCAAAACCTTGTCAATTCCATAATGTTACAAATTGCTGTTAATGTTATATTGAGACTCTTAATTGACTGGGATGATATTCTACCAGCTCTGACTTTGGACCAGAAATGGTCTCCCCAACAAACTGTTCAACCCATCTGGACAATGAGTAGCTGGACTCTATGCTGGGTATATGTTTGCAAGGAAAGAATCTTGATGGAATTTGAACTGTAATACTGCATCAAGGTGGAGGAATCCACCAGGGGGGAGGGGTGTAGGGAGGGGTGGGGGGATTCCCAGAGCATATGAAACTGTCACATAATGCATAATAATTAATAAAAAAAAAAATAAATAAAAAAAAAAAAAAAAAAAAAAAGTCTATCAGGCTTTAGTGGGTAGTGGGGTAAACCAAGGCCTGCAGAACCATCGTCCTATACAGGTGGCCAGTTCAAATCCTGAGTCCTGGGAGCTCCAGTTTTGATCCAGTTCCCTGCGAATGCACCTGGGAAAGCAGCAGAAGCTGGTCCAAGTGCCTGGACCTCTGCATCCATGTGGAAGATCAGGAAGCTCCTGGTTCCTGGCTCTTGGTTTTTGGCTTTAGCCTGGACCAGCCCTAGCCAATACAAGCCATTTGAGCGTTAAGCGGGTAGATGTAAGATTTCTCTCTCTCTTTCTGTAGCCCTCAAATAAGTAAATAAATAAATCTTTTTAAAACTTAAATAGAGGGCCCGGTGCAATGGCATAGTGGTTAAGGGCCTTGCCTTGCACACGCCAGGATCCCATATGGTCGCCGGTTCTAATCCTGGCGGCCTTGCTTGCCATCCAGCTCCCTGCTTGTAGCCTGGGAAAGCAGTGAAGGACAGCCCAAAGCCTGGGGACCCTGTACCCACCTAGGAGACCTGGAAGAGTTCCTGGCTCCTGGTTTCAGATCAGCTCAGCTCTGCCTGTTGCAGTCACCTGGGGAGTGAATCATTGAATGGAAGAGCTGCCTCTCTGTCCCTCCTCCTCTATATATCTGACTTTGCAATAAAAATAAAATAAAACAAATCTTATAAAAAAAATGGAAGATATTTCCTGTCACCGGGGGAAACAAACATAAAGCTGGAAGCAGAGCTGAGTCAAGCCAAAAAAAAGTATCCAATAACTGAAAGACACTATTAAAAGGCCAAATATAAGAGTTATGGGAGTCCCAGAAGGTTCAGAAAGAGAAGCTGAAATTAAAGATGTATTCAATGAAACAACAAGGGAAAATTTCCCTAATCTAGAGAAAGAATTAGGAAATAATATCCAAGAGGGGCACAGAACTCCCAACAGGCTTGACCAAAATGATATTCACCATGACACATGATAATCAAGCTCTCAAAATCAATTGACATATAAAGGAATGGCAATCAGACCCACATAAGACCTCTCACAGGAAACTTTACAGGCCAGAAGAGAATGGAGCGACATATTCCAGATTCTAAAAGCAGCATGCGCCATTAGAGAAAAAAGTATCAGGGGCCCAGCAGTGTGTGCAATGATGTCCAAAACAGGAAAGAAATCCAGGGGGTGCAGGCTGCCTGAGCTGTGCACTCTGGAACTTGGAAGACACAACAGGTAACAGAAGCCATTTCCTAGGTGGAGAGCTGGGGCATAGCTGGATGAGGCCGCAGGGAAGGGATGTGTGTGTGTGTGTGTGTGTCTTGGGGATGGGGGTAAACGCTGGGAAAAACACAGCAGGGGCAGGTGTTCGGTACACCAGTTAAACTGCTGCTTGGGACACCTACAGCCCCTATCTGAGTGCCTGGGTTCAAGTCCCTGTCCCAATTCCAATTCAGCTTCCTGCTACTGTGCACCTGAAGAGGCAGCAGCTGATGGTGACAGTTCAAGTATTGGGGTCCCTGCCCCCCCCACGGGAGACCGCAACTGTGTTCCAGGCTCTTGGTTTTAACTGGCCCAGCCCCAGTTGTTTCAGGTGTCTGAGAACTTGGAGAATGAGTCCGTAGATGGATGTTTCTCTCTCTCTCTCTCTCTCTCTCTCTCTCTCTCTCTCTTTCTCTCTCTCTCTCGCTCCCTCCATATGTATATATATATATATATATATAAATAAATATATATATATTTATTTATATATATATATATAAATATATATATATATAAATATATATATAAATATAAATATATAAAATATATATATATATATATAAATAAATATATATATATTTATTTACCACTCACTGCCCTCTTCTGCCCAAATGCTGCGGTTTGGGTGGAGTGACCAATCAGAGCAGCTCATCCCTCTGCCCCCTGTGATTGACTCAAGCAGGGTCATGTGACCCAGGTAGGCCAATGAACTAAGATCTGCAGAGTTGAGCCAGTGTCTCCAGGAAGAGCAGCTGTCTTGCCTGGGAGGTTTACCGGTCCTCAAGGATGGCACTTGGTGAGTTACAGGGAGCAAGTGGGCCATTATGCAGTGGCATCATTGGCACACCTGAAACACTAAGAGTTCCTGGTGTGTTCAGTTCTGGGAGCCCAGCGATTCCTTTCTTTAAAATCAGATGCACCAGAAGTGAAGGACTCCTGGCTTATGGGAGGGAAACTACACAGACTGAGTGTGAAGTCCTCGGACCAGGGACGAGGGACCACCAGGCTGTGGCTGCAGCGTGGCACGGGTTCAGGGGTCCAAAGTTTCTGCAGACTGCCTGACCGCTCAGACCACATGCTCAAGGCTTCTCAGAAACATAGACTTTTCCTGGGGGGTGGAGGGAGGAGACACGAAGCCCTCTTAGGGCATTAACAGTGATTGATGTATCACCAGGTCCAGCCCAGCCCACCCAACCAGAAAGTGACAGGGCAGGAGTGTGATGGGGTAAGGCAGAACAGTCATCTAAGTTCTACCTGCCTCTTCCATTTTTAAAAAAAGAAGATTCATTTATTTGAAAGGCAAAGTTGGAGAGATATCTTCCATCTCTGACTCACTCCCCAAATGGCCACAATGGTCAGGGCTGGACCAGGTTGAAGTCAGGAGTCAGGAGCTTCTTCTGTCTCCCAAACAGACAGAGAACCAAGCACTTTAGTCATCCTTTGCTGCTTTCCCACGCACAGTAACAGGGAGCTGGATTGGAAGTGGAACAGCTGGGACTTGAACCCACCACCCCTATAGGATGTCAGCACTGCAAGTAGAGGCGTAACACACTGTGCCACAGCACTGCCCCCAAGTTGTACCCCTTTAACATTCTCCTCTTCTGTGAAATGAGAACTCCCTGCTTGGGTCCTGGGGTGCTAGCTGTTTCAAGGAAGAGAACATTGAATAATTGCCTATTCCTCCCTTACTCTCCAATCGGATGAATTCCACTTCCATATGATTTACATTCAGGAGTTTCCTTGGAAGACGGCTCCTGGGCTCATTAATAAACTTGGGGAAGAGCTGAGTCTTCTTGCTCTGACATGCTGGAACTTTTAGGCAGTGTGAACTTGGATGTGTGACTGTACCATCCAGGACACAAGCAAAACAGAGGAAGAGTAAACCCTGAGTTAGTACATGGTTCGAATCCCAACTGTGCCACCTGCAAGCTGAGTGACCTCGACTAATCATGGTTCCTCTCTCACCCTCAATTTCCTCATCCGTAAAGTGGGCATGCTGGAACCTTCCTCCCAGTATTCTTGGAAAAAGAAACTGAGTCAGTGCCTGAACCCCAAGTGCTGCACAGTCCTATCAAGCGCCCAGAAAGCCTGGCTTGCTGTTGTTAGTTATCGGTGTTGGCATTGGGTACTGGGCTAGTGCCGTGTGTCCGCGGACCCTGGTTGGGTGGGAAGATTTGGGATGGGAGAGTTCCACCCTGGTGGTCCTCCCCAGTCCTCCTTCCAGAATCGAGTGGGCTGCCTGGTGTTCTGAGTCCAGCCAAGAAGAGGTCAGGCGCCTGCAATCCCCGGCGCCAGAGACCCAGCCCAAGTGATGGGGCATCGCTAAGACCATAGCCCTCTGCATCTGCAGTCCAGTAACCCGACGCCTGGGCCTCTGATTTCCCAGCTTGGGCGGGGCTGCGGCGGGGCAGGCGCGGCCACCTACTGGCGCAGAGCCCCCTGCCCCTGCCCTGACCTCCGAAGCCCCTTCTTGAGCCTAGGGACTCGCTGAGCAGGTAAGCTGGGGCAGGTCTTTGAGGGGGCCCGGGTTCCGTGCTCTCTTGGGTTCCAAGCCCGACTATGGCAGCGGAGGTGCAGAGGAGGGCGGGGAGCCACATTGTACAAACGGGAGAAGGGGGAAAGGCATCAGTCAGCCAGTGCGCCTGTGGACGGAGCACGGGGGTCCCTCCACGGCCTTACGTCGCTGACAGGGTCCTCGTCCCAGCGCTATCTCCTTGAAGAGCTTGCATTACACCCGACTCAGGGACGGGAGGTCAAGGCAAGACCCGCGGCGCTCGGTGCATCCGGCCCCTCAGCCTCCGCTCGTGAAGAAAGTTTGGTCCGGCGCCCCCAGCTCCTTCCCCCGCGGGACCGGGCCTCGGGACGCGCGCGGCACTGCGCCCACACCAGGCCTCGCGGCTGCCCGGCGCCCACTCACCAGCGCACCAGCTGCCAGCGCTTCTCCCCCGGCGCCCGGCGGCCCGCCATGCCTCACCCGGCCCGCGGTTCGCCGGTCGCGCGGCTGCCGCAGGGCCAGTGCCGAGGGCGCGCTCGCCGGCGCGGGGGCCGGCCGGGCGGGGCGGGCGCGAGGCCACTCGGCCGGAGCCCAGGCGGTGCGCAGAGCGCCGCGCACAGCCCCGCGTCGCCACGGGCCCCGCCCCGCAGCCCGCTGGCCAGGGTCGCCCGCCGCTCCGCCCAGCTGCGCGCAGGACGGAGCGGTCCCCCAGCACGGCCTTCCCGCCCAGCAGTGAGAAGTTAACACTCCAAGTTCTGCGGAGGGGTTGGGGGGGGGGAATGCGACTTGCTGAGTGACAAGGCAATTCCCTTTATCCATCTGAAGTTAGAGGGAAAGTGGGGGGAAAATAAACTAAACTCTCAATGGCTGAGGTAAAAACTGATGTGCCTGCCCTACAAATGATGAAAGCATTTACTTACTAATATTTAATTTGTTTAAAGGGCAAAGAGAGATATCCCATCCACTGGTTCACTCCCCAAAGGATCCCAGCACAGCCTGGAGTAGCAGGGACCCAAATTCTTGCACCATTACCCCTGTAAGGTGCAGGAAGCTGAAATCAAGAGAGAATCCCAGATACTCCCATATGGACTGCAGGTGTCCCAAGCCAAACACTTGACCCAATTGATTAATTCTATTAACTCGGCAATCATTACAGTCATATGACATTGGCCTAACCCCAGAACCAGGTCCACGCCCCCTACCTCCCCCTCCAGGATCAGATCATCCATGGAGTGTGCAAGAAACCAGCCCAGTCCAAGCATTTCCTGGGAGCATGCATCCTAACCCTGGCTTGAAGGAGTGGCATTTTGCAAGTGCTGGGCTTGTCCTGCAGGTTACCATGGTACCCTTCCAGTTCACCTGCCTCCCATAGTAGGACAACCCACCTGTGTCCTTTGCAAGATGGAAACTTAAATGAGGAAAAGCGACAAGCCTGACTCCCAGGCCGCGGATCCCGAGTGCTTGCCTCCTTCTGGGGATTGCGAAGAGAGGAGCTGGGAGTGAGAAAACTGAAGTTACTGACTGTCCACAGGCCCCCTTCCCCAGTGTCCAACAAAAATCAAGGTCACAGGTTTTTGTGATCCCAGAGATCCGTCTCCAAACTTTCCACTAAAGGGAACCAGAAGCCATTGGCTATGAAGAATGTGACCAACACCAGCATAGAGGCACCCTGCCAGGCACAGGGGAGGGGACATGGACACGTGTTGGGGGAGGCAGCTCTTCTGTGACCGTGAAGTGGAGGTCAAGGGGCTAGCATGGGGCTGGCAATTCCCTCTGAGCCTAAGCTTCCCCCATAGAATTCACATGGAGATCAAGGGAAAAGAAAGCCCTGGAAATGGAAATGTTCCCAAGGGTGCCTGGACTCGTGTGTGTGTGTGTGTGTGTAATATAGATGAGTACTTCAAAACATCCAGGGGAAAATGGAATTATTTTGGTGCCAAAAAAATAACCCTTTGAAAGTTATGCACATAAAAGGTTGTCAAAAGTTCACGGAAAAACATGTATTATGAAAGAAAACTTGAAAGGCAGAGAAACGGAGATTTTCCATCTGCTAGCTTGCTCTCCCAAATGCCTGCAACACCCACGGTTGGGCCAGACCAGAGCCAGGAGGCTGGAGCTCCATCCGGGCGCCTCACGTGGGTGACAAGGGCTTAAGTACCTTGAAGGTACTATGCTAAAGGAAATAAGTCAGTCACACAAGGACAAATGCTACCTAATTCCATTTACATGAATACTTACATGAATACAGACAGAGTAAGAGGGCACTGGAGCAGCGGAGAGGGAGAGCTGGAGCTATTTGATGGATATAGAGTTTCAGTTTTGCAAGTTGGAGAGAATTCTGGAGATGAGAAGTGGTGACTGTTGCACAATAACATAAATGTTCTCAGTGTCCCTGAATGATACACTAAAAAGCAGTTAAGAGTATATTCCACAAGCAGGGGCATTGTGGGCCTAGGGCAGTAACCTAGTGGCTTAAGTCCTCACCTTGAATGCACTGGGATCCCAAGTGGGCACCAGTTCTAATCCCTGAGGCCCCGCTTCCCATCCAGCTCCCTGCTTGTGGCCTGGGAAAGCAGTCAAGGACAGCCCAAAGTCTTGGGACCCTGCACCTGCGTGAGAGACCTGGAGGCCCCAGGTTCCTGGTTTCAGATCAGTGCAGCTCTGGCTATTGTAGCTGCTTGAGGAGTGAACCATCGGACGGAGGATCTTCCTTTCTGTCTCTCCTCTGCTCTGTATATCTGACTTTCTAGTAAAAATGAAATAAATCATAAAAAAAAACTAGGGCATTGGCACAGTGAACAGCAGCATCCCATATTGGCCAACCACCCTTCTTCCCATCTATCTCCCTGCAAATGCACTTGGGAAAGCATTAGAAGATACCCCAAATCCTCAGACACTGCCACACATGTAGGAGACCCAGCCTGAGTTCCAGGCTCCTGTCTTCAGCCTGGGTTAGCCTTCACTGTTACAGGCATTCGGGGAGTGAGCTGGAGCATAGAATACTGATCTCTCTTTCTATCAGATAAAATATAAAACAATTTTTAAAAAAAAAAAAATTAGGATCTGGGAGACCAACGATTTGATCAGCAAGTCAAACCACTGCTTCCAAAGCCAGTATCCTATATCAGAGTGTGGGGTTTGAGTCCAGGCTGCTCTATTTCTGATCCTGCCCCTAACTAGCGTGTCTGGGAAGTCAACAGATGATGACCCAAATGCCGGTCCCCTCCCACGCATATGAATACCCAGCCAGGAGCTCCAGACTCAACTTTGCCCTGGAATAGCCCAGGCCACTGCAGCCATTTGGGGGAGTGAACCAGTGGATAGAACAGAAGACCTCTCTCTTTCTCACTCTAGCTTTCAAGTAAATAAATAAGTCTTTTAAAAAGTAAGGGTAGATTTTAGTATATTGATTAAGATGCCAGTTAACATGCCCAAGTCTGATATAGGAGTTCCTAGCATCAAAGTTCAGTTCGAGCTTGACTCCAGCCTCCTACTAATGCAGGCCCTGAGAGGGAGCAGTGATGGCTCAAGCACTTGGGGTCTGCCATCCGCATAGGAGACCCAGTTCCTGGCTTCACCTGAGCCCAGTCCAGACCACTGTGGGCATTTGGAGAATGAACTGACAGACAGAAGCACTCACTTCTCTGTGTGTGTCTCTCTCTAGTAAATACATTTTTAAAAATATTTAAGAGCAAAACAGCACATTGCAGGACAGACTGTGTTGCTGTCAGTGGTTAAGAATCATGAAATAGGGCCTGGGCCGTTAGCCTAGTAGCTAGATCCTTGCCCTGTATGCACGCATCCCATATGGGCACTGGTTCTCATCCAGGCTGCTCCACTTCCCATCCAGCTCCCTGCTTGTGGCCTGGGAAAGCAGTCGAGGACGGCCCAAAGCCTTGGGATCCTAACCCCATGTGGGAGACCCGGAAAAAGCTCCTGACTCCTGGCTTTGGATCAGCACAGCTCCAGCTATTGCGGCCACTTGGGGAGAGATCCAGTGGATGGAAGATCTTTCTCTGTCTCTCCTTCTCTCTGTAAATTTGCCTTTCCAATAAAAATAACTAATTGTTTAAAAAAATATGACATAATGGTGTGTGTCCATATATCTTTTCCCCTAGAAGACAAGATTTTTTTTTTTAATTTACTTACAGTTAGTTGTAAGGCAGATATACAGAGAGAGGGGAAAAGACAAAGATCCTCCATCTGCTGGCTCACTTGCCAAATGGCTGCAACAGCCAGAGCTGAACCAGTCTGAAGCCAGGAGCCAGGAGCCTCCTCCAGATCTGCCACATGGATGCAGAGGCCCAAAGACTTGAACCATCTTCTACTGTTTTTCCAGGCCATAGGCAGGGAACTGAATCAAAAGTGGAGCAGTTGGAACAAAACCAGTGCCCCTGTGGGGTGCCAGTGCTACCGGTGGAAGATTAGCCTGTTGAGCCACTGCACTGGCCCGGGAAAGACAAGAATATTTTAACTATGGAAAACTTCTCTGGCAGGGGTTACAGAATACGTCTTCAGTTTATTAAACAGGAGCATCTCCTATGTTTATTTTTTATGTTCATTTGAGGGGGTTTTTTTACATGCTAAACATATTCATGTTTAAAGGAGAGAGACAGAGTTCACAGGCACAGGATAACTCCTCTGGTGCCTGAAATGGCAGTGGGGAAGGAAAGACAGAAGCCAGGAACTCAATCTGGGTGGATAGAAGGAACTCAGGTACTTAAATTATCATTTCTGCTTCCCGGGGTCCCAGTAGCAGGAAGGTGGGCTCAGGGGCCATAGCCAGAGCTGGGAACGCAACTCAGACACCCCCACATGGGATGCAGGCTTCGTAAGCAGTGTCTCCAATACTGACCCCCGCAAACCTGCCCCTTATAGGAAAGTTTAAAAATTGTCTAGATATAGCGTGTATCATTCTAGTTCAGCTACATGATAAGGGTGGGGTGTTTTTTTTTTTTTTCAGTTTTTTATTAGAAATTTAAAATAACTTTAAAAATAGAATGTATTTCATACAAGCAAAAGACAAAAACCAACAGAAATAATGGATTATCTTCAAGACAGTACAACTATTGTGAAAACTACTTAAGAAACATAAGGGCTGGGAAAGTGGCACAGCAGACTAAGCCACTGTCTATAACGCTGATGTCCTGGAAGAGCAGAGATTCCAGTCCCAATTGCTGCCCTTCCAATACAGCTCCCTGCTAATTTACTCTGGAAAACAACAGAAGTTGGACCAAGTCCTTGGGCCACTGCACCCACCTGGGAGACCTGGATGGGGTGCCAGGCTCCTGGTTTTGCTTTGGCCCAGCCCTGGCCTTTGCAGGCATTGACAGCTCCATCACTTTCAGTGGGTCTTAAATGCTTGTGTGTCGTTTGTTGTTTCACTGATGGCTGTTTCTCCAGCCAACTATATGGCAAGGTTCTTGAGGGCAGCCTTACAGGTCTACCATGCCCAGCTGGGAGCGAGGTCGGGTGCAGGACTTGGCAAGAAGCAAGTCTTGTGACAAAGCTGGGGCCCACAGGAACAGACAAAACCAGCAGCAGGGTCACACCTCAGACCGGTGTCTGGAATTGTTGGCTTTGCCTGGATCCACCTCTATACAAAAGTGGAGAAAACCAACCAATGGCATGTCTAAGCACTCACCTTGCCAGCCCCTGGCCTCAGGGGATCCTGTTGGTGGTCAGTGTTGCCTCCCCCCCTCCGGGAGGGGGGCCTGGAGCTCAGCAAGGTCAACAGTGGCCCAGGAGTACCCAGCTAGGAAGCAACTGGGCCAGAGTCAGAGCCCAGGTTTAAGGGTTCCTTCCCACTTTTCTTCCTGATGGTTCCTGAAACTAAGGGAATCAGCATGGCTCACCAGAATGAACACCCTTGCTGGAGACACTCAGGCAGGGTCTGGGGAGTTGTCCTCAGCAATGCCGCTTGCCAGAAAGGACCGCAAGTGGCCAGGAAGCAGGCTGGGTCAGCCTTTCCACTCATCTAGTGATTTCTTCAGGCAAAATGAAGGGAGGCACACATTACCACACACACACACACACACACAGAGTGTAGCTGGATGCTACACTTCCTACAGGTGGGCTTTGAGAGATTCTAGAACAAATAAGCACCCCAGTGCCTGTGAGTCACCAGAGATTCCTTCTTTCAACCCTCAGAGCAGTTTAGAATTTGCCAGAGCAATTGAAACTTTTATTCATTGACAACAAAATTCCAGTAGAGCCTTGCAGATTGACCTGGGAGGACAGGGAGGGACCTTGGGGGATAGGACAAGAGGTTCCAGAGTCCAATGAGTGGCTAGCACCCTCCCCAAGGCCCTCAGAATCAATACTAGGCGAAGGACTTCTCTGGGAATATGGCTTTGTGAAGAAGGGACGAGGTATATTTGGCTGATAGTGGAATGGGACAAATCAGAGCAGACCAGCCTTTTAATGACTCCTCTGAGCCCTTTCATAACTTGCTTTCAAAGAGCTCTGAGCCACCTGCCGCTCACACAATGCGCCAGGTCCCTAACTGCCACCAGCTCCCGAAGAGCCTGTGAACTATGTAGCCATCATGCCATCCCCTGTTACAGATGGAACCTGAGTCCAGAGGGAGGAAGCAGATGCTGGTGGAATCAGGAGCCTTAGAAGCCTTCCACACCCGGTCAGCCGGAGTGAATACCAAAGCTGCGCACTCCTTCTAGACTTGAGAATTTACAAAGCATCTCTCAGCTCTTGCCACCCTCCCAGAGTCAACGTGGGGTGTCTCCTCTTCTGGGAGGCCCAGTTAGGTGATGCGACTGGCCCAAGGTCACACAGCCACTGAAAGGTCTGGGGTGGCTTTGTGGTTCCCTAGGCACGCCCAGCCCTCCCTGGGCCAGCGCTGCGCGGCCTCTCCTTCCTGGGCCCGCGGCGACGGCGGGGCGAAGCGCAGGGCGGCCTGCGGGCCTTGGCGCTGTCCGCGGTGCTGATACGCCTCCGCGCCCTTCTCGCCTCGTCGCCCGCGGGATCTCCGCCCAGGCCCGCTTGGAGAGGTCCGCGGCGCGTCGGAGCGCCAGGGCACGGCGCCTGGGGCTCCCGGGGCTGGCGGGACTGGCAGGGCTCCCTGTCCCCTCCCGGTAGCCTCCCCTCCCCCCCGCCCCGCCCACGGCCCCTCCCCGCCGGCCCCGGTCCCTCCCCTCCCCCCTTATCTCGTCCGCCCCCTCCATCTCGTTCGCCAGTTCCGGTCACGTTGCTGGGTGTTTACGCCCGGAGCCCGCCCCAGACCCCCTGCCTTGGCGCCCCGGAGCCCCCACCTCCGGAGCCCCGGCGCGACGGCCCCGCAACCTCGCAGCAGCTGATGGCGCCGCAGCCGGGCCGGGCGCTGCAGAAGCCAGGGCGCAGCTAGCGCGGGGGCAGCGCGCCTGCCAGCAGCTAGCCCGGCCTGCACCCGGGCCCCGCCGGCGGTCGCTGCCTGGTCCCGAAGGTGAGGAGGCCTGTCTGGGGACCGAAGGGTGGGCGCGGGTGGCTCGCGGTGGGGAGCAGCGCGGCTGGCCCGCCCGGCTTCCCTCCCCACCCCCAAGAGGGCTGGCGCGGGCCGGGCGCCGCAGCGCGCGGGAGGCGGACTGGACCGCGGATGATGGCAGAAGTTGTCCTCTGCCAGCCCGACCCGGGCCCTGCCTGGCGCTGGCATGGAACCAGAGCCGCCCCGGGTGGACCCCCACCACCTCGCGTCATGCACGCCGTCCGCTCTGGGACCTCTCTTCCAGTCTCAGTCAGTCTCCACATCCCTCCCCCCAACTCCTTCTTCTTCCGGAGTCGAGTTCCCAGCATCATCAGGGGCAAAACATTAAGACTGAAGAGGATTTGAGGGGTGTTGGATTCCTGCTGCCCCACACACCCCACTCTTGCATGTCTGAGTCCGTGTTGGGGAGAGGGTCCCAGGATCTTGAGCGGAGGGTGGGAGCTGGTGCTGAGGAGCCCTGGAGTCGGGGGACCTGAGAGTGGAGGGTCTCAGGTCCCTGGGGAGTAGGGCTCCACTGGTGACAAAGAGGCCCCACCTTGTTGTCAAACAGTCCCAGCTGCTTGTCAAAGTCTGAGCGCTTGTTGCAGACACAGGTTCCCAGCAGAACCAGGGACTTGGAGGGGAAGGGCAGGGTGATTATTTTTAGTACATCGTATACCTCCTTGCTCTGTGATTCCCAGGAGGATTCCACTCTTTTTTTTTCCTCCCTGTTTCCCCGCCTTCATTTGTGTGTCTGTTCCTTGCAAGGGATTCCCAGAGACAGAGCCCTGCCCGCAGGAAGCTTCTGACTCAGAGAGGAAGCCAGGTGTGCCCGCTGCCAGCGCACACACGCACACCTAAGACAGAGTGATCAATGGCAGGTGTCACCTGCCACCTCACTTCACCGAACAGCAGAGGCAAGGAGAGTCATCCCGGCTTGGTGGGGGATCAGAACTTCTTCCTGGGCAAGGTGGTGCTGCAGCAGGTGGGAGAGAGAGAGGTTGGGCTGCAGATGGCAGGGGTGAGGGGATACCCACGGGACAGCCGCAATGCTAAGAGATCAGCCTGCAGATGTGGACTGCTTGCAGATGAGAAAGAGTTCTGAATGCTAGAGTGAGCCCCCAGCAGGGAGCACCTAGTAGCCAGGAACTGTGATTTCATATATTGGGCAAGCTGTCTCATGATCCTCTATTTTCTTCACCTACAGAGTGTAGACTAATATACTATCGGGACCTTCTGTGTCGGGTTGTTGTTGAGTTAAAAATGTTGTGTCTAAGGCTGAGAGGCATACTAGCCGCTTGCTGTGGCTGTTGACATTTTATCGTGGCCTGGGCCTCATGCTGTGTTCAAGTAAGGCTTGAGTTCTTGCACCCCTCCGGCCCCCAACCTCTGAGTAATGAAGGGGAGTAATGACTAAGAAAAATAAAAAAGGTATTGATTCATGGATTTAGTCATTTCCCACCATGCCGAGCCCAACTAATGTTGTTTTTTTTTTCTGCCCTGGCTATGAGAATGACAAAAAATAAGTTTGATAGCCAACAAACCAGGCAGCCCTACTTAAACAACCTTAACAACACAGAACATTGAGCGTTCACATGGTACAAAGATATTTGTTGACTCAATAAATCTTCTTGGTCCCGAAGAGAAAAGGAACACAGGCATAACACGAAACTGGGGCAAGGGAATCGGAGGGAGGGAGGCAAACTCCGTGCACAGACAGCAAGCAGCCCAGCTTTCAGTTCCTCTCACAGCCACATCGGCTACCTGCACGAAGAGCCGGGGGGGATGGCGGGCAGTGGGCAAGACCCCCAGGTGGGACACCAAGAAAGGACTGGATTATAAAAGTGGCTTCCCAGCTTTGGCTTAGGTGATAGACTCACGTGGTGCAGGTTCACTGTGTGAAAGAGGGGTGACAGATGGAACCTCGAGCCCTGCCCATGACCACCCCCCTCCAGCTCTGGTGCGGCATCTGAAACCCCTCTGCGCAGTTCTGTGGGGTCCAGTTTGAAAATTACAATCTGAGATGAATCTGAAGGCTCTCCAAGCCCAGGTCCTGACTGTTTCTGATGATTCTTTCAACTCAACGGTTGGTAGGAACCAAAGGAAGGACAAGGACCAAGACTTCCCATCTACCATGGCAGCGGTCAGCATACAGCTGGGAAGTAGCAAGTCCATGGCAGGAAGTTCGGAAGAGACAAGCTGGAGGCGTTCCTCAAGGCGTCCTGTGCCCCACACTTTGTGTGCAGTAGGGGCCTGAGAAGGGAGGCTTGTCTGGCCTGCTCCCCTTCAGATGCACAAGAGACAGGTGAAAAGCAATCAGGAGTTAGCTCTGTAGATAGTGAATCTGTACGTTAGATCTTTTCTTATTCTTGGTGGAACATTTTTTGCTTGTTTTAGTGAACATTGTTTTGTTAAAGCTGGAAAATTCACATGAAAAAGCAAGGAGCCCCTACCAGGCAGGAGCAGGAACAACAATGATGGTGCAAGCTCAGAGGCAGAACGGCAGAGATTGGCAGTTCGGGAAGTTGTGCCCCGAAGGGTGGAGATGAGGGCGTGGAGCCCTTAGCTTGTGCTTCAGCTGCTGCCACCAGCCTAGGTTAAAGTCTCAGGCATGAGTTTTTGAAGCCCCGAGATTCCTGGGCTGCAATCGTGATGTGCCAATCTGACATCCTGGGCTTGTGGCCTTCTGCCATACTTGTGATGCCCCAGCCATGCAGGTGAATTCGTGTTGTCCCCACGGCCCTCCTTCCCCACCCCATCTCCCACCCTTCTCCCAAACAAACTAAACACAGTAACAGCAAAGAAAGAGCCCCTGCCAAGCTGGCTCATGACCCACGTGTCTGAGCAGAGTAGCCTGCCTCTTTGGAAGCCAGCACTCAAGTCCTCCAGGAAAATACAGGAGCAGCTGATGGGCACAGTCCCTCTGCAGCCAGGGTCCAGGCTCCAGGGTGGTCCAGGCAGAACTTGCATTCGTCAGAAGTATTGGTGTTTCTGTGGTTGGGACCAGACACTTTCTGTCTTCCACTCCAGCACAGGCCCTCACATCTTCACACTTTCATTCCCCTGGTGTGTATGCAGTGCACACACGTAGAGGTTGGCTGGAGAATTAGAACACACACGTGCAGGCCTACCCACACGTGCACTTTTGGAAGCACACATACACACAGGCTCAGGCACAGGTGCAGTCACACAGAGACGGGCACAGATGCCACACATTGGGCTCTCTATGTGTGCCCACTGCCTGCCTTCTCCTGGTTGGAAGCTACTTGAGCTCATCAAACCGTATCCTCTTGGCCCCGCCTTCTCTGTGAACCTGAACTCCATCAGTCTACCCCACCTCCACCCTCCACAAATGTCCTTACCTGTGCTTGCTTCAGATCCGTGCAAACTAGTCTGTCTGCCAAATGCTGTGCTAGGTGTGAGGGAACAGAAGGAAGAAAAACATCCTTCTTCTGATGCTAACAGACTGGCAGTGCAAACAGACAGTAAACAAAGCATCATAGAATCATGTGATAATAACTTCATGGAAGAAAAGCAAGACAAATTGAGGAAGTGAAGAGTGACAGACATTTTGAAAACTTTTCATTTGATAGGCCAACAAGACAGACGGAATTCCTATCCTTCCATCCACTCCCCCAAATACCCAAAACAACTGGAGCCAGGCCAGGCCAGGCCAGAGCCAGGAGCTGGGAACATAATCCAGGCCTCCCCAGTGGGTGGCAGGGACCCAGCAACGTGAGCCCTTACCACTGCGTCCCAGGGTCTGCCATTGCTAGGCACCTGGGGTCCGGAGCTTGAGCAGGACGACTCCCACTCAGGCACCACAATGTCAACCGAAACCTGCCAAAGGCCCTGCCGGAAGGTTCTATTTTCAATGGAGTGATCCCAGAGTAGGTATAGGAAATAGCAAGGAGGTCAGGACAACTCCCATAAGAGCCAGCAGCAGGGAGGGCAGTGGGTTGGGGGGCAAGTTGGAGCAGGGACAGAAAGCACCTGACAGTGTAGGGTGTGGTAAGAGCAGTGAGTTTGGCTGTGAATTATCAGGGAAGCCGCTGGGAGATTTGGAGTTGGAGACAGGGAGGCATGCCTAGAACTTTGCTTGCTAAAAGGATTCCATGTGGCCAACAAAGAACAAGAGACCACGGAGGAGGGGGCTGCGATGACACAGAGTGCCTGTGGGGTGGGGGCTACCAGGCTGGTAGCCATAGGAGCCAGGAGAAGTCATTCCAAGGGGCATTTTCTTGTGTTGGCTTTACTTGTTTCAATTGCTATTTGTTACTTGTCATTTACTTGCAAAGCAGAGAAAGACAAGCAAACAGAGAGATCTTCCATCTGCTGGTTCCCTCTTCCGCAACGATCAGTGCTGGGTCAAACTGAAGCCACAAGTTAGGAACTTCATCTGGGTCTCCCACATGAGTAGCAGAGACCCAAGTATTTGAAGCATTCTCACCACCTCCCAGGTGTGTGTTAGGAAGAGGACAGGATTGCAAGTGGAAAAGCTACCACTTGAACCCATCCAGTGGGGGTCTTAACCATGTGCCACATGCTTGCCCTGAGATAACTTTCAAAGCTGGAGCAAGCAGAATTTACAGGTGGATTGGCTGGAGAGTGTGAAGCAGAGAGAGATCAAAGATGACTCTGAGAAACAGGCGTAGAAGTGCAGTAGGTCAAGCTGCCATTTGCACCACCAACATCCATGTCAAAATGCCGATTTGAATTACAACTGCTCTACTTCTAATCCAGCTCCCTGCTAATATAACTCGGAAGGTAGTAGATGGAGCCTCAAGGACCTGGGCCCTTGCCATTCCTCTGGAAGATCTGGATGAAGCTGTTAGCTTTGCTCTAGCCCAGCCCCAGCTCTTGTGTCTACTAGGGGGAGTGAACCAGCAGGTGGAAGATCTCTGTTTCTTTCCCTCTCTCTGTCACTCTGCCTTTTAAATATATACTATGCATACATCTAATATATATTTAAGATTTATTTATTTTTATTGAAAAGTCAGATATACAGAGAGGATGAGAGGCAGAGAGGAAGATCTTCCATCCGCTGATTAACTCCCCAAGTGGCCGCAATGGCCAGAAGCTGAGCCAATCCGAAGCCAGGAGCCAGGAGTTTCTTCCGGGTCTCCCCTGTGGGGTCAGGATCCCAAGGCTTTGGGCCGTCCTCTACTGCTTTCCCAGGCCACAAGCAGGGAGCTGGATGGGAAGCGGGGCCACCAATATTAGAACTGCTCCCCATGTGGAATCCTGGTGCGTGCATGCAAGGCCCTTAGCCACTAGGCTACTGTGCCAGGCTCCAATGTGATCACTTTTTAAAATGTATTTTATTTATATGAAAGGAAGAGGGGTGTGTGTGTGTGTGTGTGTGTGTGTATTGTGAAACAGAGAAAGAGAATATCTTCTACCTGCTGCTTTGCTGCCCAAATGGCCACAACAGCTGGAGCTAGACCAGGCTATAAACAGGAGTCCAGAGCTTAATCTGTATCTCCCACATGTATGGCAGGGACCCAAGTACTTGAGCCGTCATCACCTGCTGTGTCCCCAGGTGTGCATTAGCAGGGAGCTGGAGTAGAGAAGTACAGCCAGGACTCAAACACAAATGTTCCAATATGGGATTTGGGAGTTCCAAGTGGTATATCTTTTTTTAAGATTTATTTATTTTTATTGGAAAGGCGGATATACAGAGAGGAGGAGAGACAGAGAGGAGGATCTTCCATCCAATGGTTCACTCCCCAAGTGACCGCAACGGCTGGTGCTGTGCCAATCCGAAGTCAGGAGCCCAGAAACTTCCTCCAGGTCTCCCACACGGGTGCAGGGTCCCAAGGCTTTGGGCCGTCCTCAACTGCTTTCCCAGGCCACAAGCAGGAAGCTGGATGGGAAGTGGAGCTGCCGGGATTAGAACCGGTGTCCATATAGGATCCCGGGCGCGTGCAAGGCAAGGACTTTAACCACTACGCTATTGCGCCAGGCCCCAAGTGGTATATCTTAATCACTGTGCCAAACGCCCACCTCAGGGTGAGTCACTGTTAAAAACACAAGGTATCTCACTCCCCTTCATGGCTTAATCCTTTGTAACATCCACGATCACTCAATATTAATCTAAAATCCTTGGGGTGAGTGTTTGGTGTAGTGTGACAGTGCTTGCGATGTCTCATCCAGTATCCGAGTGCCCCATTTGAGTCCCAGTCCTCTGCCTGCAGCCTAGTTTCCCACTAATGTGTGCCCCTAAGAAGGGGCAGCTGATGGGCTCTGCCACCCATGAGGGAGACCAAATTACGTCCAAAACTCCTAACCGTGATCTGGCGCTCCAGCCGTTTCGGGTATTCATTTAAATGAAATGTGTGTGTCTGTCTCCCTCCCTCCATCTCCAGTAAAAATAATGATTTCTTTTTTTAAAAGAAAACCCCTTACCTTGCTGTGTAAGAGCCTGTGGTCCCTCCCTTGCTCATCTCCCCTCCTGGATGCCCCCGTACCTTACGCTTCATTCAGCCCTCGCCAGCTGTGGCCATTCCTCAGCGCCTCAGACACACTAAGCACATCACCTCATGTTACACATGGGAGGCACTCAACAAACGGACGCTGTCTTGACCACCCTTTGGTTCTGTTCCATCTCTGGGCCTTAACAGATGCAGTTCCCTGTTTGGGATGCTCTTATCTTTACTCGTCTAAGGAGCACACAGCCCTCCTTCAAGCTGTTCTATACATGGCCATCTGACAAGATTGCAAACACGGTGGCTTACAACAATGGAAACATAGGAGTGGACTCCCCCTCAGCAGGGGTCCTCAGCGTGAGTAACTTTGAGTGCCTCCTGGCCAGGTCAGGTGGTCAGGCCTAGCCGGAATGCAAAGGCAGCCGAGTCCGAGGGCACGCAACTTTGCCTGTGGCCTAGTGATCCGTTTCTGGTGAAACTCCCACCCACATTCTGGAGGAAGGGCTGGTCCAGTGGTCGGGACCCTTAGGACCCTCAAAATGCTAACTACCACAAGGCTGCAGCCTCAGTGCCACCAGCTCAAAGAGCCCTTCCCTGGCTCTCCACCCACTGTAGGTCCTGCCTTGTGTCTTTTGATAGTGATGCTCTGTGGGTTTCTTGCAGGGAAGTTATCACAGATGGTAATGATACATGTCCATACTTTAAAAAAAGATTTATTTATTTTGTTTGGAAGGCAGAGTTACAGAGAGCGAGAGATTAGTAGGAGGTTCCATCAGAAGCAGAGTAGGGGGCACTTAAACCAGGGGTGTGGATATCCCAAGGAGCAACTTAACTTGCTGTACCACAATTCCCATCCCCTTGTAATTCCCATCCCCTTGAAATTCCCATTCCCATTGTAAATATTGGGAAACTGTTTTAGGCTAAAAAACATGGTTGGAGACTGAAAGGGCTGCCGCCACTTCCCAAGCGTGTGACCTGAGCTGTGAGTCTTAGCTAGTTTGTTTGTGACGCAGGAGTGACATGCTGAGTGCCTGCCAGAAGGGAGGCCATAGTACCGAGTTCCTATCAGTCACCATGGCCCCATGAGCCACCCCCCACCCGGGGGCAGAGGGCCATTCCCAGCTGACACAGAAGTAAGAGGGGACAAGAAAGAATGAGGGAAGGGATCCAGAGTGACTGGGAGGTTCTCAGGTGGGTGCTCCACAGAACCCAGTGTTCAGATTCCCCTGGAAGCCTGCCTGGAGGTGGCCATCAGAGAGACCCAGCTCTTAGTCTTGCTGGCCTCCCTCTCCCATTCCCAGAAAATCCTTCAGGAGCTGGGGGAGTCCCAGGCAAGAAAGGCAGGTGCCCTGGGCCTCTTGTGCTTTCTGCCTGCTTCCCTGGGACCCTGGTAGTCAGAGAAGAGGCCAGCCGAGGCCCCGGCAGGTGGCCAGAGAGGGAGGGCTGGAGATTCCAGCCGCACCTGGAACTGGGGTGCTGTCCCCTCCATCTCGCTTTGGGGATGCATCCTCCTCCACCTCAGACCTCATAATCTGGGGGCACCCAGAGCCCAGGCGTAGGGGTGGGTTGGGCTGAGGGTGGAGCTGGGAGCTGCCACCTGCTGGGTGCTCACACTGGAGCTTACCTACTAAGAGATGTCCAAACTGGAAGTCGCCTGGACCCCTGCTACCCTGCGAGACACCTAGATTGAGTTCCTGTTTCTTAACTTCAAGCTCAGTCTTTAAAGTCATTTGGGGGAGTGAATCTGCAGACAGAAGAACTGTTTAGCTCTCTTCTATCCCTGAAGTAGTAAATACATTAAAAAACAAAACAATACAAAAAAAAAAAAAAAAAAAAGCGCTGGACTTCCCAACCAGTGCCCCCTACTGACTTGCTTGTGAAGTCGGAGTGAGCAAATGGAGGGGGAGTGCCAGCCGTGACAGCCACCCTGGTGGCAGGAAAACACCAACAAGCATGTGGGGAGATGGTGAGACATGGAAGGGCAGAGCAGGGCAGCTGGCCCCAGAAACAGGAGTGGGGCTCAGGCTGCTGTCCTTCTCAGGTGGGGCCCAGGCCTGGTTGCCATGGACACCGTGTCCCTGGAGCACCAGATCCAGAGCGCACAACGCCACATCAGCTTCCTGAAGAAGGAGCAGATGGCCCTGCTGCGGGACCTGCACCTGGAGATCCTGAGGCTGCAGAAACGCTGCTCAGGTGAGAGGAGCATGGGGCAAGGCGGAGAGGAGGCAGGGACAGCAGGGGTGGAGGGCGGGACCTCGCCTAGCCATCCATCGTGGCACCAGTCCCTGCGTGCCCACACTGCCACTTCTTTTCCTGGATGATGCACCCAAGCCTTGGGGACAGGAGATGAGAGAGTGAGGGCAATGGGCTCCAGTTGGGGAGCGGGGCAGAACCTGAGCATCAGATGCTTCCAGGCGCTGTTGGCTGAGCAGCTCCCAGCCCTCTGGAGCCCCTGGGCCTGGGTGGGGGAGATATACGCGTGCACGTGGGGCAGATGATGTTAAGATACAGCCAGAAACAAGAAAGCCAGCCAGCAGGAGCTCAAGAGCAGGCAGGGGAAGTTAAGCTCCTGGAAGGCTGTGACAGGAGATGGGTGAAGAAGGCTCCCAAGTGAAAGAAACAGCAGGGCTGGTGAACAGATCCGTTAGTGAGATGCCTCAAGCCAGAGCCAAGTATCCCCAGAAGCGCTAAGTGTTTGCTGCCACCTGCTTCTGGAGCTGGTGGGAGAGTGGAGGGGTCCCTCTCAGGTTATGCAACCGCAGAGTGCTGCTGGCTCTGCATTACAAAACATCCAGAAGCTTCACCCAGCAGGTGTATAGAGGATGAATGTGTGTGGAGGGCCAGAGATGACCACCTGGTCCAGGGGAACAACTCAGAGCGATGAGGGATAGAGGAAGGAGGGAAGTAGGTTGAAGGGACAGACTTGGCAGCTCCTTGGATCTGCGAGAAGAGCAGAGGGAGGTATTAAGGCTATCCCAGGCCTGGCCTCGGCTCTTGGACCTGGGGCCTCTGCTGCTTGGGTTTGGGGGGATGGGCCAGGGCTCCCAGACTGTCTTGGGTGGCAAGAACTGGCCTTTTTGGTACCAGCAGGTACACTGAGGCCCAGAGAGTGTGTCAGTCACACACACTGTGCTGCTGGCCCAGCCAGGCAGAGCCCCCAGAGCCCCCTGCTCCCTGTCTTGGCTGCTCACACTCTGGCACAAGGGGCAGGTAGTCCTGACTCCCAGCTGCACAGGCAGTTCCAAAGCCAGCTCATCATGGTCATCCCCCGAGACCTGACAGCCCTCTGAGGCCAGCCCTGGGTGGCTACACAGGCTCACCCAGCCCGAGGCCACTGCTTCCCTCAGTGTCAACATTGTCACAGGAAACTGGGGAACTCGGAGACCCCGAATCTCTGCTTGCATTGCCCCCAAGTTGAGGCCTTGGATCGTTCCCCTCTCTAGGTTCCAAGAAAATGTCACTGGAGGGACAGAGTGGTGGCCCCCCTCCCACCCTTCCTATTCTCCTCAGGCAGGTGCAGGCCTGCAGCCTCTTGTTATTGATTAGGGAGCTAAAAATAACTGTGCTGGGCTGGCACAACCACCCTTGGGGCTGAAATGACTGATAAGGTCCTGCCTCCTGGGGGAGGTGGAGAAGGGAGAAGAGCCAAGGAGAAGAGGAGAGGCTGGGAGCAGCCCAGGAGATGGAGAAGAGGCCTAGGAGCCGGTGCCTGGAGGGGCTCAGGAAGAAGGGGCCCTGCTGGCCGTGGGGGCTGGATCTAGGGTCCCCTGTTGACAGTGCTAACTCGGCCCTCCATTTGTTGTCTCTCGCTCCACCCTACAGCAGGCAGCTGCTGCTTTGCCTCCCTGTGCAGATGAGATCATGGAGGCGCAGAAAGGTCCCATTACTGGTCCAAGGTCATACAGTGCACCTGACCTCATGGCAAGCTCAGCTGAATCATGGAGACTCTGGCCAGGAGATGACCCAGTTTGGTGGAGGTGGGGTGCAAGCTGATAGGGAGTCTGACTCCCTACACCCTTGTGCTGCAGAGAAAGAGCCCCCCCCCATGGGGAATTCACAGCAGAACCAAGATTTCTTGGGCTACAGTCCCTGAACCTATGCAGGGTCCCCTGGGCTACATCTCAGGGACCTGGAGAAGTGGCCAGGTTGATGCCAGGAAGGCCCTGGGGATGGAGGCCTCAGAGTCCTCACAGGGCTCCCCACTCCCTGGAGAAGGGGTTCAGGCTGCGGTCACAGCCAAGGCTCTCTGTCTCCCGGCAACGAGTGGGCTCCCCAGAGAGGCCACCTGTAATGACAACTTGAACTCTGGAGGAGTCCAACACGGGCAGTAAGGAGGTGTGGGCAGTGGGGCCACCAGGATGCACCCTGCAAGTAGACACAGGTGCTCCTGAGCAGGCCTCCACCCTGACAGACAGCGGTGGCTTCTGGCCTGTCATTTCCCAGTTCCCGAACTCCAGAGGAGTTGAGGGAGTGGAAGTGGGGCCGGGAGGACAGAAGGGGCATTTAGGGTGCTAAGCAATTGACAAGCAGGTGGCTGGACTCCCAGCACCTAGGAGGAAGCTGCACTTGCATCTCAATACCCTTGGGTGGCTTCTAGCCACCCAGTGCCTGCTCAGTGCCAAGCACAGCTGGGCACAGTTTCCCAACACTGGGTGGCGCTGTCTGCCTTGTAGCCCATCTCTCTGTCCTGTGGAATCTGGCAGTGCTGCTGTCTGGGAAACGACGGCGGGGAGGTGGGGTGCGGCGCAGCACTAGCTATGAAACTCTGAGTGAGTGGGTGTGTGTTGGGCGACTACCCTGAGCCCTCTGCCACTGCCCCCAGCAGCTCCAGCTGCTGCAGTGTCGGTCAGCTAAACAGGCAAGGGTCCTGTGTCTGCATGTCTTTCCCCAAGAAGGAACCAATATGCACCCCCAGGACCCCAAAGCAAGCTGGGCTTCTCAGTCCCAAATCCAGGCCCCAAGCTTGAGCTGGAAAGCTCTCTCAGCCTGTCGCCGCCTCCAAGCTCAGGGTGGACCTTGGGTGTGTTTCTTCATGTGTCCTCTCTGGGCTGCAGTAGAATGGGTCTGGGGGTGTAAGAAGGAATCCACAGGTTTCCAAGTTTCCCTCCTGCCACTCCTCCCTGATTACCTGCTTCTATGTGTGCACGCGTGTACACACACACACACACACACACACAGCTGCCTTTTCTCTTCTCCCCCCCCCAGAACTGACCCACGACCTGGAGATGAGAGAAGCGCAATCCCACCAGCAAGGTAAGAGAAGGAGTGGGGTTCACGGCTCCCCAGCTGTCAGTGAGACCCAGCCTAGACTCTGCCCCATCTCTGCCTGCTGAACAGAGCTCAGCATGGCATCCCCCTGCCCATTCATCTCGGTGACCTTGGGCAATGAACAGCCCGTGCCATCCCCACAGCCTAGTGCCCATGTCTGACTCCTCACAGGAATGGGAAAGTGGGAAGGAGATGCCTGTGTTCGTCCCTTCCCCGGCCCACCTCTCAGGTCCTACAAGTCCACCCCAACTTGAGTGGAGGTGGGGACTAAGGAGTCCTTGACCCCAAGGGACTTCCTTGGTCTAGATCCAGAGGAATACATGCCGTTAACAAATCTTTCATTTTGCCGAAGGAGCACACTCCTTGCCATGTAGCAGTCGCCATATGTTTACAGAGTATTATGTCTTCCATAACAGAGCGCTGGGTGGGGAGCCCTAGATGTTCACTAAGGCTGGTTTCAGTTTTGCAAGGTGAAAGAGTGCTAGAGGTCTGACACACCTAACACTATGGAAATATTAAAATAATCAAGTTGGTACACTGTCTTTGATATGTATTTTAGCACCATGAACTTTTAAATGAGGAGTGGGGCAATTACACCCCTGCAGTCTTTTATTTTTATTTATATATTTGCATTGTATTTGGAAGTCAGAGAGAGTCAGAGAGTCAGGCATTTAGCCAAAGATCTCACATCCACAGGTTCACTCCCCCAACTGCCTATAACGGCCAGGGCTTGGCTGCAGCCAGGAGCCCAGAATTCAAGCCAGGTTTGCCCTGCAGGTGGCGAAGACCCAAGGACTGGAGCCCTCGTCTGCTTTCTCCCAGGGTGTGCCTTCACAGGAAGCGGGAAGGAAAAAGTGCCTGGACTCAAACCCAGGCCCTCGAATAGGAGCCCCTCCTTATCTGCAGGTGCTGAGCAGCCGCTGCTGGGATCAGAATCGCCAGTGGTCTCTGAGCTCAGAAGTAGGGGCCACGCTGCCTGAGTCAGGAACTGCTTAATGGAAAAACGCAGAGCCCCCTAGCCTCCCCACTCTAGTGTTGTGTTGCTTGGAGGCCACAGGCTCTGTCACCGGTAATTGGGGATTCCAAGCTACAAATATCAGAAGTGCTGCAAACGGATTGGTGTGTTCAGGCAGAATGGTCTGTCTGGAAACTTGAACTGATTCTGCCTGCTTCTTGAGATGGGTGGCAAGGGGACAGGCTCTTAGTACCTGGAGAAAGCGGACGCATATCTGAGACACTGGATGAAGACAGTCCTGTGAGTGCAGCAGCCGGCATCTCACCTGTTGCCGCCTTCTCCAAGGGCTCCAGCTGCAGTTTTGACATCTTCTTTTTATCTTGTCTCGATGGGATTCAGGTTTCTCTGAAACCAGAGCTTGAGATACCAGCATCCTATATCTAAGTGTCCAGTTTCAAGTTCCAACTCCATTTCCCGTGCAATGTCCTTCTAATGAGGATCCTGGGAGGTAGCAGGTAATGATTCAAGTCCTCAGGTCCATGCCTTCCATGTAGGAGGTTGGCACTGAGTTCTGGATTCCTGGCTTCCGGCTGGCCCAGCCTTGGCTGCTGTGAACATTAGGAGAGTGAATCTCTCTCTCTCTCGCCCTCTCGCTTTCATGCTCTCTGTTTTAAATAAATGAAAGACTTTAAGAGAGGGAGGATCTTTTTTGTCTTCCTGTCATTTAGTGATTTTCTTTCTTTATGCCTCACTTTTTAATTGAATGTTTATTAAAGGAGCTCTCCAGAGCAGAGGCACTGTTGGACTCTGGGGAGAAAACAAATTAAATCCACAAGAGGGACAGTGTGGGAGAGTGAAAGGGGACTTGATCCCCCTTTGAACATCAGCTTGAGGCCTCTGGGGGAAATTAAAGGGTTGGTCTGTCCCCCGGCCCAGGCCAGGCAGCAGTGTGCTGGCTTGCCCAGCCCGCACACATACTGCCCCGTTTCCCACAAACCAGGGCCGGCCTTAGCACCGGGAATGGACAGATCATGGGGGTGAGCCAGGAGGAGGGAGAGGTCAGCAGGAATCCTCCCCAGCCCAGCCCCCCAGTACTGCTTCTCCTCTGGCCAGAGGCAGGCAGGAAGGAGACACAGCTCAAATCTTGCACAAGCAGAAAAAGGTTTGGCGGTTTTCAGGTGCCTCCTGGAGCCACCTTTTTGCCACGCTCACTCTGTTGTGCCAGGTCCCAGCTGTGCTCCTGCAGAGTGGGCACTTGTGACCTAGGAGTTAGTGTCCTCAGCTCCAGCACATTAGAGTCCCCCTTCCCTGGGGTGGAGGGGGCGTGGGGATGTAGTTTGGGCCATTCCTAGGGCCAGTTCTGATCCAAGTGGTCTTTGGCAGGGTCCAGGAAACACTGTTGTTTTCAAGCTCTCTGGATGGTCTCAGTGTAATTTCAGGGTTGAAGCCCACCCCAGTGGCAAAGGCAAAAGGTAGACAAGTAGACACAGAAGAAAGATAGCACTTTAGAAAGACCGTCTTGAGGCCAACTCCTCCCCCGCTGTGTGCCGACCCAGCTTGTCCTGCCAGGGGACTTCTGCTCAAGCTGGTCCCTCTGGAGCATTCGTCTGCACACACACTCGCCCTTCAGATGCTAGCCCAAGCATCTCTTCTGCAGGAAAGCCTTCCCTGACAGGTTCCTGGACTACGTGGGGGCTCGTGGAGAGTGCGGCGGGATGTGTAATGGGGCGTGGGGGGAGGCGAGCGAGTGAGTGTTCACCTCTTCCCTCCATGTCCTCTTGGCAGAGGAGGCGTCCCGGGAGCTGGAGAGCAAGTGCCGGGCCCTGGAATCGCAGCTGGAGGCGCGGGCAGCAGCCAACGCCGAGCTGCGGCGGGAGGTGGCCCAGCGCGAGGCCCTGGTGTCGGCGCTGCGCTGCAGCCTGCGCGCCGAGGAGCGCCGCTTCCTAGAGGAGCTGCGGCGCCGCAGCCACCGCGCCACCGTGCTGGGTACCGAGCTGCAGAAGCACACCGAGGCGGCCGCCTACCTCTCCTGCCAGCTGCACGCCGCGCGCCAGAGACTGCAGGCCCCGCGCGCGGGCCCCGCCGCCGTCAGCGCCGCCTCGGCCGGGGCCGCGGAGCCCCGACCCCGCCGGCGCGCGCAGCGAGCCCGTCGCCTGCCCACCGACGCCGCCGTCGCCAAGGGCTCCAGCCGGGACTGGGCCACCTGGGACCGCGAGGCCGGTGCCCTGGACGACGCCGAGCCCATGCCCGACCCCGCGGTCTTCCTCTACGCCCGGAGGCCCCCGCGGCCCAGCGGCCGCAGCCCGCGCCAGCCGCCTCCCCGGGAGCCCTCGGACCAAGCTGGCCCGCAGCCGGGGCCCTGCCGGAGCCCACCCGCCGCGCCCGGCCCGCCCACTGCACCCGGGGACCCGGAGTAGGCTTGCGGCTGGGGGACAGTAGGGTGGAGAGGGCCTGCCAGGGGCCTGGCTAGGGACGCAGGCCCGCCCAGCAGTCAGGACCCGGGGGCTGAAGACAGCCATCCTTCCACTGGGGATAGGGTCTCGGCGACCCCAGCTCCCCGCCCCTTCCAGCCAGCAGCCCCTGTCTTTTTTTGTAATCCCGGACGCGGCCGAAGCTTCAAGCTGTGCCCTCCCGCGAAGGGGCTCCCCCGTTGGCAGCGAGGACTGCAGAGCTAGACTGCGAGCCTGCTCCGGTCCGCACCGTGCCCCTAGGAGGGAAGGGGGATGCATCCGGCCGCGGGGAGAGCTGACAATCCTTAGCCAGGAAGGGAAGGCTGGCCTGGGACAAAGTGCGGCTTTTGGCACCCCGTTGCCCTGCGTGACCACCCTTCCTGCCCAGCCTTCTTCCTCCCATCCGACGGGGCTGATCTTTTAACCCTGGACCACTGCCCCAACCCCTGCCCGGTGGGTCCATACATGAGTAGCAGGTGAGCACGGAACACTTTAGCAGGCACAGCTTTCCAGAGGCCCCGGAGGTGGGGGTGGCAGCCACAGACACTAGGCTTGTGGTTGTCACTGCCTCCGGTTTGGCTTGGGGCAGACTGGGAGCTAATGCAGGACAACTGTCTGTGACCTGGCAGAAGCCTGGTTCACCTGCACTGAGTTACAGGTGCCAGTTTTGCCCAGGGCCTGGCTTAATGGCCACTGTGGTTGCTGGCTGCTGACAGAAGTGGGGGCAGCGGTGGGGGCGGTTGCTGGAGAGGGAAGTGGCAGGCAGTTTAGTCCCCATGGCAGCTCTTCCAGGGAGCCCCTGAGCTATGAGAGCCCTGACCCCTAGGCCCCTCTGTGCAAGCTGAGGAGTAGAGAGGTGGGAAGCAGAATGCCCTCTCTTAACTCATCCTCCCACTCACTCCTCATCTTCACCACCAAAGGCACCCCCTCATCCCCTCTGTGTTGGTCTTGCATCGAGTCCTAAGTGCCTGTGAGGTCTTCTAGGGGCAGGGGCAGGCCTGTCCCTCACTCAGACACTGTGGGTCCTGACCCTCATGGAGGCCACGCACTCTGTGGGTCGCCCAGGGGTCCAGGAGGTGAGAAGTTCATCCCTAGGAACAGGACACCCCTCTCCATTGCCCTGGAATGAGCAGGAGGCCCCATCCCCAACCCTGACATTGGCGAAAGGTAGAAGCCAGCAAGCCTGCTTCTGAAGCCAACATGCAGCCCCTTCCCAATGGCCCTCCCACTCAGGGCGGTCTAGTTCCAGGGATTTCCGTGGTAGCTGTGGGGGAGGGGGACACCCCTGAGGCAGACAATGCTTGCTTATTGCACCTGGACTGAAGATAACCGAGGTCCTTGCTCTGCCTGGTCCACCCGGTGCCTGTGTGTGCAGGACTTAGCGTACCGGATTCTGTCAGCGTCTAGAATCTGTCTGTGTGGATGGATGGCCTCACTCCTCCCTTCTCAAAGGTGCCTGCAGGGCTGTGGGTAGGACAGAGGAGGCCAGTCTGTTGGAGCTCCCCTAGACCTTCCTCCCTGTCTCCTACAGCCACACTTCTGGGGTAAAAACAGGGTGACTTTGATATGTGGATATTGTGCACAGATGGGAAAGTCCTTAATTTTCCACCCCATGCCCCACTAAAAGCCATAGCTTCCCTCCCCGCCCCCGCCCAGATCTATAGCAATAGCCATCCTCTCCACGCCCCCTCGTGGATACCCAGGGTGTCCAGCTCAGGCCCCCTCCAGCCCCATCGCATGCTGGCCCTCACCTTGTGATCTTCTGGGGGGCTGCCTGCCTCTTCCCAGGTGAACCCCTCAACCTTTCCCAACTCCCTCTTCTAACATGCAGAGATGACTCGTAATTGTGGGTTACTTGAAGATCCCCCAGATGAAAGGTGCTGAGTGTTGGGGTGGCTGACTCACTGACTGGCAGCTGAGGTGTTGGGGTGCCTGGGAAAGGAAGTAGGCCAACCCCCCTCCGCCAGCAAGTAGGGGGTGGGGCAGATGTTGGTTGACATAGTAACAGGACTTTCCCTTTCCTTATTAAAAAAAAAATAAATAAATCGCAAAATTGCAATGTCTCCACCTGCTTTCCCCTAACGGAGACCAGAACCTTCCTTCTGAAAGAATGGAGCCTTGAGCTGCATTGGTGGTCTGTGCTTGGCCTTGGCTTCCACAGCCCCCTCTCCGGCCCCCTGGACTTGTCTTAAGGACCCTCACCTGGCCAATGGAAAGCCTCCCAGCCCTGCCCCTAGAGTGGGTGGGGACCAAGATGGGAAAGGATTGCTTCTTTTTGCCCTGTCTGCTGCAGGAGGAAGAAGCTGATGGGAGATTCAGGGTCCTTAGGGAAGGCTTCTACCGCACCCCAAAGCACAGTCAAACCAAGGCAAAAAAGCAGAGGAGGGGGGCACCAGCTGCAGCCAGTGGGGTGGAGGGCAGTGGCCCTGCAGAGTGAAGCTCTGTGCCCCTGCCCCCTGCCCATCTCATCCATCGTGACCTGGAGTTGGAGGGTCAGGTCCAGGAATGAGACAGCCCTCTCCCAGACAAGCACCAGGATGGGCTCTTCCCTGGGAAGACAGCAAGGAGGTTCAAGAGTATGGAGTTGCACCTGTCCTGTGGGGAGTAGGGCTCCAGGCCCCTCCCTGTGACATTGCCAGCCTTGGGTGGAGGGCGGGCAGGGCAGAGGGTTCCTGCTCCAAATCCTGTTGGCTGCGCTTTTTAATCCAATGCTTTTCAGAGTGTATTCACTCACCCACAGAAATAGGGCCCTGTGCTTTAGGGGTGACTGTCATATGCCTTATTGTTAATAAAATATCCGACAAAAACATGCCTCAGGTGTGTTCCTGTGGGCCCTGGCCCCGCCCCACTTTGGTGCCTCTGTGGAGCGTGGATGGAGCTATAGCAGTGGTCTTGGCATCTCACTGAGCCTTGAGTCCATTTCTAACCCCATCAGCAGGACCTGCCTCACCTGGGGGCTCAGGGGTGGGATCAGCCCCCAAGCACATGGACTATGATGGGTGGAGGGAGGTCTCCCCAAAAGAAGACACAGATTGTATGATCAGGAAGGGTTTCGGGCAAAACCAGCAGGTTTCTGTTGTCACATGCCTTAGAATCCAGAGCTGTTGCCTCTCCTCCAGGCTGCTGCAGCACAGATCTACTTTAAACATGTTGGCTTGTGAGTTGGCACTTGGTGCAGCAAGGTCAGTCCCCTCTTGGGATGCCTGTGGTCCATATGGATCACAGAGCCTGGTTCAAGTGTCTGCTCGGCTTCCCCTCTCGCTTTCTGCCAGTGTGCTCCCTGGGAAGCCAAATATGTAGGCCGCTGCCATCCTTGTGGGAGACCCAGATTGAGTTACCAGCCTGGCCCAGCTCTGGCTGTTGTGAGCATTTTGGGGAGTGAACCAGTATTAAGTATTCACATTTGATGCTAAAATCTCGTATCAGAATACTTGGGTTTCATTCCATAACTGCACTTTCCGTTCCAGCATCCTGATAATGCACACCCTGGGAGGCATCAGGCTCCAGTGCTGGGGTCTCTGCCACCTACGTAAGAGACCAGACCTGGGTCGAGTTACCAGCTCCTGGCTTCAGCTTGGCCCAGGTACAGTTGCTGTAGGCATTTGGGGAATGAGTCAGTAGATAGAAGATCTCTCTGTCTCTTTGGCTTTGAAACAAAACAAACAAAAAAGTGAAGTTTTATTTAGAAAAAAAAAACGTGCTGGCCTGGATTCTTGTGGGTGCTGGGCTGCTAAAGCAACAGTCCCAGGTTGACATTCAGCGGGCAGATAGAGCATCTGCCACTGCTTTCCCCAACTGGACTGGAAGTGCAACAGCTGCGATTTGAACCCAAGTTCTGAATTGGGAAACTGACATTGCAAGGGAGGGTTTAATGTGCTGGACCATGATGCCTGCCAGGGCCACTGTGTGTCATAAAAATGCAGGGAACACAGTGGTTTTGCTGCCACCCATTTGGTAGCAAGAGCTCTCTCTTCCTCCTCTCTCAGTCCTTGGGTTGGGAGCCGGCCCTGCTGCTGTGAGCCAGGTAAGGTTCATTCAAGGTGAGCACATGGCTCTCTCTCTGTCTCTGAAACTTTGGCTGAAACCAGGCATCGTATACCCATGTTAGGGGCTAGCGATTCAGCCATGAAGCAAAACAGGATTGAGAAGGACCACTTCCTGGGTGAGTAAAATGGCAACACTGCAGCTTACAGTCTGGCAGGCTATTTGTCACCCCAAGGAGTAAGACTGACTGAGTGTGAAGCCACACAAAAGAACTAGACCATGGATAGATGGAGACAGTTCCTAATAATTCAGTTGCCTGCATCTAGCTGTGGCCGGGGGCCTCATGCTGCTATCGTTTTGCAATGAGGTCCTCACCTACAAGGCTGTCTATAAGTGGTCATTGTTCATTTGTGGTTTTCCTCCTGACTTTGGATTTGAACCCTTTACTCCCTTGTGGCAGCCTCTGGGAGTCTGATTCTGAATGCAGGATGGGCTAGGACCAGAACTACGTCATGTGCAAGGCCCTTCATGTCCTGGGGCAGTTAGGGGACGGAAGGTTCAGCTCTGGAAACATATCTGTCCAAGACTGCTGGGTCCCATGAAAACGCCTGGAGTTGCTTGGCTGAGCCAGTCCCGGGTCACAGCTGGGAGTGCAGATGGGAAGTGTTCTCCACAGACCCCTCTCAGAGGTCATCTGTGTAAGCCCTCCATGTCACCATTTCACAGATGGGATGACTGAGGCTGTGTTGTGTGGGTGAATCCCACAGGACACAATTAGGGAGGTGGGAGGTCTGAAGCAGGCTAAGGAGACTGGCCAGTCTCAGCCCAGATAAAATATGTGGCATCTCTTTTTTTAGTTATTATTTTTTAAATTTTTAAATAAATAAAAAATCAATAAAAGATTTATTTATTTTTATTGCAAAATCAGAGATACACAGAGAGGAGAAACAGAGAGGAAGATCTTCCGTCGATAATTTACTCCCCAAGTGAGCGCAACGGCTGGTGCTGTGCCGATCTGAAGCCAGGAACCAGGAACTTCCTCCAGGTCTCCCACGCAGGTGCAGAGTCCCAAGGCTTTGGGCATCCTCGACTGCTTTCCCAGGCCGCAAGCAGGGAGCTGGATGGGAAGTGGAGCTGCCGGGATTAGAACCGGCGCCCATATGGGATCCCGGTGCATTCAAGGTGAAGACTTTAACTGCTAGGCCATCACGCCAGGCCCTATTTTATTATTTTAAAAATTTTAGTTGAAAAGAGTTACAGAAAGAGAGAGATTCCATCCACTGGGTCACTTCCCAAATAATGGCTAGAGCTGGGATGATTCGAGCTGGGAGCCAGGAGCTTCTTCCAGATCTCCCACATGGGTGTAGGGCCCCAAGGACTAGGCTGTCCTCTGTTGCTTTCCCAGGCACATTAACACATTGCAGGTAAAGCAGGTGAGACTCAAACTAGCATTTACACGTGTGCTGACATCACAGGCAGCACTTAACCTGAAGTGACACTGCACTGCACTCAATAATCAAATCTTAAAGAGGAAATGAAAAAAAAAAGAAATCACAGTAGAAGGTCAAAGGACGGCTTGGCACTCCCTCTACCCAGATTCTACCTTAGCAACAAGTGTGCAGAAAGCACTGACCACGCCTTGGACTCTGGGAAGACCAGGAGCGGGGGTAACCTGGATAAGTCGATCAAAATCTGGGTGAAGAACAGCTGGAGAAATGTGCAAACAGAAGGGGAAATAGTGGACTCAGGAGTGCGTGGACTCACACCTGTGTGTCATTAACAATCTATGGAGGGTTGACACTTTGTCCTAGTGGCTAAGACGCCGTGCGAGGCACCTGCAGCCCACCTCCAAGTGCCTGAGTTTGAGCCCCAGCTCACGTTCAACTGCAGCATCCTGCTAATGTGCAAGGAAGGAAAGAAAAGAAATATTACAGAGCTGGCACTGTGGCAAAACAAGATAAGCCTCTGTCTGTGGCATGGGCATTCCATATGGGCACCGGTTCATTTCCTGGCTACTCCTCTTCTGATTCAGCTCCCTACTAATGCCCTGGCAGAATAGTGGAGGATGGCTTAAGTCCTTGGGTCCCTGCATCCATGTGGGAGACCCAGAATAGATTCCTGGCTCCTGACTTCAGACCAGCCCACTTCCAGCTGTTGCAGTTATTTGGGGAGTGTATTTCCTTCTCTATATATAATTATTTCATTTCTTTCTTTTTTTTTAAGATTTTTTTTTTTATTGGAAAGTTAGGTATACAGAGAGGAGGAGAGACAGAGAGCAAGATCGTCCGTCTGCTGATTGACTCCCCAAGTGGCCGCAACAGCTGGAGCTGAGCCGACCCAAAGCCATGAGTCAGGATCTTCTTCTGGGTCTCCCACGTGGGTGCAGGGTCCCAAGGCTTTGGGCCATCCTCTACTGCTTTCCCAGGCCACAAGCAGGGAGCTGGATGGGAAGTGGGGCACCAGGATTAGAACCAGCAACCATATGGGATCCTGGCACTTGCAAGGCAAGGATTATAGTTGCTAGGCCACTGTGCCAGGCCCTCTTTCTTTTTAAGTAACTCTGCCTTCCAAATAAAAATACATAAAAATGAGAACGTTGAAAAACTATGCATAGATTTCATTTTTTGTACTTAAATCAGCCTACCTTTTAATTCCATTTTCCACAGTCTTTTGGAATTACCCTTATACACACATTACATGTGCAGAAAGTGTCTCCGGAAGGGTGTAAAGGGGACTGGTAAATTCTCATGGTTGGCTGGAGGCCAGCGACAGACTGTTCATTGTATGCCCTTTTGTACTTTTTGGAGTTTGAACTATGTGAATTCATTATCTATTTAAAATTGGGAAAACTAGAGCCAGTGGTGTAGCAAGTTAAGCCTCCTCTGTGATGCTGGCATCCCATCGGGTGCTACTTTGAGTTCTAGCTGCTTTGCTTCTGATCCAGCTCTTTGCTAATGTGCCTGGAAAAGCAGCAAAGGATGGCCCAAGTACTTGGGCACCTGCACCCATGTGGGGGACCCAGAAGAAGCTCCAGGCTCTTGGCTTTGGACAGATTCAGCTCTGGCTATTGTGGCCATTTGAGGAGTGAATTAGATGGAAAATCTCTCTCTCCCCTTTACCTTTCCAGTAAAATAAATAAATCCTACAAAAACCCTAAAGGAGCGACTGAATTTCTGCGGTGGGTCTGTCCACGCTTGCCTATCCTCTCTGACTCGCTCAGTAGCAAACTTGTCACCCTTCCAAGTTCAGTTCAGGTGGGCATCTGGCCCAGCAGTTAAGACCCCAGGTGAAAAGGCCATGTCCCACAGCTCTGGCTGCTGGCTTCAGCTTCTTATGAATGCTGGGAGGCAGAGTCCTGGCTCTCGTGATTGGGTTCCTGCTTCCCATGTGGGAGATCCAGATTTGAGTTCCTGGTTCCTGGCCTTAGGCACAGCTATAGCTGTGGGCATTTAGGATGTGAGCCAGTGGATGGGGCACTGTGTATGTTTGCTACCAATAAGCCAATCAATGAAATTCAGTTCAGACCAGCCTCTTCCCAGAGGACTTTCCTAACTGCCTCCTCTCAACTCTCCTCACAGCCAGATCTAAAATGCTAGGGGGGAGGATAGACGGGAGGATGGGAGCAGGGGTGGGCGAAGGCCTAGGGGCCTAATGCAATGATGGCTCAGTGGCTCAATTTTCGTCTTGTACACCCAGGATCCCATATGGGCACCAATTCGTATCCCTGCTGCTTCACTTCCCATCCAGCTCCCTGCTTGTGGCCTGGGAAAGCAGTAGAGGATGGCCCAAAGCCTTGGAACCCTGTGCCTAGGTGGGAGGCCTGGAAGAGGCTCCTGGCTTCAAATTGACTCAGCTCTGGCCATTGTGGCAACTTCAGGAGTAAACCAGCAGATGGAAAAATCTTTCTGTCTCTCCCCCTCTCTGTACATCTGCCTTTCCAACAAAAACAAGTCTTATTAAACACCAGGATGGAGCAGAGGACCGGAAGCTGCTTCCTGCAGAGGCTGGGCCCAGGTTACGTCTGATCTTCTCACAGCCCTGGGCGCTTGCAGTCTGCACCTGGAAGACAGTGACTGGTGGGCTCAAGTGCACTGAGGACCACCCCTGCTTCTCCCGACAGATGGGGGGACTAGAGAGATGGGTGTGGTCTTCTCTTATTTATTTGAATGGCAGAAAGAGATCTCTGCTTGTTCACTGGCTCACACCCACAGCCATTTAGGGAGCAAACCAGTAGATGGAAGCTCTGTCTCTGTACTCTGTCAAGATAAATAAATCTGTCTTGAAAGAGAGACTTTCACTCAGTTTCAGCAGCAGGCTTAGGTTCTACATTGCCTTTCTGGTGTGTCGGCGGGAGGAGGGCAGGTCTTGCTCTCCAAGCCTCCCTTATCTACCCTGCACCCCCAGCAGCTGGGGGATTACTCTGAGCCCTGAATCTTATCACCTCTCACCTCCCTGCTTCTGCTTCAAAGTCTCTCTACTTTCACTGACTCCATTTCTCACCATCTACACTCCAGGACAAAGTCCAACTGTCCTTTGCAGTTTCTACAAGGCCTGGGGGGGGGGGGGGCAGCCCCGACACACACCTGCACGCACGCGCAAATGCATACATACTCCAGCTGCAGCTTTGGCCTCAGCCCCTGGCAGAAGTCAGGACTCCGGGGTGGAGTGCAGGGAACCCCAGCCTATCTGCCCCCGAGAGCTCTCCTTGGCGCACCTCTGCAGCCACTTCCCACTTCACCCTTCAGTCCCCACCCAACAGGAAGCCTGGCTGTTTCCACGGACCCAGCTAGAACCTGGCTGTGTGTGTGCGTGTGTGTGTGTGTGTGACCTTGGTCTATACATCCTTCATTGCAAAGCCGAGGACACCGACCTGCAGAAGAGAGCTCCCTTCGGCGGGGTGGGGTGTGGCCCATGTGAGTGGGCAGGGGGTCTTTTGCGGCTCAAGATAAAACAGGGGAGGTGTGGCCTACTGTGGCCATTTCCTCCCTAGGTCTGGTGACGGCCAATCCCCCATCCCACCCTAGTAATCCAGCACCCGACTCCCACTCCTTGGGCGGGGAAAGGCAGGCTCGGTGGAGAAGGCGCCGAGGTGTCACGCTCCCTAACCACCGCCGGTCAGGGCGCGCGCGCACGCGGCCACTTGGCACAAGCGCAATGGGAAGTAAGGGCCCCTGGGGTGGAGGGGGAGGGGAGCTGAGCCGGGGAGCCCTCGAGCAGTCTCCACCCAAGGTCACGGCGCCCGCCCGACGGGCCGCCGAGGCCCCGCCCCTCGAGGAGGCCGAAGTTTTTTTCCTCCGCCGGGGCGCGTCGGCGTGCGTTGCCTTTAAGGCGTTCGGGGAAAGTCACCGCGTCGGTGGAAGAGGGTGGGGAGGAGGACGAGGCGCGGCGTGTTTTGTCCCTCGCGAGCCTCCGTGGGCCGGGCCGGGCGCGAGGGCGGAGCAGGGGGGAGCGGCGGTGGGGTCAAAGGCTACAGCGCGCACCACGTGGGCCAGTGGCTCCGTCCTTCCCGCAGCGGCCGCGGCGCGCAGGGCACTTGGGTTAGTGGCGCGGCGGGCGGCGCGGACAGCCGAGCCGGACGCCCCGCTCCCGCCGCCATGGTCATCAAGACGGACGAGCTGCCGGCCGCCGCTCCGACCGACAGCGCCCGAGATCACAGCCTGCCAGCCGGAGGCAAGGGGCGGCCGGGCGCGGCCGGTGAGCCGGGGGGCCGAGGCCAGGGGAGGCGGCGGCCGCGGAGGGGAGGCTGCACCCGAGGACCGGCGGGTTGTGGGGGGACTCGGCCGGGGACCCCTGCCTTCCCTCGTCGCCGGGCCCGGCGACGTCTGGCTGGGTCCTCCGCCGGGCCGCCCCCGCCCTGAAGGTCACCTTCACTGTGGCCCCCGTCGGCGGCCCGAGCTTCGCACGTGGGGTCCCGGGAAGGGCAGTTCGTGCGGGCACACGCCGCGGCAGGCCTTGGGGACACGTGCGCGCACACGCGGTTTCGGGGTGCGCCGCCGCGGCAGGCGGATAGGATTGGCCGCAACCCCCACCCCACCTCCCCAAGACACACACACACCCCCCCTGCACCACCCACTGGCAGGGGAGCCTTCTAGTCTTAGGGGGTCACTCTGACACTTGGCGGGCGTTGCTGTGTCAGGTCCCGTTTCTTGCATCAGGCCTCCGGACGTTTCCCTGTGCCGGGCTGGGCCGGCGAGGCCTCTGCCCTGCTTGGGGCTTTGCAGGCTGGGTCTGGGGAGGTGAGGGGCATCAGGTGCTCTTGGAGAGGGGGGCTTGCCTGGTTTGGTTCCAGGGGCCTCAGGTTCTGATCTTTGCCCTTCCAGGTGTTGACCTGTTGGGCTGAGGGGAGGGAAGGGAGGGGGGTGGTCCTGCCAGTGTCTGAGGGTGAAGCCGGCTCCTTGGCAGGGGGCGGTGTTTGTGCCAGGACTTGATTATTAACCTACCTTATTGCGACAAGTGGGTCAGATGAGAGTTGCTGTTTTTAAGGCAAAGGTCGGTAGTGTGGAGTGGAGCTCCCAGCTGGCCCCCTTGGGGGACCTGAGGCCTGGCTTTTGGGGGGTGGCTGGGCCGATCCTGAGCTTGTTGCTATCCCTTTCCTCTGCCTTAGGAGCCTGTGTGCCCAGGGCCCTGTGTGCCCAGGGCAGCAGTGGGGTGCAGAACTGAATGCTTCCACTCCCTCCTCCATAGGCACCTTAACCACCGTCTCTTTCCCAGCTCTGATGAGAGCGCTGGGCTGATTGGGGAGTCAGGCTTGGTGGTCCTCCTGAGCCCAGCACCCCCTCACTGCCCCAGCTGAGTTACCTTGCTGATGGGTCAAGGCTTGGACAGCATAATTGCTGATAAGCACAGTCCACTCGGCTTTGTTCTGACTGGGTTGTGAATCAGTGGAGCAGGCCAGATAAGAGAGGGGCTGGCCGCTTTCCTCTGTGGCTGAAAGACCCGTGAAGATGAATGGACTTGCCCAAGGTCACACAGCCCTTTGCTGGGGGAAGCTTTTGGATTTGCAGCTCACGGCCAGACACGCCTAGGCTGCCCTGGAGGAAGCTGGGGCAGGCCTGCAGGTGTGGATCACGTGTGGCTGGAGGGAGAGACTAGGCTGGTGGTGGGGCTCTGTGAACGCCTTGGGAGAAGCCCCTTCTCATCCCGGTGCCTCCATGTGAGGTGTGCTGGGTCAGGAGCAGAGCTCAGCTGTTCCTCTTAGGGAAGCTGGGAGATTGTAGTAAGCCACTCTTAGTCCCATGTCTCCAGGAGGCCAGAGTGAAGGCCTGGGAGTTAGACTACAGCGGTTCATGTCTGCTGGTGTAGACCCCCTCATCCCCACCTGACAGGACTTGGCTCTGGGGGTTCCCCAGTCTCTTTAAAGAGGAGGTGAGCAAGCCCTGGAGTTTTGTGTGGAGGGCGGTGGACAAGGGTCTATTACCTTCTTGGGAATAAGGCAGCTTTTAGGGGTGAAGAGAACCGGCAGGTTTTTCAAGTTCACTGTGGCACGTCAGGTTCCTTCTGGCTAGGGGAGGGTGCCCTGGAGTTGGGGCCCAGAGTAGGACGAGAAGGGGGGCAGTGGCCGACTGAGGTGGAGTTTAGGGGGTGCTTCCAGGAGCTCCTTCCTGGATAGGGTCTGGGCAGAGCAGGTGTGGGAGCTTTGGACCATCTTCAGACCCCGCAGACCATTTGGAGGGGCTAAAAAGGAGACACACAGGTACCTGCTGTCTTAGCGTCTTCAGTATAGACAGCCCTCATGCCTCCCCGCCCGTTCCTTGAGGCCTTGGGTTTCTGGGATGGAGAGATGTGGCTTTCGGCGCCTGCCTTCCTGCTGGAACCTCACCTGCTGGGGCGTGGCCTGGCCTTGGCACCAGCTCCTGAGGCCATGCCAGGCTGGGGAGGCCCACAGAGGCTACCTGCCTGCTGCCTGTGGGAGCCGTGTGCTCCCTGGCCAGGGCTGCGGTACGTTTTATCCCTTCCGTGGGGTCTGTTCAGTGAAGCCTGTGTGGGCATCCCCTACCCATCCTGCAGGGAACGCTGCCTCGTGGCCTTTCCCTGACACCCAGCTCCTCCTGCCTGGGAGGACAGGCAGGCTGGGCTAATGGTGAGAGACTTGAGAAAGCTGCTGCTGCCTGCCTTGGGGTGGGGTGGGGGCTTGCACTTAGGCCTGAGCTTGGGTTTTGTTGCCTCCGTGACCCTAGGCAGCTTGCTCACTGCTCCCTTGGGAGTCTCAGTTTCCCAGGTTGGTTGATCTGAGTCAGGCTCGGAGTGAGCCTTGGCTCTCTGGTAACCAGCATGGCGATGCTGTTCTCAGGTCATTGCCAAGCTACCTGGCCCCACCCTCTTCAGGGAGTTGAGGGTGTCTAGGGTGGGGGTGGCAGCTCTGCCAAGGCCTGGCTCTTCCAGAGTGGCTGGGGAGAGGCTGAGGGTCTGTTCAGTGCTTCATCAGACTGGAGGGGAGGGGCCCTCGAGAGGGGGCCTGGCTCCCCGCCCCCCATTGGTTAGTATGGATGCCAGAGCAGTCCTGGCTAGGCCCTGGCAACAAGTCAGAGGCCTGGGAAGGCGCCCTGGCGAGGCTGGGCATGCTCCTTCCCTATAGCCCAGCGGCCTTCGGCCTGCCACTGCCAGCTCTGTTTTCCCTGGGGGAGACGCTTGGTTTGCTCCTGACCACGCAGGGGCTGCTGGGAAGAGACAACAGTGCCTGCCAGCTACTCGGGGCAGCGTGGAGGCTCAGGGCACTGGTGCAGTTGTCCTCTGGGAGAGTGGGTGCCCCTCCCCCTCAGAACCAGTGGCTCCGGGAGGGGCTAGCTGCCAGATCACCTGCAGGGGGCAGCAGGAGCCAGAGTCCCCGACTTGCAGGCCAGGCACTAGAGTCTGCGACGACGGGTGGGCAGGGACGGCCACCTCATGGCCTGGGCCCAGGTCTGCGCCAGCTGTTGCCAGCAGCTGGCAGAAGCAGTCTTGCTCACCCGTGCTGGGGTTGCAGCTGAAGAGAGGAACCCCTTGCTGGGCCCTGTCTTTCATGATCAGCCCTCTGGTCCCTCAATCCTCAGGGGTCCAGGGAGTCCATACTCGGGGTTCTCCTGTTCCCTTAACACCCCTACCAGCAGTGACCCCTTTTCTGGGGCACATGGGGACCAGGGCCAGAGCCATGAGAACAGTTCCCCTTGGGGTCCTGGAGCTACCGCGGCCTGGCCCGCAGCCGTCCTTCTGGCCGACCTTGAGCAGGATCCGAAGCAGAGGCAGGGGGAATGTGCCCTTCCTCAGGCCTCCCCAGCAGGCCTGGCCCCGCTGAAACCCGAAGCCAGCCGGAGCTCCAGGACTGGGCTGACCAGCTGTGGTAGGGCAAGGGTGGCGGCGGAGGCAGGGGCTGGGACCACAGACTGGGCCGGGCCAGAGCCGGAGTGCTGGCCACCTTGCTGCCATGGCAGTCCTGGAAACTCAGAGCCGAGGAGAAGTCTGTCGCCTCTACCAGGTGGGCTATGGGGCAATGCCGGCCAACTGGCCTCCTGCTTGAAGGCCACTCTGCCTTAATACAGCAATAGGGAGACCTCAGGGTCCCTTGGAGGAAGAGAAGGGACAAGCCTGGCTGTCCCAGCCTGGAGTGGGTGGCAGTGGGCTGCCTGGGCTAGGGAAGGGTAGGAGCCAGGGCCACCTGGGTCTGTGTTGTGCTGCTTTGCTGCCTGTCTGGATCCAGGCCTCTGTCTGGCCACTGTCGGGGTCTTGGAGTTCAGAACTAGGTGCAGCCTCTCCTGGGGCTGCCTGCTAGTCCAGCCTTCCCTAGGGCCGTGCTGCGGCAAGCTGCTGTTCTCTGCTGTCCCACTCTATGGCAATCTGAAAGCTGACCAACCCCACTGCTCCCCAACCACTGTCTGCCTTTGGAGTGGGGGACTGCTGGGTGCATTCTTTTGGTTCTTGGGTGGTTGGTTCATCCAGGTTAGGGGAGGGAAAGGAGGGAGCTTAGGGGAGCTGCTGGTGGTCTTAGTTCCCACTTAGTTGAGGGCTACAAGGAAGTAGGTGACTTCTCTAGGCCCCTGTATGCCTGAGGTCCCTGCTCTGTATTAGGGGATTCAGAGCAGGGCCCACAGAGGCCTGGGGAGAGGCCCTGCCTGCCCACTGCTGGCAGCCAGGGCCTGGAAGGGCTAAGATGCAGAGCAGGGCCGCTGTCCACAACACAGCTTGCTCACACCTGGGATGCCTGAGTGCCAAGCCCAGGGGTTTACTCTGGTCTAACCGGCAGGCTTTTTGGTGGCCAGCATTCCCATTGGACAAGTGGGCTTCCAGGCAGATTGTTATAGGCTGGCCTTTTCCTTCTTATAGATGGATCTATTCACTTTTTGAAAGGCTGATAGGTGTCCTCATTGCCTGGGGAAAAGTAGACGGTGTGGCCTCCTGCCCACACACTGCAGTGCACGCATTAGGAGGGGCCAGGGTGGCAGGGGTACCAGCAGAAACTGTCTTGGGAGCGTTGCAGCAATTGCAGAGACCACTGCAGGTGTACCCCTAAAACAGGAGGGGTACCTGGGCCTGGGTTGGGACTGCAGAGGCCAATGCTTGGTTCCAGTAGAACGTGAGATGGGATTACTGACTTGGGGACTAGACGAAGCAGGGGATTCCATCCTGAAGGGGTGAGTCTGGTGCCTGGAAGGTCCTTGGCCCCTTTAAATGAACAGCCCTGTGAGGTGTGAGGCAGGAGGGTGTGTAAGGCTTGGGAGAGGGTGAGGCTGGGGCCTCAACAGCTACAACTCAGGACCGGGGAGTAAGCTGGAGCTGGAGAGGGTGGGGCAGGAGTATCATGCCAGCCACGGCAGAGGTGGAGGAGGAAGGGCGCTCCTGGTGTGCCAGGTACACCTGAGAAGACCCCGGGGCTTGGCCTTGAGCAGCATCCCAAGGTGAAAAGCTGGAGTGGAAGGTTGAGGAGCAGAGGTTTGGGGATGGGTGGAGGTGCTAGCCTGCAGGGGTGCACAGACTAGGCTGTATGCCCCAAGGCTCCAGAGGCACATAGGCCCCTCTGACTCAGCTCCTCTCCTGTCCTCTGCAGAGCCACCATCCGTCATGCTGCTGAATGGAGACTGCCCAGAGAGCCTGAAGAAGGAGGAGGGGGTGGCTGAGCCGCCGCGGGAAAACGGGCTGGATGAGGCTGAGGCGGGGGATGAGACCACTGGACAGGAAGTCATCGTCATTCAGGACACAGGTTTTTCTGTGAAGATCCTGGCCCCTGGGATCGAGCCCTTCTCCCTGCAGGTCAGATGGAGGAAGGGCCACAGGGGACTCATGCCTGAGGCTTTTTTATTGGACTTTGCATTGGATCAGTCAGCTAGTGTGGTGAACATGGGCATCAAGTCCAAATTCAAGGTCATTGCCTCCTTGCTAGGGGACAAGTGCTAGCTGGGTCGGCAGCACTGTTTGGGAAGTGGTGTGATAGTGGCAGGGGAGTGTTAGGGCCCCAGGTTTCCCAGCATCTTGTTCTGGGTTCTTAGGTTATCTCTCCAGGCCGTGATTTTACTGTCTGCCAGAAGGCTGAGTTGTGCTGAGTGATCTTCCAGGGTATTTGAAAAGAGTTGGAAGGAAAGAGCTTGTTCACTCCCTAAATGGCTGCAACAGCCAGGTCTGGGCCAGGCCCAAGCCAGGAGCCAGGAGCTACTTCAGGTCTCCCACATGGGTTCAGGGACTCAAGCACTTGAGCCATGCTCTGCTGCTTTCCCAGACATGTTAGCAGGAAGTTGGATTGGAAGTGAAGCAGTTTGAGGGACTCCAGCTGGTGCTCTTGTGGGGCTTAGCCCTCTGAATCACTGCGCCAGCCTCGGGGACTAGTTTAGGGCTGCCCGGTGTGGCCAGGCTGTGTCCTGTACACACACAACTTCAGAGGGCCATTGCTTTGTCTGGACAGGGGTGGGAGTTGAAAAGTGAGCTTGGAAATGAGTATTGGGTGCTGTTGGAGTTGATGGTCTTCAGGCCGGTGTAGGCGTTGTGTCCTGGTTCCTTGACATGCGGTCACTCAGCAGGATGGCCTGCACGTTCTCTCGGCAGGTGTCACCCCAGGAGATGGTGCAGGAGATCCACCAAGTGCTCATGGACCGCGAGGACACGTGTCACCGCACATGCTTCTCCCTGCACCTGGATGGCAACATGTTGGACCACTTCTCAGAGCTCCGCACCATAGAGGGCCTGCAGGAGGGCTCAGTGCTCCGCGTGGTGGAAGGTTGGCTTGGAAGGGGGCTGTCAGCCAGGGGAGGGCTGGGTAGCATGCCACTGCATACAACTGGCAACTTTGGTGCAGATGAGTGGGTAGAGTTGGGCCTGGAGCACAGGTCCACTGCCCAGGACAACATACCTTGCACCCTCAGGGGCATAGCCAGTTACGATTTTGAGCAAAAACAGGCAGGGCTAGAAACTGGCCCTGGTGCAGTTGAGTGAAGGCTCGGCTCCTTACAAAGTGGGGTCCAGCTTGCTGCAGAGCCGTCGGTGGGTGGAGCCTGCTGGGGTTGTGAAACCCAGCATCCTGGGTGCTGCAGTTCCCTTGGGGAGAAGCTGTTCAGCTTTCCCCACCTAGAGCTCCATGAAGCACCCAGGGGGTATTGGTGTTGAAGCTGGGGGTGACTTGAGGCAGCCCTCGGCCATTCATTCCTGCATGAGGGTTCCCAAAGGGCCTGCTCATACGAGGTGGGACAGCGTTGCATGTGGCCTCCGAGGCCTGTGTGTCCTCACAAGGTGTGCTGCAGAAGGTTCTTTTTTTTTTTTTTTTTTTTTTTTTCTTATCAAGAAAGAAGGTTTATTTCTATTTGTATCTTCAGAGATTCACAATCTAAGCTCAAAGAACTCAAATATTCTGGTATTTTGTGTGTGTAATAGATGGCAGAAACCATGTGGAGGAAGGATTCAACATACATGACCACAGAAACAGAGAAAATGGAGTAGATGTTTTCGACAGGTTCCTTTGCTGGTTAATAAGTTACACTGATTCAATCAGGGGATTGCAGCAGCCTAGTCATATTATTATTATTATTATTATTATTATTTCCTTTGGTCCCATATTTAAACATCATAATTGAATTATGTACTATCCTCAATTAATACAGTACTTGGAGAATAAACTCAGAGAATAATCAAACTATCATGCAAAGTCGAACAAGCTTTCTTTTAATATCATGCATGCATTATACCTAAATTTACAATTTGATAACCAATTTATTATTAACTATTTCCCCAACAGTAGATAACCACATATCCTCAGAAAACCTTCAAATTAATATTCATTACATCTATTCATATTGCACAGTATAATCAACTTAAATGCCCATCAACAAGTAGATAATGTATATCAGTACAACTGAATATAATCCAGCAAACAGGAGAAATCACTAATTGATCCAACAACATAAGAGAACACAGTCTTGTTAGTCATGTTTCCTAGCACTCATCCATACTCTTGAAAGGCTATTTTTTTTAACATGTAGGGAGGGTTGGAATGCTCACTGATAAAGCATGACAGAAGAAGAATCATGGTACAACTGTCTAATATATAGAACCTGCACAACACAGAGAAAAATGCCCAATCCATGAACCATGGGTCAAAGAGAGGAGAAATGGAGGAACTGAGGCAGTAATGTCATTTCAATCTTCTTCATGTGATCACCTTAAGGATCTGGGTCCCACTATATTCAGAATCCAGGCAGCTTAGTGGTCCGAAGCACACACCCCAAGTCAGAATACCAGGAGTCAAGTCATAGTTTTTCCACTGTTTGGATAGCTTCAACTCAGCCATCTGCCTGCGCTTTAACTCACTTCATGACCTTCACTGGCCGCGCCTCCCTCTTCACTCTGCAGAAGGTTCTTTGAGAATAGGATCCTCTGCCCGCCAGCAGCCAGAGGATGTGTGCCTGTGTGTAAACCAGAGCACCTGCTTGTGTGTTCAGAGTGAAACTTAAACATGGAAGCCTCAGCCAAAAACTCAAACCACCCACAGTGCACCTGCCACCCCACCCGCCCACTGCTGTCTGTGCCAGATGGGCTGTTGTGGAGGGGAGGGGAAGACCCAGCCCCACTAACATGCCTGCTTCTCCTTCGCCAGAGCCATACACAGTGCGAGAGGCCCGCATCCATGTGCGCCACGTCCGAGACCTGCTCAAGAGCCTGGACCCAGCTGATGCCTTCAACGGAGTTGACTGCAACTCCTTGTCTTTCCTGAGTGTCTTCACGGATGGTGACCTGGGAGGTGTGGGCGGCGTTGGAGCCTGGGGTGGGCTGGAGGGCAGGGAGGCTGGGGGCTGAGGGGGGCGCCTTCTGCCTGGAAGCCACGTCGTGGGAGGGAGATGGTTGGCTCTGGGCTGACCACTGGCCTTGGGTCCCTCAGACAGCGGGAAGCGGAAGAAGGGCTTGGAGATGGACCCCATTGACTGCACGCCGCCCGAGTACATCCTGCCGGGTAGCCGGGAGCGGCCACTGTGTCCCCTGCAGCCCCAGAACCGTGACTGGAAGGTGGGGCTCCCGGGGGACAGAGAAGAGTGTCCCTGGTGGGGTGAGGAGGTGCCCTGCTAGGAGGTCAGGCCCAGTCATGCCTGGCCACCCTGCAGCCCTTGCAGTGCCTGAAGGTGCTCACCATGAGCGGCTGGAACCCGCCCCCTGGGAACCGCAAGATGCATGGAGACCTCATGTACCTGTTTGTGATCACAGCCGAGGACCGGCAAGTCAGCATCACTGCATCCACGCGGGGCTTCTACCTGAACCAGTGAGTGCCTGGCGGCCCCCAGTGGGACCCGGCGGGGGCCCTGCAGCTTGCAACCTGTGCTCCCTGCACCACCCTCTCCCTGCAGGTCCACAGCCTATCACTTCAACCCCAAGCCCGCCAGCCCCCGCTTCCTGAGCCACTCCCTGGTGGAACTGCTCAACCAGATCAGCCCAACCTTCAAGAAGAACTTCGCGGTGCTGCAGAAGAAAAGGTAGCCAGTGCCAGCCACTGCGCCTCGGCTCACGCCTCCGGGGTGTGGGGGGTGGTTAGTATGAGCAAGCCAGGCCAGCGTGAACTCAGGTGTCCCTCACCCCAGTGCCAGGGACAAGCAGCTCTGGGGCAGGTCCCCGCTGGTTTCCATCTGACTCTTCCAGACAGAGATGCGGGAGTGGGTGGGAGCCTCCGAGAAGAGGCCCGTGACAGGCTCTGAAATTGGTGGGCTGCCCATCTCCCCGTCCCCTGCCTGCCACAGGGTCCAGCGCCACCCGTTCGAGAGGATCGCCACCCCGTTCCAGGTGTACAGCTGGACGGCGCCCCAGGCTGAGCACGCCATGGACTGTGTGCGCGCTGAGGATGCCTACACTTCCAGACTGGGCTATGAGGAGCACATCCCTGGACAGGTGCTTGCAGCCCGGGCCACCCTCCTCACCCCACCCCACCCGGGCTCGGCTCCTCCCTGCAGGCTGTACCTGCTGTCTTCCCTGAGGGATCTGGGGGCTGTCTTGCATGAGGAAGTGAGAGGAGGGTCTGTTCAGGGAAGGTGGGAAGGCGCACACTGAGCCTGCATCTCTCCTGGTGGTCCACAGACACGGGACTGGAACGAGGAGCTGCAGACAACAAGGGAGCTGCCCCGCAAGAACCTGCCTGAGCGGCTGCTCCGAGAAAGAGCCATCTTCAAGGTGCCTGGACCTCGCTCACTCCCACCGTTGGCTTTATTCTCCAGGGCTAGGGGAGAAGAGGGACCTGCCTCCCCTAGGGCTGAGGGCTGCAGTCCAGCCAGCTCTGCTCTCCACTGATCGCAAGGAGCCCTCCTTTGGGCACAGGCTGCCCACCCTGACCCTCATTGTGCTGACAGTTTGCTTGGTTTTAAAAATTAGCAGTACTGTGGCTAGAACGGAAATGAGGAAAATCTAGTTCTTTGTTAGAATCCTGTAATCCTACTGCCTGGAGATGATGATAGTCAAAGCAAGAGCTGAATTTCTTGGGTACTGACTTTGCCAGAGGCTATGCCAGGTGCGGTGTAGGCTACCTAGTCACTTTGAGCTTGAGGACACCTGATAAAGGTCAAGGCTCCTGTCTAGGTTTCCCTGGCATGTACCTGGTTGATCCTTCACACCTGCTCCAGTCCTCCCCCTCCTGTCACTCACCTGGTGTTTCTGTCTCCCTGAGTGTGTGCCTGCCCTTCAGACAGTGGTTCCCTTGCCCTTCGCTAAACATGCTAGAGTGGAGGCTAAGGTCGTCCAGCTGCCTAGCAGCCTCTGCTGTCTGGGAGAGGGTGGCCAAGGCAGGGCCTAGCAGGGGGCTGCCATGGGCGGCGCTCCCTCACACTCCATCCTCGGGCCTGGCAGGTGCACAGTGACTTCACTGCGGCAGCCACGCGAGGCGCTGTGGCCGTCATTGATGGCAACGTGATGGCCATCAACCCCAGTGAGGAGACCAAGATGCAGATGTTCATCTGGAACAACATCTTCTTCAGCCTGGGCTTCGATGTCCGTGACCACTACAAGGACTTTGGTGGGGACGTGGCAGCATATGTGGCTCCCACCAATGACCTGAATGGCGTGCGCACCTACAATGCGGTGGACGTGGAGGGACTCTACACGCTGGGCACGGTGGTGGTGGATTACCGGGGCTACCGAGTCACGGCGCAGTCCATCATCCCCGGCATCCTGGAGCGAGACCAGGAGCAGAGCGTCATCTATGGCTCCATTGACTTTGGCAAGACTGTGGTGTCGCACCCGCGGTACCTGGAGCTGCTGGAGCGCACCAGCCGGCCCCTCAAGCTCCTACGGCACCGTGTGCTCAACGACCGCGATGAGGAGGTGGAGCTGTGCTCCTCGGTTGAGTGCAAGGGCATCATTGGCAACGATGGCCGCCACTACATCCTCGACCTGCTGCGCACCTTCCCGCCTGACCTCAACTTCCTGCCCGTGCCTGGTGAGGAGCTGCCTGAGGAGTGTGTCCGCGCCGGCTTCCCCCGTGCCCACCGGCACAAGCTCTGCTGTCTGCGCCAGGAATTGGTGGATGCCTTCGTGGAACACAGGTGAGGGGTGTGGCTGCCAGGGGCACTCCTGTAGCCAAATCTTTGCCTTTCAAAGTCTAGAACGTGGGGGAAAAGGCTCCCATCCTCACTGGAGAGTCAGGCTCGGAAACGCAGGGACACAAAGGCTTGATTATTGCAGCGCAGAGACCTTAGACTGGACATTGAGCCAGAGCTACACTCTTCCTTTAAGGAGCCTCTGGCATCAGTTGCGGTGGCATAGCTGTCCCTGAGCTAGGAGGCAGGCACTGGGTGTTGGCGCTGCTGGTGCTCACTGCTTAGAAGTCGGCCATACCAAATATCCCATGCTATAAATGGTTCTTTTTGCAAAACACCAGTGCTGTTCCTGTTCCTGTGCAGAGCCCTAGCCTGGGCAGTGAGCCCTTCTCCCTCCTCCCATCCCAGCCTGCCCACCAGCTAGCTGCCTTCTAATTGTCTGGGGAGGGCTTAGGGCTGGCTGCCCCCTGCTACTGGCCTGCATGTACTTGTGTGCTGATGCGTGCCCGCTGGGCAGCCTAGGACTGGCTAGGTGTCTGTGGCTGGGAGGAAGCTGCTGGGCCAGCTGAAGCACCTTCCCACCTTCTGCGCCAGGTACCTCCTCTTCATGAAGCTGGCTGCCCTGCAGCTGATGCAGCAGAAGGCTGGCAAGGCCGAGGGCCCTGCCACGCTGGAGAACGGCGGGCCTCTGTCCTCAGAGGCTACACCTGAAGACTGCCCGGGGCCTGAGGCGGGAAATGAGGAGGAGGGCAGCAATGCAAGCGGCCTGGCCAAGGTGAAGGAGCTGGCAGAGACCATTGCGTCTGACGATGGCACAGGTGCGTCTACTGTGCATGCCACTGGGAGTGGGAGCAGCACCCCAGGCCTGCCCTGGTAGCCTCCCTGGTCAGGGTGAGATGACGTCAGGGCAGCCCAACCTTCCCTCCTCTCCGAGGGCGGTGTGGGGCCACCTCCCATGGCACCGTGTTTCCACAGCAGACCCTCGGAGCCGGGAGGTGATCCGCAATGCGTGTAAGGCTGTCGGCTCCATCAGCAGCACGGCCTTTGATATCCGCTTCAACCCAGACATCTTCTCTCCAGGCAAGCCTTGTGGGCCTCAGCAGAGCCCTCGAGGGTGGGGACAGCACATTGTGCATGCGTGTGTGTGTGTTTGCACATGGACACAGGAGGAGGCAGTAGGCCTGTACGCCCCTCAGAGCATCACGTCCCTGTCTGACTCCAGGCACTTTCCTCACCCCCCAGGTGTGCGCTTTCCTGACTCCTGCCAGGATGAAGTCCGGGACCAGAAGCAGCTGCTGAAGGATGCAGCTGCCTTCCTGCTGTCCTGCCAGATCCCTGGCTTGGTGAGGGCGGCCTGCAGGGGCTGGCAGGGACCATAGTGGGCTCTGCTGCCTATCCACTGCCAACGGCACTTGGGGGAACTTGGGCAGGGCAGAGACTACTCCTTCCCTGATGGGGCGGGGACTGAGAGCTGGAGGGAGGGTAAGGCACAGGTCCTGCTGTGCTGGGAGAGCAGGGCAGCCAGCCAGGGGCTGGAGGAGCTTGTGCGCATGGCCTGCCGTCTTCACAGCAGCCTTCTTCTCCTTGCCGTTTCCTGACTGGGGCCTGGGGGCTTAGTCCCTTCCTTCCCCTGGGAGGATCAGGGAGGGCTGGGGCCTGACCCGCTGCAGCCCGCAGGTGAAGGACTGTGCGGAGCACGCGGTGCTGCCCATGGACGGGGCCACACTGGCCGAGGTGATGCGCCAGCGTGGCATCAACATGCGCTACCTGGGCAAGGTGCTGGACCTGGTGCTGCGGAGCCCAGCCCGTGAGCAGCTGGACCACATCTTTGTGAGTGGGGTTCGTGGGCTGGGCAGGGTGGGTTATTGGGGGTGGAGGCCAGGGCCTGACCCGGACTGCCCTCTTTCACGCCTCCCAGAAAATCGGCATTGGAGAGCTCATCACCCGATCTGCCAAGCATATCTTCAAGACGTACTTGCAGGTAGGCTGCCCTGGGCCAGGAGGAGCCCTGGGGTGGGGCTCACTGGCCTCTCTGACTTGGCCGCACATCCTCCTGGCAGGGTGTGGAGCTCTCAGGCCTTTCAGCTGCCATCAGCCACTTCCTGAACTGTTTCCTGAGCTCCTACCCCAACCCTGTGGCACACCTGCCGGCTGACGAACTGGTCTCCAAAAAGAGGAACAAGCGGAGGAAAAACCGGCCCCCGGGCGCTGCAGACAACACGGCCTGGGCCGTCATGACCCCGCAGGCGCTCTGGAAGAACATCTGCCAGGAAGCCAAGAACTACTTTGACTTCAGCCTCGAGTGGTGCGTGAGTGGCGGGCATGGGTGGGCAGGAGGACCCTGCGCTTTGGGAAGGAGGAGGAGGGACCTGCAGGACTTGGGGTGTTGCTCACCCCGCTGCCCTCACAGTGAGACCGTGGACCAGGCTGTGGAGACCTACGGACTGCAGAAGATCACACTGCTGCGTGAGATCTCGCTGAAAACTGGAATCCAGGTGAGTCCGGAGGGCCGGGGGGGGGAGGGGGGCGGGGGCGGCGCCGTGGCCGGGGGCGGGGTGGGGTCCGCCAGGAGCTGAGGCGCCTGCTGGGCTGCGTCCCTAGATCCTGCTGAAGGAGTACAGCTTCGACAGCCGCCACAAGCCCGCCTTCACCGAGGAGGACGTGCTCAACATCTTCCCCGTGGTCAAGCACGTCAACCCCAAGGCCTCGGATGCCTTCCACTTCTTCCAGAGCGGGCAGGCCAAAGTACAGCAGGGTGCGTGGCCAGGCGGGCTGCGTGGAGGTGGGACCCCGCTGCGGCCTGGCCCTGACCTTGCTGGCCCCGGGGTGCCCTGCAGGCTTCCTGAAGGAGGGCTGTGAGCTCATCAGCGAGGCCCTGAACCTCTTCAACAACGTGTACGGAGCCATGCACGTGGAGATCTGTGTCTGCCTGCGCCTCCTGGCCCGCCTCCACTACATCATGGGCGACTACGCCGAGGTGGGCCTGCGGGGTTTGGGTCTGGGGCCATGGGCTTCCCGGCTGCTTTTCTGGGGGCCCCTGTAGGGAACAGGCAGCATGCAGGCAGACCCTAGGCCTGGCTCCTTCGGTGAGTTTCCCTAGTCCTAGTGCTGGGGGAATGCACAGCTTCCTGTGCCCTGATAGGAGAAAGGTGAGGGGGCACCTCAGGCAGGTGGCAGGTGCTGCACAGCCCTGGGACTGTGCCTGGAGTCCCTGTCACACTGCTCAGGGCCCGCCCAACTTCATAAGGCCGCTCTGGAGGTGGGTAGGCCCCGCACTGCCCCTTGCTTACAGAGGGTTGCTTCTACCTTAGATCTCTGTTTTTGCAGTATTTTGCTTCAGCATGGTCTTGGCTTTGTGTGCCTTTGCACAGACCCAGTTAGTGGGGAAAAGGCTTGTGACGACTAGCCTGCCAAGGCTCTCAAGGGACCTACACTCCCCCAGCCAGAGCAGCTGACTTTGACCCCATCCTGGCTGCCTTCATGCAAAATCAGAGTAGGAAGTGCAGCCTCGCTGAGGGGTGCTGAGGCAGCATCTGATCCTGAGCTGCCCCTCCCCAGGCCCTGAGTAACCAGCAGAAGGCCGTGCTGATGAGTGAGCGCGTGCTGGGCATCGAGCACCCCAACACCATCCAGGAATATGTGAGTAGCCAGCCAGGGACAGGTGTGTGGCAGTAGCAGCGGGAGCCCAGGCTGCCCTGACCTACCCTGGCCCTGTCCGCAGATGCACCTGGCCCTGTATTGCTTCGCCAGCAGCCAGCTGTCCACGGCCCTGAGCCTGCTGTACCGCGCCCGCTACCTCATGCTGCTGGTGTTCGGGGAGGACCACCCAGAGATGGCTCTGCTGGACGTGAGTGCCCGGGATGGAGGGCAGCTGGGGCCGGCCTGGGGCCAGCCTGAGGCCTGGGGCATCAGAGCTGATCAAGTGCCCCCACCCCTGACTGTCCCTTCAGAACAACATTGGGCTGGTGCTGCATGGGGTGATGGAGTATGACCTGTCGCTGCGCTTCCTGGAGAACGCGTTGGCTGTCAGCACTAAGTACCACGGGCCCAAAGCCCTCAAGGTGGCGCTCAGGTGAGGCTGCACCGGCCCGGGATGGGTCTCTCCCCTCCCTTGGGACTGTTGCTCCCTTGGGACTAGTGTGCCCCTTAGGTCGGGCAGAGGGTGGGCTCTTGAGTGGATGCCAGGCAGCCCGCCACCCTGGCTCACTCATACCCTGCCTCTGCCCACCCTGGGCTGCCTGCAGCCACCACCTGGTTGCCCGGGTCTACGAGAGCAAAGCTGAGTTCCGCTCGGCCCTGCAGCATGAAAAAGAAGGCTATACCATCTACAAGACCCAGGTGGGCTGTGGTGGGGCTGGCAGCAGGGCAAGGGATGGGGCCATGGGCATGGGGGAGGCCCTGATCGCCTGCTAACTGCCCCCCCTTCCCCACCGCCGTAGCTGGGCGAGGACCATGAGAAGACCAAGGAGAGTTCCGAATACCTCAAGTGCCTGACCCAGCAGGCTGTGGCCCTGCAGCGCACCATGAATGAGATCTACCGCAATGGCTCCAGCGCCAACATCCCACCCCTCAAGGTTGGTCCTGTGTGGTGGGGCCCCCTGCCCTGGCAGCGGGGTCTCACTCAGCAGCATATGTGCCCTCTGCCCTTAGTTCACAGCCCCCAGCATGGCCAGTGTCTTGGAGCAGCTCAACGTCATCAATGGCATCCTCTTCATCCCGCTCAGGTGAGGTCTGCAGGCGGCTGTCCCCGGGGCACACGCCCACGTGGGAAGGGCCAGACCACTATTGGATGTAATGCAGCAGATGCAGGGTTGTCCTCTTCCTCGCCCTCTAGTTGTACGCAGAACTGTCACACTAGGCATGTGGGTCATTTCCTTCCTGTCTGCTTCCTGTAGCAGTGCATCCCGGCCATGTTGAGGATGGGCACGTAGATGCCGCCCTCTGCTGCGCCTTCCACACGGGCCCTGCCGCAGGGCGCAGGGCGGGGAGTGTGGGGGCGGAGAGGAGAGCGTGCCTGACCAGAGATGGGGCGCTCTCGGCTGCCCCTGGGCCAGCCCTGTTTGTGCGCTAGAGGCTGCTAGGCCGTGCTGGTGACCATGTCGCATGCATGGAGCTCTTCTGTTTTGTTCTTGTAGACCCTTCTGCTTTGGGGAGGGAGCGCCTGTTCCACACATGTGTCTCCCTGATCAAGAACAGGGCTGATCACATCATATGTGTCACTGGAGCCAGCCCATACTGACATCCCCTTCACCTACTCCTTCCCTTCAGTCAAAAAGACTTGGAGAATCTGAAGGCTGAGGTGGCACGCCGGCACCAGCTGCAGGAAGCCAGCAAGAGCAGGGACAAGGCTGAGGAGCCCATGGCCACTGAGCCTGAGCCAGCGGGCGCTCCCCAGGACATGGCTTCCCAGCCCGGGGCTGCCAAGGACTCTTCGCCGAGCCTGCAGGCGTAGAAAGGGACACAGACGGACAGTCGGCGGCCCCGTTACTCCCTGAGGAAGGGGAGCGCCCTACAGACCGTGAGAGGAGGCAAGGCCCTCTTCCTCCATGTTCCACCCCACCCCACCCCAGCATCCTCTGGGATCTGGCATGGCTTGCCCATCCGCCCCCCCAAAAGATGTTTTTGCACTGGTCAGTGAGTACACGACGACGCAGAGGCCTGATGGGAAACACTTGAATGGAGTGTGTGGTGTCCCTCCCGGCTGGGGGCAGGTGCCTGCAGGCCTCGCCCTCAAGCAGGTATACGTGAGTGTGTCCTTGCCCGAGAGTGGCTTGCTCATCCCTCCTGCCTTGTACATAGTCCTCTGTCCCTTCTGAGTGGGTGACATGCAGATGCGACTTCTCAGGTCATAATGTGTATTCCACCTGGCAGCTGCTGCTGCTGCTGCCATAGCCTGGGCCTACCCTGGCTCAGAGTCCAGGTTGCAAGCCGAAATCAAAGAGGGGGTTGGAGCTGGGAGCTGCCGGTGCACCTTGCTCGCAATGATTGGCTATAGCTTTGGGGTGCGAAAGAGGAGTTCAGCAGCATGGTTTCCCAGACTCCATGTGCCCAACAGGAGGTGCTGCCATAGGCTCCTCCCTACCCCCAGCACCCCAGTGGGGATAACCTTGGGGGCTGCGGTCTGAATGTATCTTCTCCCATTTTAACCTGAGCTGCCTAACGCACATTGGGGGTGTGGGTGGGGTGGGGAAGCTAGGGCTGAATCATGGATCCTGGGGGGACACTGGCAGACACAGAGTAGTTGTTGCCTCTCCAAGGGGCCTGCCTGGTCCTCGCCACATAGGCACTTTTCTACAAAGTAGCTGAGGGGCTGACAGGTCCCCTGCCACTCCCCTCTCCCCGCCTGTCTGTGTTCTGCAGCCCAGGTCACTGCCTCTGAGCCCACACAAGGGTCCCTTTAAGCAAGGGTCCCTTTAACGCGAGGGGGCCTTACAGGGAGGGCTGCTCCTGGGTGTGGCCTGTCCAGACACCTTGTTTCAAAGGGAGTGGGCGGGAGCTAGCAAGCATCCCACAGCTGATCAAGAACTTTGTCTTGTTTTTAAAACCATCACGTCTTCATTTCACATTGGAATAAAGTGCATTTTTGAAACCTGCTGCTGCAGCAGCTTCTCTGTGTTGTCACAAGATCTCGCTCAGTTATCAGGGCAGTATCACTAGGGGTGCAGTTCAAGGTCATGTTTAGTGTTGCCTAGGCACTCTGTCGGGCCGCAGCCCTCTGGGAGGCTCACACAGATGTCACCTTCAGTGCTGATGGTGGGGACCTGGGCACCTGCCCCTCAGAGTTGGGAGGACTGGGCAGCTCTGCATAACAGGCTTGGATGGCTGGAGGATGAAGTTCAGGCCTGCTCCCTGGGGTTGGCTGAGGTGATGGGGCAGGGCAGCCTCCCAGTGCACCTTGAACGGCAAGCGGAAATCTAGTGGTGGTTGCAGGCAGCCCTTGGCACCCTGAATATAGTCTTTTTGATGCTTGGAATTTGGTTGCCTGCCCCTGGTCCAGCTGAAATGGAGGTTCCTAACATTGGAGTTTTCTTGGGTGACCTCCAAAGGCAGCACGTGGGCACGTGAGCCTCCATGTTCCACAGCACGTGAAACAGACCCACTGGCCGAACCCTTACATGTATTAGTGCTATTAGTTACTTTGGGCAACCCAAGTGACAAGGTATTCTACAGAGGAAAAGGAGGCTGTGGGTGAGCAAGTCTTCGCTCAAGCAGGGCTCTGGACAGTGTATCAACAGGGCACAACAGCCACCTACCTCCACCCTTCGCTTGAGTGATTATTGTCCAGAAACTATTCTAGGGTCCTATGTGGTAGCCTAGTGGCTAAATCTTCACCTTGCATGCTCTGGGATCCCGTATGGGTGCTGGTTTGTGTCCCAGCTCCCTGCTTGTGGCCTGGGAAAGCAGTAGATGGCAGCAAGTCTTGGGACCTTGTACCTGCATAGGAGACCCGGAAGAAGCTCCTGATCGGCTCAGCTCTGTCCATTGTGGCCATTTGTGGAATCATTCAACAGATCTTTGTCTCTCTTCTATAAAATCTGCCTTCCCAAAAGAAACACGCACACACAAAACTTAAACCATAAAAACTATTTCTAGAACCAAACTTTTAAAGGCTTGTCTAAAAAGTAGAGCCCTCCTTTCTGCAGGTTCACTCCCCACATGGCCACAGCAGCCAGGGCTAGGCCTGGCCAATAGGTCAGAAAGACTTAAGGAGGAGCCTGAATTTGGGGGACATAACTTCAGTTCAGTTCTCGTCCTGTTCCCCACAGCCATTTTCAGTGGATGTTAGCAGTGGCCTACACTGTGGTTACAGGAGGCTCCGAGATGGGATGGGGTGTCCTTGTTAGCAGAATACTGGACAGGTGTTGGCCTAGCAGTTAAGACCCCATTTACACAGCAGAGTGTCCAACTCCAGAACAGCCTCCCGCTGACGTGGACCCTAGGGAGCAGCAGGGTTAGGTTCCTGGGAGCACATCTGGGGCTGGGTTTGAAGCTTCATTCAACCCAGGGGCAGCTGGAAGCAAGTGAACCAGGGGGTGGAAACTGTCCTTTAGAATGTCCTCACATTTAGGTTGCTGTTCAGATGAATTGTACAAGCAGAGCAAGGTACAGGGAACGTGAAACGCATGTCCATTCCCAGCTTGTTCCTGGCTGGCACTGGTGTGGGAACTGTTGGCCTATGCCCAATTCACATTCTAGAACAGAGCTGCCACATGCAGGATGCAGCGCCTTCTCCCCAAGGCCCAGTCACTCACACAACTAGCAGGCAGGGCCTCATAACCCTGCAGGGAGGCGTGTATGTGTGCAGGGGTGATAGGTAGCTAGATCTAGGGGGTGTGTGTAGAGATAGCTGACCCACTCCGCTCTGTGTTCAACCACAAGGCAAGGAACCCACTGCCATCGCTGGCACAGTCTTAGGCCTTCTGCCCAGACCCTGCTGCCCACGTGTCTTGCCCTTATATAGTTGGTAAGCACAGCCCCACTTCATATCAGGATTAATCTGTGCCCAAGAAGGGGAAAAAAAAAATCACATCTAGTTTTATAGGCATTTAATAGTTTACCAATTGGTACAATAAGATTTTTTTAATATGCAGAAAACATGAATAAATTTTGTTTTACACAGTCTGAGAGCAACAAATCTTACTGTAAAACACAAGAGCAATATTATATACATTCCTTTACTGATTTAATTGTGTCAATAGTCTTCAGTCAACTCTCACAATCTGCGGGACTGTTGTCTCCAATTACCACCTCTGTAACGTTCATAGGAAATCAATGCTTGCCTTCATGTCAGTGTCAGGCTCAACTTCTAACCTGAAGAATTTATGTTTATCTCTAACTTCTTCAGAGTGAGCTTTTGGGACGCCCGAAGGGTAGGCAGGACAAAAAAGCAGCCACTTACATGATACAGTGGAAAGATAAAAAGGCAGTTTAGTCCCATCATGACTTATAGCCCTACCCCCCTACCCTGCCGGGGGAAAAAACCCAAAAACTTTGTCCACCAGTTCTGTACATGTCACTATGCTGTCAGATTCTTGGCATCATCTAGATTAATTAACACATTGGACTTATATACAGCTGGACAGAAAGAGTAACCATTGTTAAGTGCCTTTTCCTTTAACAATTTAAACTTCAGTTGCTTAAGGATTATCAAGCCACCACTGTCAACAAACAAAATATCCTTTATTTTTAGATATTTTTTTTAAGTTAAAGAAGAAAAACTATTTGACAAGTGATATCGCCTGGAAGTTCACACAGAAACAGAAAAGAGGCCAGCAGGAGAGCAGGGCGGACACGAGACTGGGTTTGGGGACTAGAGCCAAAGCTTGCACACACTGCAACGAGCGCCGCACGCTAGTGGTCTGAGCAGTGCTCCGGGCACGCCATTGGTCACACCATGCAGACAGAATGGGACGTCTCAGCCTCCACAGTGCCAGACGCCAGGTCAGGGAGCACCTACTCTCCACATGGTTTACTAACCACAGCTCTCGTGGCCTGCTTTCTTGGGCACGCTGTATCAGGGTGCACTGGAATGTCTGTTTTCACACACAAAAAAGTCAGCAATCATCTGAGAAGGCAATTCTACCAGCTTTTTATTTCTTAGGTAAATGGCCAATTTGATTGAAAAAGTGACAAAGCAGCAGCGAACCTCTAAACCAATAATCAAAGTCCTCTACTTACAATCCAAACCAGTCACACCATTGTCCTTATCCCAGGCAAGGCACAGGGTTAGACAGCAGACAGAGAAAACAGAGAACACAGAGTAAGAAAGGGCATTGACAGGGCAGTGTCAGACGACTGCAGGGAACCTTGGCAAGTGGGATCCCGGGTAGTGGATGGACCGCTCTCCCCACCCCCTTCACTATTCACACAGGGTCGTTCCATTTGGATCCAGGTGTGGACCATCCCTGAGATTCAACGTTCACTGCTTCTCACATGCAGGATGTCTGGTGGCCGTGGCAGCGGGCCGCAGCACTCTCCCGAGGCAGCACGACTTGGCTCTTGGATCAGCCGTTCCTCCTTCTCTGTCAGTCAGTGGCGTGTGCGGCATCATCAGCCAGCCAGCAACAGCGGCTGGGTCCTTTATACCAGCATCCTCTTTGCTTTACCGTTCGTGGTGTTCATATCTGAGTGATTTCTAGATGTCGTGGCTTACCCTCAAACAATTCATGTTGCTACACGCTAAAAATGAACTAAAATACAAGACATTCATACATGTAAAAACAAAGGTTAAGATGCACCATTTTCTATGCATTTATATTTCTCCAAACAGGACAAGAAATAGCAGCAAATGAGAACAAAGAGAATTTCCATAGCTTTTATAGAAAAGTCCAGTCAGAACAGCAAGTGGTGGGGAGTGGGTTCTCAATGTAAGCAGGGTTTTGAGGCAATAGTGTCCCAAAAGTTATCTACTGCATTTACGGGATTAGCGGAAGATGGAATTTTTGTCCACGAAAATAGCCATTAGTTTTCAAAAACACTTTCCTTTCCAGAAACATTTCTCAGGGATTATTAAGAATAAGCAAACAAACAAAAAGACACAAGCTAGACAGAGAGCTGCTTCTAAATAACACGGCCTATTCATGTATATCTACAGGACATTAACTCTCACCTTTTTGTCTTTTACAGGAACCAAATTGCCGTTAAATAACTAAAAGGGACGTTTTAAAAAACACTATTACACAAATGAATAAAATGCAATTCAGAATAAATTTCTTTGTTAAACTCATTATTTCATCGTTAACAATGCAAATGACTCTCTTAAAAAACAAAAACCTTGCTTGTTATTAACTAAGCAGTGGAATTCTTTATTAATATCTGACAATGGGATAGCATTCCAAAAGTCTTGGATAAGTTTCATAAACTACTTGTATTAACTTTGGATTAAAATATACAATATATCAGGGATGTGGAAAAATGCTGAATGGCCACCTTGGCAGGGTGGGGGGAAGGGGAGAGATAACGGAAGTGACTTTCCTCTAGCTGGGAGAGACCCCCAGAGAGCCCGACCTACTTTTTGGAAGCATGAAGGTCAACGGGGGTTTGTCCTAAAGCATGGCCTCCCACGGCCAGATTTACTCTGCTAGTACACTGTAGCACTTCTCCACAAACCCAGGAGCCTAGGACAAGGAGGTGTGAACATGTGTGATGAACATATACAGACTTACCCTCTTACAGATATGCCCATATACTTAATAAACATTTCTATATAAACAAAAGGTGAAAAACAGTACGTTTTTATGCACGCTCCATCGAACCCTGTCACACTTCTAACTTGTCAATGAAAAACAGTTCAAGTCAACAGCAGATTCCTGTTGAAAAGCAAACTGCTGTCTCCCACCTCTAAAAGGGACAAACATAACCTCTTCCATATTTCTGCCATCATGTAATGCACATTGCACACCCCTAAAAACATCAAAAACAAATAGTGATTTGTACCATGACACTCAATGGGAAGATTAAATTCTACTTGGAAATCACATCACTATACAGTCTAATAGCATGGAAATTACAACTAGAAGTATGTCTAGTGTGGAAAATAGCTTAGAGTATGACAGTGTTTTAAACCTGTTTACAAAGCAGTAAGACCAAAACGAAATAAAAGTTTTGCCATTAGCTGCTGAGATTTTTCTTGAGGTTTACAATCATTTTCTTACATAAATATACCACTAGCCTTTGCTTGATAGGCTGCCAAAACAAATGTATCCTACTGATTTGGCAAATGTGTCATGACAACAATTCCAATATGTAATCCTCAATTAATTACACAGATGGTTCAGAAGATTTTGAATTGTAGCCTTATTATCTAACATCCTTAAAGATTTATTAAGCACACTTAAGTGATGTTACATAGATACACATTTCAGCAAAAAGTCCTAATAACCACCACTTTTCCCCAAATGAGGCCATCAAGTCAGGCACCAACAGATAGCAGAAAGAAAAACAGGAATTACTAATCAACATAAAACGACACTGTCAACTATTCAGTTTAGTGCCCTAGTTCAATTTATTCAACTTCCGCCTTCTTAGGCCTGGTGTGACCAATGCCAGCCCAGGTTTTCAAACCCTATGGTACGTCTAGACAACATATGTAAATTTACAGTATACAATTTGGATTCACCATGCATGAATACTTTGTGTGTAACATTTAATAAGCTCAATCTACATCCAGAATAATTTACATGAAAGGACAATATTTATTTAAACAGAGCTCAATGGGGTAACCATGGTATCATCAGAGTGCATCCAGAGGAACAAGGGAGGAGGGGCCATGAGGCTCAATCAACGGCACTCCCACACCTTGACTGTTTGATCTACACTACCAGTAACCACATAGGGTGCCGTCTTGTGGAAATCTGAAAGAAAAAGAAAAGGCTTATTTTAAGATCAGACTGAGCCAGACACAAGTTTTAATGAGCCACAAGAAAACCAAGTCCAAGAATACCCAAGTTTTCAATGCCTAGATCTCTAGGAGGCACAAGTTGATTTTATCAACTGGGTTAGAAAAACTGAATCTAAATGATCCATCATCCTGCCCATGCAGTCCTGTGCCCAACCGGTTTTGCCAACAACTCTTGTCACAGTCATCACTGAATACTATGTTCCAGACTTTTAGGTCTTTTATTTCTGCCCAATGCTAGAAGATGATAAGATCCTACCATAGTGTGCAGTGTAACTTGCCATGCTCACTACATTTTATTATTTTTTAATGACAGATTTATTTTTTGGAAAGGCATATCTACAGAGAGAAAAACAGACAAAAGTTCTCTGTTCGCTGGTTCATTCCCCAAGTGGCCACAATGGATGGAGCTGCGCTAATCTGAAGCTGGAGCCAGGAGTTTCGTCCGGGACTCCCACGCGGGTGCAGGGTCCCAAGGCTTTGGGCCGTCCTCAACTGCTTTCCCAGGCCACAAGCACGGAGCTGGATGGGAAGTGGAGCAGCCGGGACCAGTGCTCATATGGGATCCCAGCGCATGTAAGGCGAGGACTCAGCCATTGGGCCACTGCTCTGGGCCCTCATACTCTTTATAGAGTAGAGTCCTGATGACACAAAGCATGCTTTCTAAACAGAAACACAATTCCTGAATTCCTAGATACACAATGGTGGATTTCTCTGAGAGGTAAGGCTAAATACAGTTTCTTTCAAGAATCTTGCAAACTGATAAGAGAAAAAAAAAATACCTATTGGAATGGTCAATGAATGTCCTTTTCACAATTCTAGTTTCCAAAGCCAATATTACACAACGGAGAAAATGTGTATGTTTGCAGAAATCAGGGCTGGCTCTGTGGCATAGCACGTGAAGCCTAAGCCTGTGCCTGTGCCACCGGCATCCCACATAGGCTCCAGCTTGAGTCCTGGCTGCTCCACTTACAATGCAGTTTCCTCCTAAGTGCCTGGGAGAACAGATGACTCAAACCTTTGGGTCTCTGTACTCACATGGGAAACCAGAAATAAACTCCTGGATTCAAATTGACCTAGCCCTGGCCATTGCAGTCATCTGGGGAGAGAAATAACAAAAGCAATATTTTCTCTGTGTATCTCTACACACACACACACACACACTCTCTCCTAAAGGGGAGACAGCGAATGAGAAAAAGGGAAATGCCAGTAGGAATTCCAGTGATTTTATCTTGCCTTCTGCCTGCTGCCCTGAAAACATGGTCATTTCTTACCTGTGAAAGTCCATGTGATCAGGTAAAACTGTCATACCTGGCACACCAAAATCTAATTTTTCAGAAACTTCATAATGTTTACATACCCAAGGAGGTAACAAAGTGTTCATGCGCATTGAGGGTCTTCATGCATCGCTTGTTCTTGTAATCCCACACACGTAGGGTCTTGTCATCAGCGCAACTCAAAATAAACTTCCCCCCAGAATGGAACAGAACTCCACGTACCCAGTTATCATGGCCCACCTTAAAAACAAAGAAAGTATTTTAGTAAAAGCACAGACTGCCTGGACAGCATCTACAAAATACTAACACTACCTTAACTGTCTATACCATTATTTTTGGTAATTGCAGAATATGGTTGCTCAGGTCTCACCACATTGGACAGGCACTGGTGGCACTGAGTCAGCACATCACTTTCAATCCCGTCACCTGTAAGTGCCAGTTTGATTCCTACCTACTGCACTTCTCATTTAGCCCCTGTTGGTCCAGGTTCTTGAGGCCCTGCCACCCATATGGAGTTCTAAGCTCCTGGTTTTGGCTTGGCCCAGTCCACCAAGGCTTCTGGGGAGTCAATCAGTGGATAGATGATCTCTCTGGGGCTAAAGCTGCAGTGCAGCAGGTAAAGCCTCCACCTGTTATGACACAATTAATTCAGCTTTTCAGTTTCACCAGTCACATTTCAACAGCTTAAAAGCTTTTTCGGGCTCGGCAGCGTGGCCTAGTGGCTAAGGTCCTCGCCTTGATCCCATGTGGCCGCTGGTTCTAATCCCGGCAGCTCCACTTCCTCTCTATCTCTCCTCCTCTCAGTATATCTGACTTTGTAATAAAAATAAAATAAATCTTTAAAAAAAAAAAGCTTTTTCAAATGGCTAGCACTTATCATACAGGCTGGCGCAGATACAAAACATCACCAGAGAAAGTTAAATTGATAGCCCTGATTTATACAAACACACTTGAGGGAAAAAAACTCCATATTTGCAAAGTATTACTAGATATGGTGATGATCTGAGGGTAATTCTTAATTTCTTCTTTTAGATTTCCTGTACATTTCTAAATTTTCTTGCAATGGAAATGTCAGTAGCATTTTTCTGAATAGCTTTAGACAAAAAGGACAAGATTAGGCCATGTTATCTTTGCCTTAGTTTATTATAGTGACATATAAAGTCACCAACCATTAAAGATTCTCAGTAGGAAATCAAATCTTGTTTATTACGTCCAACCAAATATACCAGAACAAGTAACTTCCCTCCCTGTCACTAATCCTTTGGCTGAAAAACAGAAGCCATAAACTCCAGATAAGGATCCAGCGTGGTAGCCTTACTGGCTGAAGTCCTCATCTTGCATGCTCCGGAACCCCACATGGGTACCCATTCGTATGCCAGCTGCCTCACTTCCCATCCAGCTCCCTGCTTGTGGCCTGGGAAAGCAGTCGAGGACAGTCCAAAGCCTTGGGACCCTGCAACTACGCAGAAGACCTGGAAGAAGCTCCTGGCTCCTGGTTTTGGATCGGCTCAGCTCTGGCTGTTACAGCCACTTGGGGAGTGAAGGAGTGAACGAGTGGATGGAAGATCTTTGTCTCTGCCTCTCCTCTCTGTAAATCTGGCTTTCCAATAAAATTAAATAAATATAAACAAACAAACAAAAAGATCAACAAAAAAAACACAAACAAAAACAAAACAATAGAAACCCCAGAAAACTCTAGGGAAATCCATGGTAACTATATTGATAAAGAAGAATGCCTTCTGTTTTTAAAAGTAGCTCATCTTTTCTAAGAGAAACAAACAAACAAAAAAAACCTCAGAGTCCTAATAAAAGAGTTTATTTTTTGTAGTCAGTTCCTAATCGTGCTTCCCTGTATATCTGTCATATCCCAGAACAGATACCATCACTTGAAGCTATGGTTAGCATCTAGAGAATTTCTAAACACAGACATCATATTAAAAAGTTGTTATGAAAATAATATCCACAAGAACCCCCGGAACTCCTTGAGGCAAGCAGGACTGCCCACCATCTCTTACTAGCATCTGAATATCCTCATATACAAATCTAGACACTCCTAAAGTGACATAAACCTTTTCAAATCATAAAGTTAGAATCATTAACTTCAGAATGATAAGATAAAGCCACTGAGTTAACCACGTGAACTCTAGAGGGAACAGTTCAAAGGATTCACATGAACAGTGAACCACAGAAGCTAACGTCTTCATTCTCTTCCGCTGCAGGTATCACGAGCAAATTTTAAAGCTATGGGGAGTTAATTTCTCACATCCACTCATCCCCTGCCCAGTACGGACTACCTGGAATAAAAGCAGCAATGAGATAGGCCAACTTACAAGAGTCATAAGGCACATGCCAGTACTGATGTCCCACATCTTAATAGTCTTGTCTCTGGATCCAGACAGCAAGAAAGGCCCAGGCTTGCCACTTTTTTTAGTCTACAGAAAACATAAAAACCAAGTTGTCTCAGCAAATACTATCTAACACTGACAAAAATGAATTTTTAAGCATACAGAGTACTGGAAGCTTTGGATTTTGTGAACACAGAAAATCACCATTTACAAATAAAATATTTTCTGTAATAAATTCTGAAAATGGTTTAAAAAGGAAGGAAAACAGTTTCTCTTGCAAGAAATGAAGTAACGAGTGTAAATGTTTTCCACCTAAATATAAACGCACAATTTTGTAATACGTGATTTTCTATTATGTTGTAAAATACAGTCTGACATTATGCCTAGGCTATACAGGAAGACTCAGATAATGTAAAAATTCAAAAAAATCTCCACTTGGGTTAAGATTCAGTTGCCATAACACCAACGGATGATGAATTTACACTGAGAAATTTTCTGTATAAAGTTCAGCTCGAACCAGGTATATAATATATACATAACAACCACCAGAGGGCAATCTAAAGAATGCGAAAACATAATAAAGCAGCCAAAATACAGATCAAACACAAGCTTCTTTTTGAAAAATAACTAGGACATGCGGAGTGGAATGCTTACTTATTACAATTTAAAAATCCACAATAGCAATGGCTCTTTATAAATAAGCATGGTCAATTTTGGTCCATATAGTCAGTCACAGAAATACTATTTCATTTAGCACATAATCAAAAGTACAAAACCCCAGACTAGTACTTAAGGGTCTACAGTATCAAAGGTCTTTATAGGAAATATCGTTCATTCCAAGTAAGGTACTGTGGTGCCTTTTACTGTTTGTTTTTTCATATGTGAAATAATTATACCTGTTAAGGAACATTATTTTTCTTCGAAGTGTGAAAGTGCCCTGACAAATTCCTGTGGTATTTCTGGGACATTTAATGGCCACTCTTACTCCTCAGTAGAGTCTCCCTATCACACATCAAATCAGAGGTCAGCTGACAGCAATGTTAATAACTGGGCAAAAATACAGACAGAGGAACATGCATGGAAGAGTTTCGTTGTAACAGACCAGGCAGCGTTGGGCTGCAACAACCAACTAGAACCAGAATGGCTATGGCTGGTTGTGTAAGGACACTGTTCTTGTCAAGACAGGAGGTGGACAAAGTCAACCTGGGCCAATGACCCACTGGTGTGTGAGAGAACTGCCAACAGGAGATTCGATGGAGGAATTTGGGAAACTCCTTCACTGGGATACAGTCCCTGCAGGTGAGCGCAAGAAGCAAGGCAAGGAGCAGCCTAGACTACGCTAGGTTACAGTACTGCTGGCATCCATGTGCATCAGGGCTGGGGATAGACCAGTCTGGGTCAGCACATAAGACCCACTGGCAGATCTGAGTATCACAGGGCAGGGGGGCAGGAGGAGCCAGACTGGGCTGCAACACCAGCCAGTTCACATTAGGACTGGGACAGCAATCAGGCTGGGCTGGGCTGGGCTGGGCTGGGCTAGGTTGCACCACCCACCAGCAAGAGCTGGAACAGGGAACAGACTAGACTAGGACAGGCTGCGCAATGGATGCTGAGGTGAGACAAGTCATGCCAGCCTGGGCCAGCAGGAGCCGGGTATGTGAGTCCCAGGGATGGGAGATCTGACAGGGCCCAGGTAGCTTGGCTCTGGTCCTGGGGCCTGGGTCACTTGGCCCAAATCCTGGAGCTTGCCTTCTAGGTGGGTACTGATTTTGTGAACCCTGGGGATGAGGGATCTGGCGGGGCTTGGGTCACCTGGCACGGGTCCCAGGGTCCATCTACTAGGTGGGAGCCGGGTTTGTGAGCCCCAGAGGTGGGGGATATGGTTGGGCTCGAGTCCAGAGGCCCACCTTCTAGGTGGTTATCAGGTTCATGAGCTACAGGGGTGAGGGATTTGGTGGAGCTCAGGTTGTCTGGCCTGGGTCCTGGGGCCTACCTGCGAGGTAGGTGCCGGGGTTATGAGGCCCAGGGGTGGGGCAATCCAGTGGGGCTTGGGTCTCCTTTCCCAAGGCCTGGGGCCCGCCTACTAGGTGGGTGCTGGGTTTGTGAGCTCCAGGGGTGGGGGACTCGACAATGCTTGGGACACCTATCTCAGGTACTTGGACTTGCCTGCAAGAACATGTCCTACTTAATGAAAAAGGGGAGCAGTGGACACAGGCCCTGTTGTAAAAGGATAACATGGCAACATGTTTGGTTCTGTAGCAGAACAGAACTGAACAACTACCCCAAACAACGACAGCCAAAAATCACGGTGAATGCAGCCAACAGACATTGGTAGGGTGATATCATCCTCAGACCAGTAAAATTGGCAACATTCCAAAACTATCCAAACCACTTGGACAGAACCCTTAGAATATGTACATATTGACACTCTGGGCTGATATCAGGTGGCGGTTCCTCATCCCTGGGTACTGGGACATGTGGGAAGTCATCAGTGGTTTTCCCCTTTGTTTCTCCCCTTCCCCCAGGAATAACAAGATGAAACAGCAAATCTGGAAGCAATGAATTTACCCAATTTTCCCTAAACTTCAATCCTTCCAGGCTGATCAACCATGTAATCATTATTAGAGGGGGGGAAAAAAAAAAGCAAAAAAAAAAAAAAAAGCAGTGTTTTAAGACCCAGAAATCTGAGATGCAAAATTTTTAAGGAATCAACAACTTTGGAACTGTGATTAAAGAACTTATTTAGTGCTCCAAGATTCTAAGATATCAGAAATAAAACTATGAAATGACACTTAAATCATACAATACCTCAGATCCTGTTGCTTCAGAGATGGAAGAGTATGAGCTTTCTGGAGCCCAGGAAATGCATTCTACCACGTGCTCGTGTTCTCGGAGCTCAGCCTTGCACTCCTTTGTTGCCACGACCCACACACGCACAGTCTGGTCATTGGAACAGCTGGCTATCAGGGTGCCATCCTGATTTGGCCGCACCATACGTACCCATTCTCTGTGTCCTGTGAATGTCTTCACGCAGTAGCTGTCAAAATAAGTAATTACACTGTGAGCAGTGACAATCGTTAGGACACATCCCAGAAATGATTTAAAGAAGAAGGGAAAAAAAAGCTACGCATTGGAATAGAGGAGTTGTCAAATTATAGAAATGAGAATCAGTAGTGGAAACATACATGTTGGTTAATACAAGATGAGGATATGCCAGTCACATGTCAATTCACATACTCTGATGAGCAAGCATCATTAAAAAGGTAACCAAATAAACACAATCTACAAGGTACACCATACAAAGAAAGACTCTTTGAGGCTGGGCAGTTGGCCAGTTTTTAAAAAAGCTGTTCTTTGGTATGCTCGCATTCTGTTACTGAAGCCCTCCACTGCCAACTCCAGCTTCCTGCTAATGCACCTCAGAAGGTGGCAGGGAATGGCTCAAGTATTTGGGTTCTTGTCACCCACCAGGAGAGTGAGACTGAGTTGCAGGTATGTGGGGAACTTCCTGCACTCTGCATATGTGGGGGTTTTGCAAATAAATTATTTTTGTTTTTGTAAAAAAAAAAAAAAAAGGCAAAAAATCATTCAAAACTACACATACAAGATAAATTTAACAAAAATATTTCTAGTCATACTGGAATAATGCTATGCTTTACTAATCTATAAAAGAGCAACAAATTAAGGTTTTAACTGTAACAATCAAGTGTAATTCTAAGTGCAAGCAAATGTTATTTAATCTAAACCCACACAAATCACCTTGAAGACTACAAAGAGAGTAAGTCCTTAAATAAAGCAAGTTCTCAATGACCGTGCATCTGTATTCCTTTATTTGGAAAACATTCAAACAGCATTTAAAGAAAACACGGGTTAGTTATAAACTATACAACTATCATGTTGGTCATTCATTAAAACCACAACTGCTAAGAACACTCAGCACCCAATTTTGTTTTGATTGTTTCTTTAATATCTATTAGGCTGATTCTTTTGTTACTAAACCTACTTACCCAGTTTGTACTTCCCACATTTTTATAGTTTTATCTCTTGAAGCAGACACTATGTGGTCTCCATTGGGCATGATGGCTACTGAAGAGACATTGTGGTCGTGGCCTAAAATATACAACAAAAAAGTGGGTAACAGGATCTAACATCAAGAGTAATTAAACTTCAGCTTACCATGGGGTTTTAAATACAACAGCAAGTTCCAAATATACAAGGTAAAATACCCGGATGTACAAAACAAACCATAAATAAACAGCTCTGTTTATGATCAAATTTCAACCTATGCAACTGATTTAAAATCATGAAGGATCAGTTTGAGGATTATCATTTTGTTGATTTCCATAGGGGAAAAAATAACACTATCCCATATATATCATTCACTTCCCGATTATCAGCTGTCCTTTGTGGAAAAAGTTCCAGAGAATTATATTCACAAATATCATGTTATTTTAAGGAATATAAAATTGTTGTAACCGCCCCCCCCCCCCCCGCCCCGTTTAAAAATCAGAGCAACAAGACAGTCAATTTAATGAAATGTAAATAGCGGATTTTTACAAATGAATTTTCCAGAATTGCTCTAACTGGTAAACTTCCTTAATGCATTTGATGTGGGAAATAAAATACATTCTTCGAACCTCATCTTCTATGTAGTCACATTTTAATCAATCCTTGAAAAATTTCATTACTAAACATAAAACCCCAGCCTTCACATTTCATCATGTCCTGAGAAACAACAAAAATCCTGATTTAGGGAGCAACTTCTGTGCACCGCTCCCAGAGGCCTGAAGTACCTAATCTCCTTTAGCCTCAGGACAGCTCGAGGACTTGGGTGCTACCAGCTTTATTTTCCAGATGAAAGAGGTTAAATATTTTTAATGCCATGGGTGGGGGGGACAAGTAGGCGTTTGAACCCAGATATCTGATTCTAAAGCTCTCTTTCCTCAAAACAACACTGCCTGAGAAAAAGTTTTCCAAGTACGACCTGGAGATGCTACCAACAAGGACACAGTGTTTACATACAGGCTCTCTGAAGCAAGCAAGGGAATCAGGGCTCTGCCTTTTAGTACACCATCTTTCTGCACTTCAGTTTCCCAAATAGCAAAAACAGGGGGGCAAAAAAGAGTATCATTTCTCTTCCTTAAAGAAAATAAGTGGCTTGGCAGGTTTTTTTCTTTTTTTTTTTTTCTTTTTAAAGATTTGTTTTCATTGGAAAGGCAGATGTACAGAGGGGGAGAGACAGAGAGGAAGATCTTCCATCTGATGGTTTCCTCCCCAAGTGGCTACAACGGCCGGAGTCGAGCCAATCTAATGCCAGGAGCCAGGAGCTCTTCCAGGTCTCGCATGCAGGTGCAGGGTCCCAAGGTTTTGGGCCGTCCTCAACTGCTTTCCCAGGCTACAAACAGGGAACTGGATGGGAAGTGGGGCTGCCGGAATTAGAACCGGTGCCCATATGGGATCCAGGCACATACAAGGCGAAGATGTTAATCACTACACTGTAACACTGGGCCCCCGGTATTTTTTTTAAACAAAAAAAACAAATAAAGGAACAAATTACCCTTATGTAAAACACTATGGCTGATCCTCCAACAATACATAAAAGAGTCTAATGCAGGGAACATGTACACTGTTCAAAACCAGTATTTTTGGGGCTAGTGCGATGGCTCAAATTGCAAATCCTACATCTACAAGCACTGGCATCTCATATGAACACTGGTTCATGTCCCAAGTGCTCCAATTCTGATCTGGCTCCCTCGCTTATAACCTAGGAAAGTAGTAGAGAATGGCCCAAAGCCTTGGGACCCTGCACCTGCAGGAAAGACCTGGAAGAAGCTCCATTTGACTCAGCTTTGGCTGTTGTGACCACTTACGGAGTGAACCAGTAGATGCAAGATCTTTGTCTCTCCTATAAATCTGTCTTTCCAATAAAAGTAAATTATCTTTTTAAAGAAATTCTTAAAAAAAAAACAACTTATTTACGTTTATTGGAAAGGCAGATCTAGAGAGGGGAGACAGAAAGATCTTCTGTCCCCTGGTTCACTCCACAAGTGGCTTCAATGGCCAGAGTTGAGCTGAACTGAAGCCAGGAGCCAGGAGCTTCATCCAGGTCTCCCACATGGGTGCAGGGTCCCAAGGCTCTAGCCCATCCTCTACTGCTTTCTCAGGCCACAAGCAGGGAGCTGGAAAAGAAGCGGAGCAGCTGGGACACAAATCAGTGCCTATACGGGATCCCAGAGGATGCAAGATAGAGATTTAGCTACTAGGCTGTTGTGACTGGCCCCAAAATAAATAACCTAAAACCCAAACAAACCAATATTCTTCTGTATGAAGTATCACTGTAGGAATCACTATTAAGGCATTATCTTCTACCCTTACCATGCATGGTTCTGATGCATTCAAAGCCCTGAAAATCCCATAGTTTAATGGTCATATCTGCAGAACAGGAGGCCAGGAGCTTGCCACTGTGGTCAAAAGAAATGTCCTGTACAGAGTCTGTGTGCCCCTTAAGAGTTCGTTCAAAATCTCCAGTCTCATAATCCCACACCTGTCAAGTGAAAAGAAGACTTGTTAACATCAACCTCTTTCTCATTTCACATTTGCACTCTGCAGGCCACTCTAGCATATTACCAGTTAACCGAACAACAAGCAGAAGACATTTCATCTTCAAATTATACGCATTTACAAATACAATATTAAGGGAAAATGGAGGAATACTCATTCTGCTAGAATGACATGTCAAAGTAAGTTTTTATAAGATATACACTGTTCAAGAACAGCAACAAAAGCACAGTCATTTTATTCAAAAAACTGAACCAATAGTACATTGGAGGCAATTTTTCTAAAGGAATAGAAAACATCAATAACAGAAAAGATTTGGTTCAAAAACATACTATCAACAACAACAGAGTCCAAATGACAGCCCAAAGTTCATTCTTTAACCAACACTAATTCTATGTTCTAAAATCAAACTGAGTCTATACTTTCCATAATGAGTACAACTATCTGCCAAGTAGGGTATATAAACTTTATAAACCACATCTGCAAACATCTAAATATTCAACATCAGAGAATTGGCTAAATAGAAATTTTATATCCAAAAAGAATGTGTAACATGAACATGACATTGTAACATTAAACATGTAAATTTCTACAACATCAAAACTACATAAAAATATCTCTTGGAAAAACATTGTTTACTAATTATTTACAGATTTACTAATTATCATCTGTTGTTTCACTCCCCAAATGGCCACAACGGTTAAAGCTGAGCTAGTCTGAAACCAGGAGCCCCTTTCAGGTCTCCCATACCGGTACAGGACCCGAAGGCTTTGAGCCATCCTGTTTTCCCAGGCCAGCTGGATCCGAAGTGGAAGACTGAGACATACCGGATGACGGAACTTGCAAGCTAAGGATTAGCCAATCAAGCCATTATACCGGTCCTATAAAATATATTTCTTAGGATTTATTTACTTGAGGGCCTGGTGCAGCAGCTTAGTGACTAAACTCCTTGCCTTGCACACACCAGGATCTCAAATGAGCACCATGGGCACCAGTTCATGTCCCAGTTGCCCCACTTCCCATCCAGCTCCCTGCTTGTGGCCTGGGATAAGCAGTCAAGGACAGCCCAAAGCCTGCACCCGTGTGGGAGACCTGAAAGAAGCTCCTGGTTCTGGATCAGCTCAGCTCCGGCTGTTCTGGCCATTATGGATTGAACCATCCAGAAAGTCCTCCTCTCTGTCTCTCCTCCTCTTTGTATATATGATTTTACAATAAAAATAAATAAATCTTAAAAAAAAATTTCTCCTTGAAAGGACGGCAGTAGGAAGGTGGCAGGGGAGCAATTGGGGGGTACTAGACAACTTCCATCCACTAGTTTACTTGCCAGAGCACTACAATAGCAACAGCTGGGTCAGGCCAAAGCCAGAACTTGTAACTTTAATCCTTCCAGGTCTCCCACATGGTGGCAGTGGCCCAAATACTTGGGTGATCATTTGCTCCTCAGTCACACTGGCCAAGAAGCTGGATCAAAAGTAGAACAGGCAAGACTCAAATTAGCACTTCAATGTGAGATAAGTGTCCTAAGCAGTGGCTTAAATGTGCTGTGACTGAACACTAGCCCTAAAATGCTTCTTTCACAGGAAACCTGAACTCTAATACAAGTAGAAGTTTATCAACCAAACACGTTAGTTTCATGTACTTAATTGTTTCGTTCTGTGGATATTAAGATTTACTAATATTTTCACGGCTTTTTGATGCCAGCATAGATGTACTTTGAATTTTCAATTATTCATTGTTAATTTATAGATAGAAACACAATTAAAAAAAATTTTTTTTAGAAGACAAGACATAGTAAGCACCTACTCTTGTTTACTGCTCAAACACATACTAGAAGCAAGGCTATGCCAAGAAGGAAGCTGGCAGCCAGGAACTGAACTGTGGTCTTTCACATGGCTGGCAGGAACCCAACTACCTCAGGCATCATTGTTGCCTCCTAAAATTCACATTACTAGGAAGCTGCAGTGAGACAGTAAGCCAGAGGCAAGCACTGAATTCAGGCACTCCAGCCTGGGACATGCAGGTCCTAACCACTGCGCCTAAAGCCCACTCCTACAGTGATTTTTTGAATACTAACCTAGTATCCTCAGATTCTGTAAAATTCAGCCATCATACTTTTTGTAACGGATTCCTGGGCACTTTCAGTGAAGGTCATAAAATCTGCAAATAAAGACTTTACTTCCTTTCTTCCAATCTATATGCTTTTCACTTCTTCTTCATTTCTGCACAGGACAGAAACTCCAGTACAGTGTAGAAACTACTCATCCTGGCCCTGGTTTCTGACCTTAGAGCAGACTTGTATTTTTAAGAATCATGTCTCCTACATGTTTTTCAGTTATTTCCCTTTACCCTTCATCAAATTAACAAAGCGCTCCCATTCCTAACTTGAATTTCATCACGAATTAAATGGGGTAGGGGAAGGAAAATGCTAACACTATATTGCCCAGACTGATTTTCAAATGTGGAAATCGGGGCCAGCGCTGTGCCTGAGTGGGTTGGGCCACTGCAGCGCCAGCATCCCATTTTGGGTACTGGTTTCACTCCCAGCTGCTCTACTGAATCCTGGCTGTTCCACTTCTGATCCAGTTCCCTCCTAATGTGTCTGGAAAAGCAGCAGAGGATGGTCCAAGTGCTAAGTGAAGTATCTTCCTCAAATCACTCTTACAAAAAGTATGATTCTGTGTCAACAGTAGCAGCCCCAGCCTCAGGAACTGTGTTCTGAACTTGCATAAAGGATTTAGCCTGTGTGTGCATGTGCACACGTTTTCTCATTTAATATACCTATGATAAAGTTTATAAATAAGGCATTGAAAGAAATTTAATCACAATTATATATTAAGTTATGTGAATGTGGTATCTTTCAAAATCTTATTGTACTGTACCATATTTTTGGAGTGTGGTTGACCATAGAATAACTGAAACCACTGAAAGTGAACCAACTCTAAAATAAATAAAAAATAGACCAAATAAAACATGCTGACTATGCACAGCTACTTTCCATTGGTGAAACCACCACACATGGAAACGAAAACTACTAGTAGTTGCATTTAAAATTATAATTTTAAATGGAAAATTTAAAGCTATCACTTGTAATACAGTTGCTTAACAGATATTTAAGATGGCACTTTAACTTTCTTTATGCTGCAAAAGTCAGTAAATCTATTTGAGATTGTTTCTCCCTCCAACAACTCAGAATGGCAGCTGCAAGGGTGGGTGTTGTGGCATAGTCAGTTAAACCTCTATACACTGCTAGCAAAACCTGGATTTCTTGTCAGAGTGCCAGGCTTAGTCCCAGCTCCTCCATTCAGATCCAGCTTCCTGCTAATGCAGCCTGAGGGCAGCAGACGACAATTCAATTACTTGGTCCTGGCCATCCATGGAGGAGACTCAGATGTAGTTACGGGTTCCTGTCTTCAGTATGTCCAAGGCCTTGCTGTTGTATGTGTAATTTATGGAGTTAATCAGTTAATGAAGATATTTCCCTCTCTTTTTTCATGTGAATGAAAATAAACTTACAATATACATTTTTTAAAAAGCTGTCATTTTTTAGTACATCGTAACAAAAGACTTTTATGAAAGCAATAACTTAAAATTATTCTGCAGTCCACCCTATGACCACCAGCCTACAGGTGGGAAGTAATTGATTTGGAAACTGGACTCACTGGGCCAGCACTGTGTCATAGGTTAAGCCTATACCTATGCCAGCGTTCCACATGGCCACCAGTTCGTGTCCCAGTTGTTCTATTTCCCATCCAGCTCCCTACTAATGGCCTGGGAAAAGCAGTATAAGACAATCCAGGTGGTTGGACCCTGCCACTCACGTGGCAGACCCCAAAGAAGCTCCTAGGTCCCAGCTTCACATCAGCCCAGCTGGGCCACTGCATTCATTTGTGGAGTGAGCCAATGGATGGAAGATCTTTCTCTCTGTAAGCCTGCCTTTCCAATTTTATATATATATCTACTGGGATCCGATATGGCTGCCGGTTCTAATCCTGGCTGTTCCACTTCCCACCCAGCTCCCTCCTTGTGGCCTGGGAAGGAGTAGAGAGGATTGCCCAACATCTTAGGACCCTGCACCGATGTGGGAGACCCGGAAGAAGTTCCTCTGGCTTCGCCTTGGCTCAGTTCCAGCCATTACAGCCACTTGGGGAGTAAACCAGTGACTGGAAAATCTTTCTCTCTGTATCTCCTTCTTTTCTGTATACCTGCCTTTCCAATAAAAAATACAATAAAGTAGGGCACATACTTTATTCTCCAAGAACAAAAAATAATTTGACTATAAGGTGACCTACTGCCAGCCTGAATTTACAACACTGCATTTTCTCAAGCTCATCAGTGAATACGGCTGCGTGCCTCAGGAGATTCAATGAAATTTTATTTGAATTCTTTCCAAATCCTTCACAATCTTAAGAGTCCTTTCTATCCTGCTGAGGTTCTTGTTCTGGACACTTTAATTTCTCACCCGATCACTGTCTTTTTCTTTTTCTTTTTTTTTTTTTAATAAAAGATTACCTTAATTGTAGCATCCTCTGACGCAGAGACCATAACACTGAACACAGGATGGAAAATGACTCGAGTGACTGGACTCCTGTGACCACTCAAGGCATATTTTTCTGGTGGACGGGGAATCCATTCCTTTGGGTCTCGTTTCTGACCAAGAGGTCCACCTGATGTAAATTCTTCTTTTGCTTCATTTAGCTTTGATTCTAATTCCATAACCTTGAGACAGAACAGTTATGAACAGACAGATTCCAATAAAAACAGCATAATTTTTTTTCATCTCTACTTTCAGGATTTTTGCTATTTTGTCTAGTGATTTGTAAGGCATTTTTCAGATTTGAATTACACCTTGAAAACCTAAGTAGAGTGCCATAGCTCTCAATTTACATTGGGTTGCAGAGGCTTCTACCACTAACCAGAGGAACAGCAGGCAACCAAGATTTCTCCTTCAGTAAGTTCTTTCCAAACCACCATTTACACTGCTATGCTAATCATGTCTGCATCACACTGGCTCCCATGTGCTACCCTTCTAAAACACAAATGCCTTAGTTCTTATGGCACCAACTCCTCAAAGCTAGGATGCTGGAGCAGCCCAGCCCGTACCCCAGGCTGCATAAATTAGCATGAATCAGCAATGACCTGTCCAGATCAAAGTTTAACAAAGGAAATTAAAAATTAACTTTGAAGAAGAAAAGTCTGTTACCTTCTTTTGTAATCTAATAACAGATGTCCATTTTTTTTCCAAAAGACCAGCATACTTCTTATCTAATTCCTCATTCTAAAGAAAAAAAGAGAAATTTTAAAAATGACTTGAAATATGATGGTTGAAGCCAGAGACCATTCAGCTCTAATCCCAAACATTACTAAAAACTGACTGTACATTAAAGAAAGATGTAAAAATCAAGTTAAATGTCAAGTAAACCACATTAACAAAGTTTACTATACTGATATTTAACTAAAATACACTCATTAACTACAGATAATTGCAAAAAGTCAAACATACCATATCTAGTTCAGCTTCCTTTTTAAAAACGGAATATGCCTCTTCATAGCCATTTGATCGAAGATAATCTGCTATAGCTCGATTTCTGAAAGAAAACAATTTCAAATGACTTCTACAATCCTATAATTTCTATTATAAAGAAATACTACTACTTCAAATCTCCCAAGTCCGAGTTAAATATTTAATTGAAAACTATAACTTTCCAAATCACTCAAAGGACTACATTACCTATAAAGCCCCACTTAGCACATCAAAGTATATCTGTAATATTACATTATTCCTAAGTTTTACCTCAAAAGCTATGGACAAGATAGGGTTTATGTGATATCAACCTGTGACACAATTCATCAATTTAGCATCTCCTTACTTCCTGTTACACTTGATGAGCAACTATTATTCCCCACCCCCAACTGAGTGTTAGTTTTACAGAAATATGTCTGTATAAAGTTTTACATATTTAACATTAGAAATACAAACTGTTGGAGCAGGTGAAAACACAGCAAAGCTCTGAGCAGTGCCCTGTCACAACAGGACAGTCCCTGAGAATTAGGGAAGTTAGGCAAGCTAAAAGGGTGATGTCTTTTGTTCTTTCAAAGAAGGAAACATCGGCTACCTCCCTAACATACCCGATTCATCTGTGACTCAATTCTTTTGAGTCTTAGACAGCTTTTATTCGAAATTTCCTTTAACACATTTTTGAACTACACAATCTGAAAGCTAATATACAAAGTTAAGCATTTTAAGTTTACAGCTACAGATACAGATCAAATGTCCTTTCCTATCACTGATTCTGAATATCCCATCCCTAAGGCAACCACTTAGTGTTTCCTGTATTCTTTAATTTTATTTGAAAGGCAGATTTATAGAGAGAGGAGAGACAAAGGGAAAGAGAACTTCCATTTGCTGGTTCACTCTCCAAATGGCCACAGTGGCTAAGGCTGGACTGTAAGAGGAACAGCCAGGATTGAAATCGGCACCCATATGGAATGCCAGCACTGAGGTGGAGGCTTAACCTACTTTGCCATGGCACCATCCCACGTTGTGCATATTCTTCCAGAGATGATCACCACTTGTTTCAACGTATTACTTTTAAACAAGTCAACCGAATTATCAATATTTTTGTCAATATTCACTTACAGTATCAATGATACAACATTCTTATATGGACACCCAATTTTATCAAAGAAAATCATCTACGGTTAGATGTTCAGGGGCTAATTCTCTATTAATTTAAACAATGTTGCCAAACAATATCCATGTAAATAAAGGCTATCTAACATCTTTACATCTGAATCAAATACACAGATTTTTTTTTAAAAAAAGATTTATTCATTTTTATTGGAAAGTTAGATTTACAGAGTGAAGGAGAGGCAAAGAGAAAGATCCTCTGTCCACTGGTTCACTCCCCAAGTAGTTGTAATGGCTGGAGCTGAGCTGATCCGAAGCCAGCTTTTTCCAGGTCTCCCATACAGGCACAGGGTCCCAAGGCTTTGGACCATGCTTGACTGCTTTCTAGGCCACAAGCAGGGAGCCAGAAGGGAAGTAAAACTACCGGGACACGAACCAGCAGCCATATGGAATCCTTGGTATGAGAACACTTCAGCCACTAGGTTTCCATGCCGGGCCCAAACACATAGATTTTTAAAAAGATATTTTAATTTCTGCGAAACGGTTCCCAAGAATTGTAGCAATTTATGCCCCACACAACATCGTGTCTTTATCACCTTCACTTCATAAAGGTATCTAACAAATACAATTTCCAGATTGCATACAATGTGCATAAAGTAGCACCTCAAATGAGCTGCTCTTTACACATTATACTCACTGTAAAATTCTTCAACTCAAGTTCAAAAAATTTTACTGTCTAGGACTGATGTGGCAACAAGTTGTTGCTGGTGAGGACAGCCCAGACCAGGGTGTGTATTTGTCATATTTCCAAGCCAGCATCCTATACATAATGTGGCCTGGGAGGCAGAAGATGATGGCTCAAGAACTGACACCCGTCGGGAAGACCTGGTTGAAGCTCCAGAATCCTGACTTCAGCCTGGCCCAGCCCTGGCTGCTGTGGCCATCTGGGGAGTGAGCCAGCAAATGAGATCTCTTTTCCTCTGTCACTCTGCTTTTCAAAAGAAATCCAAAAATCCTTCTCTCTCCCTAAATATTTACTTGTCTTCTTGGTAGGTAGAATGACAGAGAGAGAGAAAAACAGACCAGATTGATCTTCTAGCTGCTGGTTCACTTCCCAAAAATGTCCACAGTAGCAAGGGCTGTGCCAGGACAAAGCCAGGAGCCCAGAACTCCATTCAGGTTTCCCATAGGGGTAACAGGAACCCAAGTACTTTGGGTCATTACCTCTAGCTCCCAGGCAAATCAAAAAGAAGGCAGAGCAGAAGCGCAGAGGTGAAACTCAATCTAGACACTTCAATACAGCTGTGGTATCCATGGCAGTGATTTAATGTGCACATCACAACACCAGTCTCTAGTTACTGTCTCTGGTTCCCAAAAGGACCCGCCAAAGTACATACCAAAGTGTACTCTCAAGCTCAGCTATCTGAAGAGTACTTTTTCTGAAGTCATTAAACCAGCAAGCAGTAAAATAACTCCTAAATGCTCACAACAGTCAAGACAGGATCAAGTAGAACCGGGAGCTGACAATTCAATCCAGGTCTCCCTCAGGAGTGGCAGCTCAATGGCCTGAGCCATAGCCTGCAGGATGCTAGAATCAGAGCAGGTTCAAGAGTCAAACACAAGGGCCCTGGGTAGTGCCAGGATCCCACATGGCGCTGGTTTATGTCCCAGCAGAGGCTCCGGGCTCCTGGCTTTGGATTGGTGAAGCTCCGGCCATTATGGTTGCCTGGGGAGCGAATCATCAGATGGAAGATGTTCTTCTCTGTATATCTAACTTTTCAATTAAAATAAATCTTAAAAAAAAAAAAAGACTCAAACCCAGGTAGTCTGATATGAGACGTAGGCAGTCCAGGTGGAACTTGAACTAATACACCAAAGGCTTACCCCACAAATGTTTCTAAATGGCCTGAAATCACTTAACAAAAAAGCCGCCCACACAAAACCAGGTAAGCTTACACTCATTTATTTGAAAGAGTTACAGAGAGACAGGAAGGTGGGAGAGGAAGACAGATCTCCCATCTGCTGGATCACTCCCCAGTGGCTACAAAGACTGGGGCAGGACTAGAGATCTCCTACAAAGCCAGGAGCTCAACGCTTCTTTCAGGTTCCCCTGGAAGAACAGTGCATGGAGTAAGTGCTTGGGTCATCCTCTGCTGCTTTCCCAGGTAAATCTGCAAGGAGCTGGATTGGAAATAGAGCAGCCAGGAAGTAAACTGGCAAGCAGGAAGCAAACTGACTAATAAAGGATACCAGTACTGCAAGCTGTAACCCACTGAACCACAGTGCCAGCCCCTATATTTTTAAACACTTGGTTTTACTGTTCGGGTAACTAACTAGATATGCAAGGTGCTAACAGTTACTTCCATACAAAACAGAAGAGGAAAGGGTATAAATTATGGTAGGAATCTAAAATCAAATTTAAATATCTGGACCTGAAGTAATTATAAGGTAGACCAAGTAAAAATGTATGACATAAAGATAATGGACATACAGATCAGAAGCTCAAGAAAAACAGATGGAGAAAGTAGTAAAGAGGTAACAGCAGTTAATACTATGACAGGAAAATGCATTTAGGAAGATGATACAGGGTAAAAGAAAAAAACTATAATGTAAATGACAGAACTCTAACAGATATTAACATTTAAGAAGTGTTGAGGAAGCGAATGGGTCTACCATGGTAAAGTCTGCAGCATGTAAGTGAGTCAATGGAAAAGCGTTTCAAAGAAACACACGAGTCAATAGTAACAGAAAGGTAAGTCAAATAAACACAATCTGGGGCTAAAAAATCAGCTGAACTTAGCAGGCGTGGCTTCAGAACTTACAGCAGGGGGCAGCCAGGGCATAAGAAGCAAAGTGGCTGCTGTGGGGTGAATATCCCATATGGGCACCAGTTCAAATCCCGGCTGCTCCATTTCCATCCCAGCTCCCTTATGGCCAGGGAAAGCAGAGAAAGAACACCCAAACGCCTGGCCCCTTGGCTTCAGCATGGCCTCCTTCAGGCTGCTGCAGCCACTTGGGAGAGAAGCAGCAGACTAAAGGGCCATCTCTCACAAAACCCCACCCCTCGACAGTCTTAGACTTAGTATCAAACAACTGGTGATACTCCTACTTAAACTTTTTGTGACAACTGGGACCAGGATAATAGCTAATCCTAAACTTCAGGTGTCAGGATCCCATAAGGGCCCTGCAGTTTGTGTCCTGACTGCTGTTTCCCATGCAGCTCTCTGCCTGTGGCCTGGGAAAGCAGCGGAGAATGGCTCAAGTGCATGGGCCCCTGCAACCACATGGGAGACCCAGAAGAGGTTCCTGGCTTTAGATTTGCTCAGCTCCAGCTGTTGCAGCCATCTGAAGGGTGAGCCAGTGGATGGAGGATCTTTCTATCTCTCCTTTCATCTTTCAAATAAAAATAAATAAATCTTAGAAAGCAGTACACTGAATAATAATAATAAAAAGCCCTTAACAATAACAAATGAAATTGTTTGCTTTCTAATTTATCCCAAGTTTATGTAAAATGCTAAGATTTGATTTTATGAAGTTTAGCTTAAAATCTCTTTCACTGTTCTTTCATGCCACAGGGTAACTTTCGCAGCAGTCATACCACCCCACCACTATCACCCATAAGATTTAAAAGTTATTCAGACTGCTATCATCAACTAGTCAAATTACAACTCTAAAGAGAACGGATAGCACTAACAATAAAAGCTGAGTATCTCAAAATCCCCAGCATTTCTTACAAATTTATATCAATGCACAGAATAGCACGAAGTAGAGGAGACTGAAGCAGCGGCTATTTATCACAGGTAAAGGAACAGATGTTTTGGCTAAAAGCAGTGGAGTTGGGAATGAAACTACTCTGAAGCCAAAATGATAGTAACAATTTTTATTTTTAAAAAATTTATTTTCATTGGAAAGGCAGATCAGATTTACAGAGAATAAGGACAGAGATAAATATCCTACATCTACCGGTTCACTCCCCAAGTGACCACAATGGCCAGAGCTGAGATGATCTGAAGTCAGGAACCAGGAGCTTCCTTTAGGTCTCCCACATGAGTGCAGGGTCCCAAGGCTTTGGGCCATCCTTGAATGCTTTCCCAGGCCACAAGCAGGGAGCTAGATGGGAAGTATAACAGCCGGGTTACAAACTGGTACCCATATGGGATCCCAGCGCTTGCAAGGTGAGGATTTACCCACTGAGCCATCATGCTGGACCCCTTGAATCTTCTTTTATGGTATTAAAAAACTGGGGACACTAGAATATTAAGAAGATGCTTTCAGGGGCCAGCTCAACTGGCTCAACCAGCTATTCCTCCACCTCCATGTGGGAGACCCAGAGGAAGTCCCTGGCGCCTGGCGTCTGACCTCTGTTGGTATATCTGACTTTCCAATAAATATAAAATAAATCTTAAAAAAAAAAAAGTCAATGTCACAAAAGACAAAGGCTGCAGGAATGTTTCACATTAAATAGGATTAGAGACAAAACAACTAAATATGTGATCCTATATATGAACAGGTACATATACAAAGGAGAAAATACGTTATTAACAATATGAGGGTCCGGTGTAAAATCCTCACTGTGCATCTGCTGGGATTCCATAGACGCTGGTTCATGTTCCAGCTGCCCACATAGGTGTCCTGGAGGAGGCTCCTGGCTCCTGAGTGGCTCAGCTCTGGCTGCTGTGGCTACTTGGGTAGTGAACCAGCAGATGGAAGATATTTATCTCTGTACCTCCGCCTTTCCAATAAAAATAAATCAATCTTTTTAAAAACAATATCATGAGTGCAACTGAACCACCATATTATAGGAAATATAAAACCACTGTGTCAGTTACTTCTTTTTAAGATTTATTTTTTCTTTTTTTTGGTCAAGTTACTTTCTAAAATTGCTATCTGTACTATGTTTCACCGAAGAACAGGCTTACTCTTTTTTTTTTTTTTTTAAATAGGATTTATTTATCTTTATTGGAAAGGCAGATGTTACAGAGAGACGGAGATACAGAGAGAAAAATCATCATCTGCTGGTTCATTTCCCAAATGGCTGCAATAGCTGGAGTCGAGCCGCTCCAGAACTAGGAGCCAGGAGCTTCCTCTAGGACACCCATGCAGGTGCAAGTGCCCAACAACTTAAGCCATCCTCTGTTGCCTTCCCAGGCCATAAGCAGGAAGCTGGATCAGAAGTGTAGCAACTGGGACTCAAACCAGCTCCCGAATGGGATGTCAGTACTGCAGATGGAAGATTAGCCTCTTAAGCTACTGCACCAGCCCCTGAACCTCCTTATTCTTAGTAACTGAATGCTGAAGACTGGTGCATTGACTCAACGGCTAAATCCTCACCTTGCTAGTGCCAGAGTCCCATATGAGTGCAGGTTCATGTCCCAGCTGCTCCACTTCCCATCCAGCTCCCTACTTGTGGCTTGGAAAAGCAGCAGACAACGGCCTAAGGCTTTGGAACCCTGCACCCATTTGGGAGACCCAGAAGAAGAGCTCTGGATCAGCTCAGCTCCAGCCATTGCAGACACCTGGGGAGTGAACCAGCAGACTGAAGATCTTTCTGTCTCTCCTTCTCTCTGTAAATTTGATCTCCATTTCCAACAAAAATAAATAAACTAAAAAAAAAAAAAAAAAAAAAAAAAAAAAAGGCACCGAATTCTGAAGAATCCAGTTGAAACAAATTTTGATATATAAAGCTTGCTCTCAAATGATTTAGGAAACATATACCCTACCCTCACACATATATCCAGAGAGCAGATGATAAAGCAAATGATGCAAAATGTTAACAGGTGAATTTGTTAAGACATATCTATGTATGTTCTTTTTACTAACCTTGTAATGTTTTTCGTAAACTAAAAACAATTTTCAAAGAATTTTTTTTCCAATTACTATAGGAAATTAACATATAGATAGGGGAGTGGTGCTGTAAGTAGTACACTGAGCCCCGTGGCAATGCAGTAGGGGATGCCAACAGGGCTTGGGCCACAGAATTCATGTGGGAGATGCAAAAGTGGCTTTGGACCAGCAAATGGAAGTTCCTTCTATCTCTGCTTCTCCTTAACTCAAATAAATAAACAACTTTAAAAAATTTGCAATGGTGAAGCCATTTCACATCTCTTTCACTATGTTCCTTGTGGTAACTCTCTTATTAGCCATCTCACGAAATTCTATAATAGCCACTGGATGGTGGTAAAAAATAAAAGTACAAGACAAAAGTTACTAGCATAACAAGGTTTTCATTTTTCTAAAACATGAATTTTAGACAAAAAATTAACCAGAGTTCTTAAGCACCCACCTTCATATTCAACATAACATATTTTAAAAACAAACTTAGAGGCCAACATTGGGCACAGTGGATTAAAGATGTCTTGTACAAAGTCCATTTGAGTAACAGTTTAAGCCCTAATTGTTTCACTTCAGATCCAGGTCCCTGCCTATTCATCTTGGAAAGCAACAAAAATGGCCCAAATATTTGGGCCCTTGTCCCCGATATGAGAAATTTTGACAGTTCTAAGCTCCTAGTTTCAGCCTGGCTCATCTGTCATTATTGTGGTCATCTAGTAAGTGAATCAACTGATGGAACATTCTCAATTCTCCCCGCTCCACCCCCAACTCTGCCTTACTAAATAAATAAATCCTTAGTGAAAAAAGACAAAATAAAACAAGATAAAAACTATCCTAGGAGCTAATGATATGGCACAGCAGGCAAAGCCACTGCCTTCGCGCTGCCATCCCATGAGCTATGGTTCAAGTCCCAGCTGCTTCATTCCACTCCAGCTAACTGCTAATGTGCTTGAGAGAACAATGGAGGAAGGCACAAGGTCTTGAGCCCCTGCATCCACATGGCAGACTCAGAAGTGGATTGTGGCTCCCAGCTACAGACTAATTCAGCTCTAGTTGTTACAGTCATTTGGGGTAAACCAGCAGATGGAGGAAATCTCTCTTGCTTGCTCTCTCCCTTTAACCCTCTGCGATCCCCTAACCCCCAAACTCTGCCTATTTTTTTTTTTAAAGCACAAAATAGAAAAACTTACAGTTCATCTCGTTGTCTCTGGGACAGCACCATCTTGGCTGCAATGTCAAGTTTATCTGATATAGTGGTATGTCCCTCCTTTGGGAAATCAAATCTGCCACCAAGTGGCCTCCACACAGGGGAAAATGATTCCTTTACAAGTGAATCCAGCCAGTGATCAGGAGATATTCAACAAGTAAGGTTCATTCCACCTGAGACAAAAAAAGAGAAAAGATTATTTTTAGTAAAGTGTAAGTTATTAATTTTTAACTTCAGTACATTAAAAAAATATTTAATCCACTGTGATGCAACATCAATAACAGATGTTTTCCATTCTGAAAATCAATAGTCAAAATACATATTTTATGGAGCAGTGAGTTAAGGTGTGGAATATAACACCAGCACTCAATGTGAGTCCCACCTGCTAGCCCTAGCCACTGTGGCCATTTGGGGAGTGAACCAGCAGAGAGACTATTCCGCCCTCTTCTCTCAGTATCTTTCCCTTTCAAATAAGTAATTTTTAAAATGTATATATATTTTATGCATTTTAAATTAACTTCAGTAGTTTAGTTAGTCAAAACTACACCATTAATTTATTAATTTATTTCAGAGGCAGAGATACAGAGAGGGAAAGAAAGATATTATATCCAATAGTTCATTCGCCAAACGGCCACATAACCAAGGCTGGGGTAGACTGAAACTAGGAGACAGGAACTTCCAGATCTCCCATGTGGTGCAGGGATCACCCTCCCCTGCTTTCCGAGGCATGTCAACTGGAAGCTGGACCGGAAGTGAACATCCAGGAATTAAACCAGTGCTCACATGAGATACTGGTACTGCATTATGTCACAGTGCTGGCCCCCAAACAGCGCTATTTTTAAAAAATGCTAATTTATTCATTTATTATTCATTTGAAAGGGAGAGCAAGAGACAAAATATACTGTCTCCCATCTGCTGGTTCACTCCCCAAATGTCCACAACAGTTGTTAGACAGGAGGAAACCAGGAGCCAGGAAGTCAGTGTGGAGCTCAGAGCAGGTGACAGGGGCCTGGGCACTTTGAGATGCCACCTCCCAGGCATATCAGGTGGGATTCAATCTTAGGCACCCTGATCTGGGATAGGCACTGTCCAAGTGGCAGCTAACCCGTTATGCACAATACCCGCTCCATAAACAGCATTAATTTTAAACTGAACATATATTTATTTACTTCAAGCTTTGTTTTATCTGCCAGAAATATTTTATTTCAAACACGTTAATATTTCTTTAGACTACAATTCACCTACAGAATGCACAATAAAAGCTGTTATGTTTCTAAATTAAAAAAAAATCTTGTAAAGACCACAATTTGCCCCCAAAGGCAAAAATTAAGATTTCTAATTTGCAAAATAATAAGTACAATAGGTAGTAGGTGTTTGGCACAGTGGTTAAGATGCCACTAAGGACCCCCACATTCCCTAGCACAGAACCTGGGTTCAAGTCCAAGCACTGCAGCTGATCCCAGCTTCCAAATCCTGGCTCCAGCAACATGCGGGTCAGACCAAAGCCATGAGCCTGGAACTCAATCCAATCCTTTCGTACCAGCAGAAGGAACCAAGCCATTTGTGAGTGATCACTTACTGCCTCCCAGGGTACCCACTAGCAGGAAACAGGATTGTGACAAGGCAACCAATAGAAATTTTAAAACTATTTTAATCTAGATCCAAACTAAATCAAATCAATAAACAATCACTTGGGTACCTGATGATACTAACTAGCTCAATTTTCATGAAATTATGCCATATGGCATTTATTTTTCAAAAGACTTTTGAAATATATAATGAAAAAGTCATCAAAAACTGACACAGTTTCTGTCATTTGCTTTAAAAAATGTTGGGGGAGAGCAAGTGGGTGAGAGGCAGATACATCGCAGATACATCAACAAGATCAACATGGAGGTCACAGTCACTACAACAGGTTCATTACATTTTTCTCTAATTTTATCTACATGTATGCAATTTTCTATAACAAAGTTTTCCTCTTTTTTAAAAAAATCAGGATTCAATAGAAACAAGGACTCAAGGGATGCAGTCAAGAGAAAGAGGGAAACAAACAGGATCCAGATGTAGAAACCTTACACATAAATATGGGTCACGTATACAAGAATGGGAAAAAATACATATAATTTTTATTTCCAAAAAATATGGATTTATCAAGGAGGAGACATGGAAAAAAGCAGCAAGAGGACTGAAATAGCTACAGTAAGGACAGAAAAGACAGACCGAAGATGGAATTTCTCTAATAGTATGGGCAGCGTGGCTGCAGACACAGACAAGGCACACATTTACAATGATCCAGGGCTGGGTGGAGTGCATACAGTGTGGGTGTGATGAATCATGATGAGGAGAGCTGAATTAACAGTTCAAAGTATCTAAGCTGCATTGTGCAGAAACAACAGAAGCGACAGAGATCATAAAGATCAAGACAGCAGAGGTCTCTACATCCTGGTAGAACCACCAAAAGGCTGAAGCCAGAGTGGAAATTATTCCATTTAAAATGCTCCAAAGACAGCCCCAGCGTGGTGGCCTAGCAGCTAAAGTCCTCGCCTTGAACGCCTCGGGATCCCATATGGGCGCCGGTTCTTATCCCGGCAGCTCCACTTCCCATCCAGCTCTCTGCTTGTGGCCTGGGAAAGCAGTAGAGGACGGCCCAAAGCCTCTTCCGGGTCTCCCATGCAGGTGCAGGGTCCCAGTGCTTTGGGCCGTCCTCCACTGCTTTCCCAGGCCACAAGCAGGGAGCTGGATGGGAAGTGGAGCTGCCGGGATAAGAACCGGCGCCCATATGGGATCCCGGGGCGTTCAAGGTGAGGACCTTAGCCGCTAGGTCATGCCGCCGGGCCCAAAAAACAAATAAATCTTAAAAAAAAAAAATTATCTTAAAAATATAATATAGGGTGGCTTGACTCAGTGGTTAAAGTTCCCGACAGAGAAGTTGCAGTGACAGCAGCAGTAGCAAGTCCTGCCACTCACGTGGGAAACCTGCACTGAGTTCCTGAGCTCCAACTCTGAAAGGCCAACCTCTTCAGGCATCTGGGAGGGGAGCCAGCAGTGGGGAGTTCATGCTTGTGCATGTGCTTTTTCTTCCTTTCAAATAAAAAAGAAATTTAAAATAAAGAAAATATACAATATTTCAATTTAGCTTTTTGGCTTTTAAGTAATATTCTTTCAAGACATTTGTTTATTTATTTGAAAGGCAGAGTAAGAAAAATCTTCCAGTTGTTGATTCATTCCCCCAAATGAACTTGCAGGGGCATGAGGAGACAGGTAGGCTGAAGCCAGCAACCTGGAATGCAATCCGCATCTCCCACAGGAGCTGCAGGGACTCAAGTATTTGAGCCACCACGTGTTGACTCCCAGGGCGTGCATCTGCAGGAAGCCACAAGGCAGAACAGAGCTGTGACGCAGGAAGCAGCCATCACATGCCACAGTGTAACAACTGCACCAAATGGAAATGGTTTATACACAACTGCAAAATGTCACACGAAAACAGAAACAAAAGTTCTAAAACTGTGCAAGAAATAATCAGAATATTTCACAATGAGCAATCTACATAACAGTATAAATTAGACAATATTTTCATACACACCTGCTAATCTCTTTTAATTTCACTGGATTCCTTTGAGAGTGTGATGAAAGCTAAGATCTCGCCTCTCAAAGAATCACGTATGTATGAAGATAATCAAAATACTCCATTCATTTAAGGAGGTTCATAAACCTTTTAAAAGCCAACACAAAGAATGAGAAGACTTATCATTGTTGAAATGTATCTTGGCGGGGTTTCAATAACTTTTCAAAGCCATGTGTATATGTTATACACACGTTACAGAGGAGTCTGGTTTATCCATCTGAACATCAATGTCCAGACATTCTTAGAGATCAATTCAGTGCTGTCCAAGCACCAGAAGCAGGCTTCAGCAGGCTTTGGAAGTGCAGAATTCTATTTTCTACTCTCATATCAGTCCACTTCTCTGCCAACCAGTGCAATTTCCAACATAATAAAATATTTATTTATTTATTTATTTATTTTTTAAAGATTTATTTTATTTTTATTACCAAGTCAGATATACTGAGAGGAGGAGGGATAGAGAGGAAGTGGAGCTGCCGGGATTAGAACCAGCGGCCATATGGGATCAAGGCGAGGACCTTAGCCACTAGGCCACGCCGCCAAGCCCAATAAAGTATTTATTGTTTGGGTAACTGCAACATCACAGAAGGGTTCAAAACAAACAAACCCTGGAGGCATGACCTAGCGGCTAAAGTCCTCGCCTTGAACGCCCCGGGATCCCATATGCTTGTGGCCTGGGAAAGCAGTCGAGGATGGCCCAAAGCTTTGGGACCCTGCACCCGCGTGGGAGACCTGGAAGAGGTTCCTGGTTCCTGGCTTCGGATCGCACTGGCCGTTGCGGCTCACTTGGGGAGTGAATCCTTGGATGGAAGATCTTCCTCTCTGTATATTTGACTTTGTAACAAAATAAATAAATCTTTAAAAAAAAAAAAAACTAACAAAAACAGAAAAAGGGAAAAATGAGCTTTTCACCAAGGTGGCACCAAACGTGAAGGCAGCTCCTACCCCTGCTAAAGTCAGAGCTAAAGCAAAGCTCCGCAGGCTCTCGGGGAAGAGAAGCTTTATGGTGGCACAGAGGTCAGGCTTGTTTCTGGGGTTTTCTGAGGATGTGTGGGCTGTGTCCAGAGCCACGCACACACGATGGCATGTTATTGCCCACGTTCCAGCAGCCCAAGACACTGCGGCTCTGGATGCAGCCCACACATCCTCAGAAAAGCCCAGGAAGAAACAAGCTGGATCTCTGTGCCACCATAAAGCTTCTCTTCCTCAGTGGGTCTGCGACAAAGAATGGAACAACACATCCATGTTCATTGTGGTTGTCAATGACAACAAGGACCAAATCAAGGACCAAATTCTGACATTTATGTGGCCAAAGACAACGCCCTCATCTAGCAAAATGCAAAGACAGCATAGTTCTACTGGCTTCTGGCTATGACATTCTAGATATTGCCAATAAAACTGGGATAATCTACATAGAATCAAGCTGGCTAATTTTACGCTTTTCCACTAATAAAAATTTTTTTTTAAATAAAATTATTGGGGCTATCCCTATGCAGTGGATTAACCCACCATCAAGCCCAGGAGGGTCTTGACCACACTGTGGTCTAGCTCTCTCTTCTCTCTCTCTATAGCTATGACTTCCAAATAAATGAATAAATCATTAAAAACAAAACCACAATCTGACTTTCCAAGAAAAAATAATAAAAATTTAAAAGATGATTATTTATCCATTGAAATTTTTCCCATTTTGCATTTAGATTTGTTACATAAAATAGGTTCCATTTATCGGAATCTTCATTTCATAAATAATCTAATTTAATACATTGGGACCTGCTAACTAAGAGTTGATAAAATAGGGAGAAATATAGAAAAAAAAGATACATGAGGAAAAATACAAAAATTATATAGAAATGACAAAAACCCAATTTTCAAATAACAAGGCATAGAAATAATAGACTTGGGCTCGGCGGCGTGGCCTAGTGGCTAAGGTCCTCGCCTTGATCCCATATGGCCGCTGGTTCTAGTCCCGGCAGCTCCACTTCCTCTCTATCTCTCCTCCTCTCAGTATATCTGACTTTGTAATGAAAATAAAATAAATCTTAAAAAAAAAAAAAAAGAAATAATAGACTTAAGTTCCACTGAACATTTAAAATGTCACTCAATAATTATTAATAATTCCATCCTCTCTCTGTCTCTCTAATTATCTCTCTCAAATAAACCTTAAAAAATTAAAGGTCAGATTCTTCATATACTTGAATAACACACATTACACTTGACAGTTCATAATCCTATTCCAAATATTTCCCAAATATCACAATGAAGGCAGAAGCTATTGTTATCAAGAGTTGAGAACTTCCCATACCAATTTTCAAGAATCTAATAAGCAACTTTTCCTAATAAACCATATGCCCTATGATACCCTACAAAAATCAAATTTTTTTTTTTTTGGTTTTGGAAAGTCAGATTTACAGAGAGAAGGAGAGACAGAGAGAATACTCCATCCACTCGTTCACTCACTCCCCAAGTGGCCACAACAGCCAGAGCTGAGCCAATCTGAAGTCAGGAGTCAGGAGCCTCCTTGGAGTCTCCCACATGGGTGCAGGATCCCAAGGCTTTGGGTCTTCCTCTACTGCTTTCCCAGAATATAAACAGGGAGCTGGAAGAGAAGTGGAGCAGCCAGGATAGGAACGGGCACCTATATGGGATCCCAGTGTAAACAAGGCAAGGACATTAGCCAATAGGCTATCACGCTGATCCCAAATCACCAGGTTTTCTGAAAGACAACAGAGTTTCATTAGTTTCCCTCCTGAAGCCCAATCAGGGTGGCGACAAACTGAAGTCAGGAGTCCCTTACCAATATGAATATCTGGCGTGGGTGGAAGGAAAGCAAGTACCAAAGTCACCCATCATTCACTGGCTCTTAGTGTGTGCATTAGCAGCAGCTGAATCAGAAGCCAAGAAACTGAGACTCAAACCAGGCACTGTGATGTGGGACGCAGGCATCACAAATAAGAGCCACCACGCCACCCCCACCGTCTTTGCCACTGTAGTCAATAGTGTACACACAGACTGTACACAATCCACTGGGAAAAAAAGTTTGTAAATAACTTTTTAAAAGATTTACTTATTTTTATTGGAAAGGCATATTTACAGAGAGAAAGATATTCCATCCTCTGATCCTCATCCTAACAGCCAGAACTGAGCCGAAGCCAGGGGCCAGGAGCTTCTTCTGGGTTACCCACACTAGCGCAGGGTCCCAACGCTTTGGGCTGTCCTCTATTGGTTTCCCAGGGAGCTGGAAGAGAAGTGGAGCAGCCAGGATACGAACTGGCACCTATATTGGATCCTGGCCGATGCAAAGCAAGGACTTTAGGTACTAGGCTACTGCACTGGGACCTGATTTTTTTTTTTTAAGATTCATTTTTATTGGAAAGTCAGATAGTCAGAAAGTCAGAGGAGGAGAGACAAGAGAGGAAGATCTTCCATGCGATGATTCATTTCCCAAATGACTGCAACAGCTGGTGCTGCATCGATCCAAAGCCAGCAGCCAGGAACTTTCTGCAGGTCTCCCACACAGGCGCAGGGTCCAAAAACTTTGGGTTGTCCTCGACTGCTTTCCCAGGCCACAAGCAGGGAGTTGGATGTGAAGTGGGGCCACAAGGATTAGAACCAGCACTCATATGGGATCCCAGCACATTCAAAATGATTACTTCAGCTGCTAGGCCACTGCGCCAGGCCCACCCTAATATTTTCATAGTTAAAAAACTCAATTTAAGTTAGAAAAGTAAAAACCACTATAGTTATGTGGCTGTGCATGCTGCTTTACAAAAAATCAGGTCAGGGAACAGCAGGTAAAGCTACCAACTGCAGTGCCAGCAGCCCAGCTCCAGCAGTTCCACTTCAATCAAGCTCCCTGCTGACAGGATTGGGAAAGTAGTGGAAGATAGTCCAACTTCTTGGGTCGCTGCGCCGAAGTGGGAGACCCAGAAGAAGTTCCTGGCTCCTGGCTTCACACCAGCCCAACTCTGGCTATTGCCATTATCTGGAGAGTGAAGGAGGGTCTTTCTCTCTCTCTCAGTCTCTGGTGTCAGTACGGTGGTGCAGCAAGCCAATCCTCCCCTGTGACACTGGCATCCCCTATGGGCACTGGTTTGTTCCTGGCTGCTCCACTTCTGTTCTAACTTCCTGCTTACTGTCTGGAAAAATAGTGGAGGGAAGCTCAAGCCCTTGGGCCCTGCACACATGGGGTGACCCAGAGGAAGTTCCTGGCTCCTGGCTTCATATTGGCTCAGCTCTGGCCATAATGGCCATTTGGAGAGTGAAACAAGAAATGGAGGATCTCCTTCCTTCCCCTCTATAAATCTGCCTTTCAAATGAAAATACATTTTAAAACTAAATACTAGCAATAACCAGTATTCAAGAGAAAAAATTCATAAAATGTAATTACTCACTTTACACAGCATTCTAAAAATCTCCTTTTTACAGAATCAAGCTGAAACACTGCTGATACGGATGTAGATCACAATAAAGTCCCAAAAACACTAAAGAAAAAATTGGATAGAAATCAGGTATTTATAATTGGTACATTTCCATTCCAAGGTAAATGTTGTAGTTCCAAAAATGGTCAGCATAAAGCAAAAACAACACGGCCTAGACAATCAACTAAGCAAGCTGAACTTCATCTAAGACTGACAAGCAGCAAGGAATAATCAAGACAGGAGATTACTCATTTTAACAGACTAAAAGCCAGGTTGAATTTATCAAGTAGTTTTTATGAAGTAATACGCAGTAGGGTCCTATTGTATACAATTTGCCTAGTCTCACTAAACATCAGTTTCTTCATTAAAGTTGAATTTCCTCAATTGTAAAATGGGCTTACGGATAAAACTCTCCTCACAGGATTAACTGGATTAAGCAGAAAAATGTAAACAAATTCTTATAATATTCAAACACAAATACGCTCTCTATTGCCATTAAATCTGAACCTTAATTATATTTACAAAGTTGCAGCTATTGGGCCCGGCGGCAGTGTTGCCTAGCGGCTAAAGTCCTCACCTTGAATGCCCCGGGATCCCATATGGGTGCCAGTCCTAATCCCGGCAGCTCCACTTCCCATCCAACTCCCTTCTTGTGGCCTGGGAAAGCAGTCAAGAACGGCCCAAAGATCTGGGACCCTGAACCCACGTGGGAGACCCGGAAGAGGTTCCAGGTTCCCGGCTTCGGATCAGATCTGCACAGCACCGGCCGTTGCGTTCACTAGGGGAGTGAATCATCGGACGGAAGATCTTAGTGTCTCTCTTCTCTGTATATCTGACTTTGTAATAAAAGTAAATAAATCTAAAAACAAAACAAAGTTCCAGCTATCGCACAATGAACACTAGCAGTAACTTGGGACATGCTTTGTCATAAAAGTCTCTGAAATCAAGGGACTTTGGGCACTTACTTATAGACTGAAGAATTATATAACATACCGAGGAGTGTTATATGACTGCCATTATGTAAATTTCAATAAAAACTGTAAAATTCACCATCTATTTTTTTCACCTTTCCTTTACCATATTTCCAAGCACCAAGTCTCATTTACGTGATGTAAAACTACCATCCAAAATCTACAAACTAAAAATCTATTTTCTAATCAGTTCTGGAACCAAGATCCTGATGCCATTTCTTTCCTAACACTCATTCCTAGCAGTCTCTGGTTGAGTAAGTCTTACTTCTAAAGGAAGGTATTGCCAATAGCTGGATCATAGCTTTCGACTGACAATGTTCAATCATCTCTTTATGTTCATTATCTTATAAGAGCATCACATCTGGCTCAGTCTTTCACTAGAGGGTTAGCATGAGACAGGTTCTATCATACCCCCTGAGACAGTTGGTATTATATTTGAACAAACATTTGTTAAAAGGCTACCACAGAGGACCTGGCACAATGGCTCAACTGGCTAATTCCCCACGAATGCAATGCCACCATCCCACATGGGTGCCAGTTCATGTCCAGGTTGCTCCACTTCCCATCCAGCTCCCTGTTTGTGGCCTGGGAAAGCACTTGAGGATGACCTAAGTCTGTGGGAACATGCACCCAAATGGGAGACCCCAAGGGAGCTCTTGCTTCCTGGTTTCAGATTAGCTCAGCACAGCCAGAACAGATATTTGGGAAGTGAACCAGTAGTGGAAAATCTCTGTCTCTCCTTCTCTGTAAATCTGCATTTCCAATAAAAATAAATAGAAATTTAAAAGATTATCCCGTGATGGTATTTTTAAAATAGTACCTGAATCAGCAGTCTGTGAGTAGGGCCGATGACCCATGTGTGCATGGGTTTTATCCAGTTATGTGAAGGCCTTGCAGTAAGAACACTGTCTTCCCGAAGAGGGCATGCTGGAGCAGACCGCCTTCACAGCCGAGCAACCTCAGCTTTTCCTCGGTCTTCAGCACCGCAGCCCACCCTGTCAGTTTTGAACTTGCCAACCTTCACAATAATGTGAGCCAATTCCTTCAAATCACACATACACCTTTACTGATTCTGCTTCGCTGGAGAACCCAGATTATTATACCCCAGTACTATTCTAGCATAATAATACAAAATCCTTTATTAATGCATTTGTAACCAATCACTAGAATTAAATTTCTTCAACTCTAATACTGCCTGAAGTCTATTCTCAGTATTTTCCAAATCAATGCCTTCAAGGGTTATCAAACATAAACCCCTTTCCACTTTGCAATAAACAAACAAACAAAAAAAATTCTGAAGTCACTGAGGTGCAAAATAGGTAACTGAAACTTATCCTGTTATTCATAACTCTCTCCCCGCTAAGAATTATTTGATATTCTCTGCTACCACAACTAGTAAGCATCATCTCCTTACTTCTGTTCTTTTTTGTTTCTTTCTCAGCCCACCTCATCCTGTCTTGGCTGCTCAACTAAGGATAAGAACTAGGATGCACCTTCTTCACCACTTAAAATGTACAAACACATTTTAAACAGTCTTCATCCCAAATGTATTTATGGGCACTCAACTTCCAGCCCGATAATGTGCTTGGGAAAGTGGCAGGTTCTTGGACCCCTGCACCCACATGGCAGACCCAGAAGAAGCTTCTAGTTCTTGGCTTCAGACCAGCCCAGCTCCTGCTGTTGCAGCCATTTAGGAAGCGAACAGCTGACAGTAGATCTCTATCTGTCTCTCCTCCTCTCCATAAATCTGCTTTTCAAATAAAAAGCAATCTTTTTTTAATAAATGAAGAGTATTGTGCTAAATTATCTTACTTGGGTTTTAATTACCAAACTGATGTTGATATTAACTGTCTGTATAAACTTTGGCAGTGATTCTTTAAACTGGAAAACGCCTTTGAGGAACCACTTGGGGAGTGAACCAGCAGTTGGAAAGTATTTCTCTCTCTCTCCATAAATTGCTTTTCCAATAAAAATAAATCTTAAAAACATGTTTAATTGAAAGGAAGAGAAAAATTTGGAGCAACTGTCTTATCAACTTTCCCCCATGCCTCAACCCTCCACACCCTGATCAGTGGTCCACATGGGCGACGAGAGAGAGAGAGAGAGAGAGAGAGAGAGAGAGAGAGAGAGAGAAAGAAAGAAAGAGCAAGCAAGCAAGCTCTTTCATCTGCTGCTTCACTCCCCATATGGTCCCAACAGCCAGAGCTGGGCTGGTCTGAAGCCAGGAGCCAGGAGGTCCATTCAGGTCTCTGAAGTGGGTGCAGGGTCCCAAGCACTTGGGCCATCCACCATTATTTTCCTAAGCACATTAGCAAGGAGTAACCAGTACTCAAATTGGTACCAATATGGGATGCTGGCAGGGCTTTACCTACTAAGCCACAGCAACAGCACTAATCAGTTTCTTGGAGTATTCATTTGGCAGAATTGTAGGCATATCAATGAGTTAATACACACAAAATGCCTAGAAGAGATCCTGGTGTGCAGTAACAGCTGCAAGAATTTACATGCACAAAGATGCTGCATATCACTTTTAGATTCTCTTTTCCCTACCATAATACCCTTTCATTGTGCTACCACACAAAACTGAAAATGTTGGGTCTAAAATGTGATTATCATTGAGGTAGAAAGACATTCAGTTATGACTCAATGGTTTTCCCTAAAAACTTGATAGTTCTTTCTCAAAAACCCACAGTAGTGCCCAGCATGGTAGCCTTGCAGTTAAAGAAAGCCCTCACCTTGAATGTGCCAGAATCCCATATGGGTGTCAGTTCTAATCCCAGCAGCCCGGCTTCCCATCCAGCTCCCTGCTTGTGGCCTGGAAAAGCAGTCAAGGATGGCCCAACATCTTGGGACCCTGCAACCACGTGGGAGACCCAAAAGAGGATCTGGCTCCTGGCTTCGGATAAGCGCAGCTCCAGCTGTTGGGGCCACTTGGGGAATCAATCAGCAGACAGAAGATCTTCCTCTCTGTCTCTCCTCCTCTGTATATCTAACTTTCCAATAAGAAAGAAAAAAAATCTTTACAAAAAAATCCATAATAAATGTATCCACCTACAATGTATCTATAGCACCCCATTAACTTGCATCTCAAACAAAAGATTAATTCTGCAGAGGAAGAAAGTTTTCTGCTTTTCAGCACAGCGATGTCACTGCACTTAGGATATCCCCAGCAAAGCCGAGGGAAGCACAGGTGTATGTCCCTAACCTCCCTCCAATGTCTGACACTTATCCATTCACCTTCAGGGTTCGGCCTGAGAGCAGCCCGTCCACTTGACAGAGGACATCCCTTCTTGAGTTTTGCATCATGCACCTTTCACCTTGACAGCTACTGTCCACTGAATGAATGCCATCCCATGCCAGGCCGCTTTCCTGTACTCCACCAAGAAACACACACACACCTGATGAGGAAACAAGTTTACTGAGATTGGGTCACGGACCCAAGGTCAAACAGCTAAAGAGCAGAAAGACCAGTATTCAAGCCAGATTTTTTTTAAAAGATTTGCTTTTATTGTAAAGTCAGATTTGCAGAAAGATTTGCCATCCATTGGTTCACCCACAAGTGGCCGCAATAGCCAGAGCTGCGCTGATACTAAGCCAGGAGCCAGGATCTTCTTCCAGGTCTCCCACGAGCTGCAGGGTGCCAAAGCTTTGGGCCATCCTCAACTGCTTTCTCAGGCCACAAGCAGGGAACTGGAACAGTTGGGATATGAACCAGTGCCCATGTGGGATCCAGGAGCATGCAAGGTGAGGACTTTAGCCCCTAGGCTACTATAGTGGGCCCCCAAGATTTTGGTTTTGATTTCTCACACCAATGTGGGCATGACAGAGAAGCCAAGAAAACAGGATTCCATCTGTATCTATTTACATACTCAGGTTCTGGGTATGACTTTTTGGGGGGGAAATGTTTCTAACATCAAGTTTGACAAAAATCACAAAATCTATACTATGTTCCCCTCAATCCATTTTTCTAACTCTATATTTGTCATCCCTAGTACCACAGTGACCTCCTTAGAGGCAAACACTAAATTGGATTCAATTTTTTAAAAAGGATTGATATTTTTACTTTAAAAGCAGAATGACAAAGGAGCTAGAGATCTATCAACTGGTGCATGCTCCAAAATGCCTCTAAGAGCCAAAGCCTGTTATCCAGGTCTCACCGTGGAGATCAGGAATCCAAGGACTTCAGCCATCATCTGCTGCTTTCCCAGATGTGTCGGCAGAAAGCTGGAAACACCTGACTCAAAGGGGCACTCCAAGGTACGATGCGGGTAACGCAAGGGGCAGCTTAACCCCATGTGTCCAGGGATTCAATCTTTGCGACTCTAAAACCAGGCAATGTCTGGTATTCCAAAAATACTTGTAGGTAATCAAATTTTGAAAGCAAAAGTCTCAAAATGGAATGCATGTGTTTTTACTTACAAGCAATTATAAAATAATTTATAACTCCATGACATTTTACAGCTGATAAAACGTCTGGGATCAGCATTTTGAAACATCTGACTAAGCCACCCTTGCAATGCCAGCACCCCACACCAGAGTGCTGCTTTTACTCCCAGCTACTCTACTTTCATTCCAGCTCCCTGCTGATGTGCCCAGGAAGAGAATACAGGATGGTTCAAATCACCTCCACTCATGTGGGAAATCAGAATGAAGCTACTGGTTCCTGGCTTCAACACGGCCCAGACCTAGCTGTTTTGGTAATTTGGGGAGTAAATCAGATGGAAGATTTAAAAAAATTTTTTTAATTAAATTTTTTAAAATTACAAAGTTAGATATACAGAGAGGAAGATCTTCCATCTACTGATTCACTCCCAAGTGGCTGCAATGGCCAGAGGTGTTCCAATCCAAAGCCAGGAGCCTAGAGCCTCTTCTGGGTCTCCCACGTGGGTGCAGGGTCCCAAGGCCTTGGACCATCCTCAACTGCCTTCCCAGGCTACAAGCAGGGAGCTGGATGGGAAGCATCGACACCGGGATTAGAACCAGCACCCTTGGGGCCCAGCACGTAGCCTAGCAGCTAAAGTCCTCATGTTACACGCGCTAGGATCCCAAATGGGTACCAGTTCTAATTCCAGCAACCCTGCTTCCCATCCAGCTCCCTGCTTGTGGCCTGGGAAAGCAGTCGAGGACGGCCCAAAGCCTTGGGATCCTGCACCTGAGTGGGAGATCTGAAAGCAACTCTGGCTCCTGGCTTCACATTGCCTCAGTTCCAGCCATTGCAGTCGCTTGGGGAAGCAAATCATTGGATGGAAGATCATCCTCTTTGTCTCTCCTCCTGTCTGTATATAAGACTTTGCAATAAAAATAAATCTTAAAAAAAAAAAAAAAGTACCAGCACCCATATGGGATCTCAGTGAGTGCAAGGTAAGAACTTTAGCTGCTAGGCTACCATGCCAGGCCCTAGATGGAAGATTTATCTCCTTTTTATGTTACTCTGCCTCTCAAATAAGTAAATAAATAAATCTAAAACAAAATAATTTTATAATTCTTTTATAGAAAAAGAATTTGGACATCAGTTACAGAGAGAGGGAGACAGAGATTTTCCATTCACTGGTTTATTCCCCATATAACTGCACCAGCCACGGCTGAAACATCTGAAGCCAAAAGTCAGGAGTTTCATTCAGGTGTCAGTGTTGCTGGTAGAGGCCCAAACATTGGTCCAGTTTCCACTGCTTTTCTCAGGCTGTTAGCAGGGAGCTGGATAGGAAGTGGAGCATGAGCTGGTGCTCCTAGAAGACGTCGGCAGCTTTACCTGTTACACCACAGTGCCAGTGCCTGTACCACATTCTTAGAATAAAAAACCTGACAGTGGGTGTTAGAGCAACTCGGCTGGTACTAGAGACCCACATCCCAAATGGAGCTGCTTGGTTGTATTCCAAGCTACTGCGCATCTAACTCAACTTCCTGCTAACACACACTACAGGAGGCAGCACAGAACAGCTCAACTATTTAGCTCCCACTACCCACATGTGAGACCGGAACTGAATCAGGGGCCCATTGCTTCAGCCTGGCCCATCCCTACGATCCTTGGTCAGTGAGTCAATGGATGGAAGGTCTCTTACCTTCTGTCTTTCAAATGAATGAAAATACATTTAAAAAAATTTTTTTTTATTGGAAAGGCAGATATACAGAAAGGAGGAGAGACAAAGAGAAAGATCTGTCGTCTGCTGGTTCACTCCCCAAGCGGCCATAACGGCTGGAGTTGAGTCAATCTGAAGGCAGGAGCCCAGAGCTTCCTCTGGGTCTCCCACGTGGGTGCAGGGCCCCAAGGCTTAGGGCCATACTCGACTGCTTTCCCAGAACACAAGCAGGAAGCTGGATGGGAAGTGGGGCTGCCAGGATTTCTACCTTTGAAAGAAAATCTAATCTGTAACAAATTACCAATTATACAGCAACTGTCAAAGCAGTATTGGTCAAAAAACAACTATCATGTTTTATGTTCCTTCTTTCAATTGTAACACATTAGGATTGAACCATAAAAAATTGCCAGTAGTTCAATCTGATCAATGACATTTGAACAGCATTACCAAAAGCTTTGAACTGCTAGAATAAGTGACAGAACTTGAGCACTTTATTTACTATTCTAATAGTTTTCACAAAATTAAACTAAGCAAACAATAAATAAGTTCCTATTCTGTGATTTCGCAGTACTTTGTACTTCTCACGCTGCACTGTAATTATCTACCATGAAGCTCTACAACACTTCTCTCAAGCTGCAATCATGGCATGTTCCTTACTGTATCTCCAAAAACAGTAGGTAGCCAGTGCTTCTAAACAACTGTTAATCATTACTGCAAAACTAAGACCAGTACTTAATGTGTGCTCAGAAACTGTATCATTTTATTCTTACCTTACTTTTTTTAAAAAAGATTTATTTTTATTACAAAGTCAGATATACACAGAGGAGGAGAGACAGAGAGGAAGATCTTCCGCCCAATGGTTCACTCCGCAAGTGAGCCGCATCGGGCCAATGCGCGCCAATCCGAAGCCAGGAGCCAGGAACCTCTGCCAGGTCTCCCACGCGGGTGCAGGGGCCCAATGCATTGGGCCGTCCTCTCCTGCTTTCCCAGGCCACAAGCAGGGAGCTGGATGGGAAGTGGAGCTGCCGGGATTAGAACCGGCGCCCATATGGGATCCCGGGGCTTTCAAGGCGAGGACTTTAGCCACTAGGCCACGCTGCCGGGCCCTCTTACCTTACTTTTAAACATTTTATGTATTTATCTAATTTCCTTGAAAGAGAAGAGGAAAGCAAACAGACAAACAAAAATCGCCCATCAGCTGGTTCACTTTCCAATACCTGTAACAGTCTAAGCTGGGCCAGGGTGAAGCCAGAAGCCAGATGTTAGAACACCAACTAAGTGGGAGCCAGCATTGTGGCACACAGGTAAAGTTATCATATGTTTTTTGGGTTTTATAAGAACAAAAACAAGGTAATGGATATAGATATTGTGGCACAGTAAGTTAAGACACTGTTTGCAACTCCTGCAACGCACATCAAAGTGTCGGTTCAAGCCCTGGCTACTTCACATCCAATCCTAATACACCCCCCCCAAAAAAAAACCCCAAATGATAGCTCAAGTACTTCAGTTCCTGTCATCCACATGGGAGACCCATATGGATTTGTAGGCTCCTGGCTTTGGAATAAAACAGTATACGCAAGGGTTGGCTGGGTGGATGTGTGGATGTCAATGTGTCCTTTTACCTCCCCCAAACCTCCTAGCTCTTAATTCTGTCTCAAAAGGTAAAAGGTAAAAAGAAGGGTAGGCATGGTGGCACAATAAGCTAATCCTCCACCTGCAGTGTCAGCATCCCATATAGGTACAAGTCCCAGCTGCTACACTTCTGATCCAGCTCCCTGCTTATGGCCTTCGTAGGTCCAGGGGTCCCTCGGACGTCCTTTGCGCTGTGCCCCACGTTACGGGGCCATTTGTCGCGGCTAGCTGAGCCGGAATAGTAGCCGAGCGAAAAGCACCGACACACGGAGACCATGATGGTGTTAGAAGTGCTGGGAGCCGTCCTTTTTACCATATCATATCCTCTTCCCCCCAAGCCCATTAACAGGACAATAGGACGCCAATGAGTCTGCAAAGGCCAGATGCTACTGCTGTAGGCCCGATTCCTAAGTGCTCAGCTTAAAGAATGTAACTCAGCTCCTCAGCCCACAACAATAACAGATGTCTTTGAGTCCTTGTACCCATTTGCAAGACCCAGAAAAAAGCTCCTAGCTTCTGGCTCCTGGCTCCTGGCTTCAGATCAGCTCAGCTCCAAACACCGCAGCCATCTGGGGAGTACCAGTGGAAGGAAGATCTTTCTCTTTCTCTGTAAACCTGCCTTTCCAATAAAAAATATATTTAAAAAAAGAGGGGGGGACCAAGGTAATGGGATTACTAATGCAAACAGTCTAAAGGAATTATGACAATGCAAAAATCGCTGCAATTCTGCTGTTTCGTGGTAAATTTTCCTGCAGTTAATGCACAGGATACAACAAAGCAAAGAAAGCATGGAACGGAAGCAGAACATAACACAGGTGAGACCATGGTTACTACAATTATGTAAAGGCAAAATTTTTTCTTTCTATAACATAATCCATTATTTGCTCTTTAAAATTAAAAAAGGGTTCTTCATTTTTATTTGAAAGGCAAATTTTGCAAAAAGAGACATCTTCTATCCACTAGTTCACTCCCCAGTGGTCATGACGGGCAGAGCTGGGCTGATCAGAAGCTTGTAGCCAGGAGCTTCTACCAGGACTCCCACATGGGTGTTGGGTCCCAAGGACTTGTGTCATCCTCTGCTGCCTTCCCAGGCCACAAGCAGAGAGCTGGATCAGAAGCGGAGCAGCAGGGACATTAACCAGTGCCTATATGGGATGGCCAGCACCACAGGCAGATTACCCTATTACACAGTACTACATAGTGCCACCTCCCACCAATTGTTCTTGGTCTTCTTTATTTTTTTTAAATATTCATTTATTTTAATTACAAAGTCAGATATACAGAGAGGAGGAGAGGCAGAGAGGAAGATCTGTCGTCCGATGAATCAATCCCCAAGTGACCGCAACGGCTGGTGCTGAGCCAATCCAAAGCCAGCAGCTAGGAACTTCCTCCGGGTCTCCCACATGGGTGCAGGGTCCCAAGCCATTGGGCAGTCCTCAACTGCCTTCCCAGGCCACAAGCAAGGAGCTGAATGGGAAGTGGAGCCACCTGGATTAGGACCGGTGCCCACAGGGGATCCTGGTGCGTTCAAGGTGAGACTTTAGCCCCTAGGCCACCACACCAGGCCGGCTCTTGCTCTTCTTTAAAAAACAAAACAGAACAAAAAGATGTACTTACCTGAAAGGCAGAGAGACAGACACACACATGAAGAGGGAGACTGACCTTCTGATCACTGGTTTACTCCCTAAATGCTCACAACACAAGAGCAAGCTCAGGCCAGGTCAAAGCCAGGAGCTTCATCTGATCTCCTACATGAGTGGCAGGGACTCAAATGTTTAGGTCAACAGCTACTGCTTCCCAGGTCCAGTAACAGCCCTGATCCTATATTCCTGCACTGTTTACATCCACTGGTAATTTCTTAGATGCTATATCAACCTAATGGGAAAACAAGTGGAATGTTCCTAACGTGAGGCAAACTATATGCCTAACTGTGGAAAGTGACAACAAACATAATGTTAAGACAGTCCCTTGCTAAGATGAGTGTGTCCCAGCTTCAGCTCTTGACCCCAGTCTTTTTGCTAATGAAGATTCTGGAAAGCAGTAGTGATGGCTCAGATGATTAGGTCCTGCCACCACCACGGGAGTCCTGAACAGAGTGGCTAGTTCCCCATCTAGGCTCTGAGCCCAGGCTTTGTTTCTGTGAACCATCCAATGGGATTCTCTCTTCATCCTACCTGTCTGCTAAAGTTTGTAGAGAAAATCAAATTTAAATTATGGTCAAAAAGAAATTTGAAATCATGCATAGCTTTTTCATAATATGTATTTATACAGATAAATTTATATAATATATATAACATATATATATAAATTCCTTATATATCCACTGGCCAGACACTGAAGACGTTTTCAGACTGACTCCTGTGTCATGGCTGGTCTTCCCATTTTGAGAGCTGTTAAAATACTAGCCACCCATCTGTGCTAAACACGTTAAAGACAGTAATACTTGGGGTTGGTGCTGTGGCTTAGTTAGTGAAGCCCCTGCCTACTGCGTTGCCCCAGTGGGCACTGTCCTGACTTGAGTCCAGCCCAGCCCCAGCTGCTGCAGTAATTTAGGGAGCAAACAAGTAGAATGAAGATCTCTCTCTCTGTACTGCCTTGCAAATAAATAGTAGGTGGGGCTGGTGCAATGGCTCAGTGGATTGGCTAATCCTCAACACGCAGCAACCAGCACCAGAACTTGTTAGTAGTATCCCAGCTTCTCCACTTCCCATCTGGCTTTCTCCTTATGACGAGGGAAAGAAGAGGAAGACAGTGGGAGCATCGGAGGAGGCTCCTGGCTTCAGATCAGCTGAGCTCTGGCTGCTGCTGCTGCTGCCACACGGGGAGGGAACCAGTGGGTGGAAGATCTTTCTTCTTCTCCTTCTCTCTGTAAAATCTGCCTTTCCATTAAAATAAATAAAACTTTAAAAAAGCTAAAAATTAAAACTCTTTTTACAAAGACCCCGTAAGAAACTCCAGCTTTAGTACTAAGCGATTTTACACACATTATTTTTAGGACTCCCTAAAAGAAAAACTACAATGGGCCCCGTGGCGTGGCCTAGCAGTTAAAGTCCTCACCTTGAACGCATCTGGATCCCATATGGGCACCAGTTCTAATCCCAGCAGCCCTGCTTCCCATCCAGCTCCCTGCTTGTGGTCTGGGAAAACAGTCGAGGATGGCCCAAAGCCTTGGGACCCTGCACCCACGTGGGAGACCTGGAAGAAGCTCCGGGCTCCCGGCTTCAGATTAGCTCAGCTCTGGCAGTTGCGGCCACTTGGGGACTGAATCATTGAACGGAAGATCTTCCTCTTTGTCTCTCCTCCTCTCTGTATACCTGCCTTTTCAATAAAAATAAATAAATCTGTCTAAAAAATAAACTACCAGAATTATTTTTCAAGATTTTTTTTTTAACTGGAAAGTCAGAACTACAGAGAGCAGGACAGAAAGATCTTCTCTTGGTTGGTTAATTTCCCAAGTAGCCACAATGGCCAGAGTCAAGCCAATCCAGAACCAAGAAATTCCTCTGGATCTCCCACACAGGTGCAGGGTCCCAAGGCTTTGAGCCATCCCCTCTGCTTTCCCAGCTCCAAGCAGAGAGCTAGATGGATAGTGGAGCAGCCAGGGTGCACCCAAAAAATAAGAACCCATATGGTATCCCGGCAGATGCAAGGTGAGGATTTCAGCCACTAAGCTATTATACTCGGCCCTCAATCAGGTTTTTTTTTTCCCCATCTTGAAGTCTTCTAGAAAACTCAGCCTTATCTGTGCTAATACACCTTCCTGATTTATATTCTGATTCTATTTTATCCTTATCCTATTTGTTTTTGTTTTACCCTCTCTTCATCTTCATTTCATCTTCATTCTCAAGTTTTATACATTGTTACAATGTCTTTAAAAATAATCCATAAAGCTACTTAAATTATGCAAGTGAACTGTGAATCAGCTCTAGAAGAGAACAGTGGAAGAAATGAGTATTCAAGGTAAGATCAATTAAAACCAGAAAAACAGTAACATACAATCAAAATCGAGAACCACCTACCTGCAGCCTGTGGAGAAGGTATATTATATAGTATAAAAACTGAATGAGTGGGAGCCTGCGCTGTGGCATAGCAAAGTAAGTGCTAGCCTGCCAGACCAGCATCCCACTTGGCTACCAGTTCAAGTACCAACTGCTCCACTTATGACTCAGCTCCCTGCTAATGGTCTGGGAAACCAATGGAAGACAACCCAAATCCTTGGGCCTCTGCACTCACATGGAAGACCCAAAGGAACCTCCAGGCTCCTGGCTTTGGACTGGTCCAGCTCTTACCATTGTGGCCATTTGAGAAGTGGAAGCTGTCTGTCTCTCCTTCTCTCTCTAAAATTCTGCCTTCCAAATAAACACACACATGGTTTTTGCCACTTTATTTATTGATGATGTTCACATAGTTGATCAGGATGGGAAGGATTGAGTGTTAGCAGGAAGCAGGGAGACAAGTGAAGAAGTCACATTTAGCCTCCCCACAACCCAGAGACTGGTAATGGCCATCCGACATCAACCCAGGATCCATGATGTGGCACGTTTCGAGGGTTCTGCTTAAGTGGAATGATTTCCAAGGTCCATTCACTGACAAAGTCCACCCTAGAGTCTCCATTTGCCCAGATACTTGCTGTCATCGCTTGACTGGAGTAGTTGTTCAATTTGTTCTGCCCTTCTTCCTCTACTATGGCACCAGATATCTTCTGGTATCCCAACGGGCTGCCAAACCTCCATGTGCACCTGGGCAATCTGTCCATTGTTCTATCTTTTCTACCAAGGAGGCCCAGTTCTGACACATGCACCTCATGATCAGCCACGGATCCTGTAACTGAGTCTAGCGATTCAGTTGAGGGGATCTCTAAAGAGACCTCACCTTGTTTAAAGTGACCCCAGACCTGACTTGTGTGTGCTTGTCAGTACAGGTTCTGGCTCAGTCCATCGCCATCAGCCTATGCACAAGCTGGTAATTTCAACTGCTAGTTCAGTTCTGTCTCCAGTACCATCTCTTACGCAAACCATTGGATCCTGCTGCTCAGACCAACACAGCCCACTACACATTTGGCCCTCATGTACATCAGCAGGAACTGCAGCATAGTCAGAGTGACCCACAGTAACCCTCACCAGGCATGCCCCCGGCCCTGCCAGTATGTGCAGCAGACTGGTCCAGTCTGTTCCACATCCCATTCAGCTCTTATATACATCAACGGGTGCTGGAGCCTAGTTCAACCCAACCAACCCCACTATCGAGCCCACACTCATATCAACAGGTGCCACTTCTATCTAGCCAGGCCCCGCCTGCCCCAGCCCTGGTTCTCATGCTCACCCACAGTCTCCCTATTGGGCCCACTTCCCAGACCCAAATCTTGCACTCTCCAGCGGTTCTGCAGTCTAGCTTGACAAGATTTTCCCCCAGTGCCCACACTTGCCAGCTGATGCTGTGGCAAATCCCAACCAGCCTGCACTTATTTGCCTCATGCATGCACCAGCGGACATAGTCAGCCTAGCCTGGCTCTTCCCCTAACCTCATTCACATGCAGGCCAACAGTTGTAGGCCTGCCTGGCCTGGTCTGTTTCCAGTCCCAGTTCTCATGCTTGCCAATGGAAGCCCACACTGACCCCTACCAGGTTCACACCCCTCTCTCTGGGTGTCACGTGTACTGCTGATTGCTATGGCCCAAACCAGCATGGCTGGCCTCACCTCAGCCACTTGCTTGCAGGTGCTGTAACCTGGCCCAGCCCGGTCTGCTCCCAATTGCAGCTCATTCTGATATGTGCTGTCGTCTAGCCTGGGCCTGCCAATTCCCAATTCTAGCCCTAATGTGAACTGGCTAGTTCTACAACCCAACCTGCCCTGTCCTACACCCCGTCCTGGTTCTCAGATCTGCCAGTGGGCGTTATGAACTTACACAGTCTGGCCTACCCCCAGACCTGACCCACAGGTATGCCGGCAGTTACTGTGACCTGGCCTGGTCTGAGCTGCTCCCTGCCTTGGGGTGTGCGCTCACCTGCAGGGATTGTGTCCTGACAGAGGAGTTCACTGAACTCCTACTATCAGGTCTCCTCCCAGTGGCAGATCTTGCATACAACTGGTGTATCCTTGGCACAGGCTGACTTAGTCCACCTCCTGTCCTGGCAGGAACAATGGCCTTGTCCAACAGGCCCACACCCATTCCAGTTCTTACTGTTGGGTATTACAGCCCAGCCACACCTGGTCTACGCCCAGACACAGCTCTCACGTGATTCAGTGGGAGCTGAGACCTAACCCAGCCCTCCCTACTCCCACCCTGGCTTTCACGAGCACCAGTGGGTGTTGTAGTCAAGCCCAGTCTGGCACATCCCAGAGCCAGTCCACACCCATCCCAAGGGGCACTGCAGCTATGTGCAGCCTAGATCTCTGCAACCACTCTGGCTCTCACACTCACCAGTGGGAACCACAACCCAGCCAGGGTATCCCTTTAGTTCTCCAACCAGGATTGTTCCTAGCCACAGATCTCGCGTTGCCAGTGGTTGCTCTGACCTAGTTCAGCCTGGCCTTGCCCAGTTGCCTCCCATCCCTGGCTTACGCAAACTCACAGGTATGACAGCCTAGCCCACACTTCAGCCTGGCTCCTGCACATGTCAGTGTTCTAAGGTTTGGTCTGACCTTGCCTGATCTGCCCTCCTCCAGAACCAACTCACACACTTGCCGACCAGTGAAAAACTACCCTGCCCAGCCTAACCATCACCCAGGTCTGAATCACATGCTTACCAGTGGGAGTTATAGACCATCAGGCGAGTTCAAGTACCAACTGCTCCACTTATGACTCAGCTCCCTGCTAATGGTCTGGGAAACCAATGGAAGACAACCCAAATCCTTGGGCCTCTGCACTCACATGGAAGACCCAAAGGAACCTCCAGGCTCCTGGCTTTGGACTGGTCCAGCTCTTACCATTGTGGCCATTTGAGAAGTGGAAGCTGTCTGTCTCTCCTTCTCTCTCTAAAATACTGCCTTTCAAATAAATACATACATCTTAAAGAAACTTTTTAAAAAATGAATGGATGGAGGCAAACCAGTTTTCTCTTTCAACCTTCCTGTAAGAAGAGGTATGTAGGGGCCCGGCGGCGTGGCCTAGGGGCTAAAGTCCTCGCCTTGAAAGCCCCGGCATCCCATATGGGTGCTGGTTCTAATCCCGGCAGCTCCACTTCCCATCCAGCTCCCTGCTTGTGGCCTGGGAAAGCAGTCGAGGATGGCCCAAAGCTTTGGGACCCTGCACCCGCGTGGGAGACCTGGAAGAGGTTCCTGGTTCCCGACTTCAAAGCGGCGCAGCACCAGCCGTTGCACTCACTTGGGGAGTGAATCATCGGACGACAGATCTTCCTCTCTGTCTTTCCTCCTCTCTGTATATCTGACTTTGTGATAAAATAAATAAATCTTTAAAAAAAGAAGAGGTATATAATAAGTTTTTTACAAAAGAGGTAAAGGGTCCGGTACGATGGCTCAGTGGCTAAATCCTTGCCTTGCCTACACAGGGATGCAATGGTTGTGTCCTGACTGCTCCATTTCCTGTCTTTTCTTTGTAGCTTCTCTGTAAATCTGCCTTTCCAATAAAAACAAATGAATCTTTCAAAAAATATTCAACCTGCAGTTGTCTAACTATACTTTTCACTTTTGATAGAAAAATCAAGAGACATATTTATTATAAACAAGAGCATAAGGGCAATAATGAACATCAACAGGGAGTGGCAGGAACTTGTTTCATCAGAGAGCTTATGCCCACTTAAAGGCAAGCAGCTGTGTCTTAGCTAGGGCCAACTGTTGCCGTAGGAAAATGTGAGCCCCACTGTTGCCAGAACTTCTAATATTTTAGTATAATTCAAAAACAGACTTCATTTAAAATAGCTAATTTTTAAACGTTGACTCAAAAAAGTATGCAAAGCCAAGAGAAATATATTTATACATTAAACTCTGCCTGCAGGATGACAATATTTAACCCCTTGTAGGTATTAAGTATGGGTTATTGGATTGGCTAAAGAACTAAAGAAAATAGGTGTCAGTGTTGTGGTACGGCAGAGTTAAATGACCACCTGAATACTGGCATCCCATAGTGGAGAACTGGTTCAAGTCCTGGCCACTCCACTTAATGGAGTTGTGGCTCCTGGCTTCAGTCTAACTCAACCCCTTGGTGTAGCTGTCATTTGAGCAATGAACCAGAAACGAAGACCTGGCTCTCCGCATCTCCCACTGTCTTTCACTCAGCCTTTTAAATAAGTAAACAAATAATCTTAGGGAAGGAAAAGGAAGGGGAGGGGAGGGGAGGGAAACAGAGGGAAGGGAAACTGAAGAAAAACTGAACAAAATTGAGGAGTTTATGCTCTAGATTGATACAAGCAATACTGGTCATTCTCCTTGCTCAAAAGCATTAACACTGCTAAAGTACAAACATTTAATTAACCTGAAGATAAATACTGCAATGCAAAAACAAACTGTACCACCTCATCCACAAATATCTTTGTTGTAGCAATTTGACAGTGAAAAGTGGAAAATGATATAAATATACATTTCTGTGGTCTAGACATAAAGACATAAACAGATAAAATAAATTACATAACGCAAACTAGATCTGCATATACCAGTAACATACCTAGAAAAAATTGAGTGGGAAAAATCAAGTTGTAGAACATACAATCTGATAATATCAATGTAAATTCCAACAACCCACCATTACTATATATTGTTAATGGGTACACACTCGTGAAGTAATAACTTTAAAAACATACAACAACAACAACAAAAAAACCCACAAACTCAGGAAACTTACCACTGAGTAGAGAAAAAGAATAGCACTGGAAAGACACACAAAAGGGTCATAATGATATGTTTGGTTTCTTTAAAGATTTATTTTTATTTAAAGGCAGAGTTACAGAGAGAAGGGGAGAAAGATCTTCAATCTGCAGGTTCACCCCGCAAATGGCCACCACAGCTGGAGCTGAGCCAATCTAGGCGCTTCTTCCAGGCCTCCCACACAGGTTCAGGGTCCCAAGGCCTTGGGCTGTCCTCTGCTGTCTTTCCAGGGCACAAGCAGGGAGCTGGATGGAATGGAACAGTTGGGACATGAACTGGCACCCATATGGCATGCCAGCACTTAATAGTTATACGATTAACCTGCTGAGCTATCACATCATTCCCTGTGTATTTGTTTATTTTAATATTTATTTCTTTGGGCCCAGTACAGTGGTCTAGTGGCTAAAGTCCTCGCCATGAACGCGCCGGGAACCCATATGGATGCCAGTTCTAATCCCGGCAGCTCCACTTCCCATCCAGCTCCCTGCTTGTGGCCAGGGAAAGCAGTCGAGGATGGCCCAAGGCTTTGGGATCCTGCACCCGTGTGGGAGACCTGGAGGAAGTTCCTGGCTCCTGACTTTGGATCGGCGCAGCACCAGCAGTTGCAGTCACTTGGGGAGTGAATCAGTGGATGGAAGATCTTCCTCTCTGTCTCTCCTCCTCTGTGTATATCTGCCTCTCCGATAAAACTAAATAAATCTTAAAAAAAAAAAAAAAGATTTATATCTTTGAAAGGCAGAATTATAAAAAGACAGATCCTTCATCTGCTGGTTCACACCCCAAATGGCTGCAAAAGGGGCTGAGATGGGCCAAAGCCAACTCAGAAGGCCAAAGCCATAAGTTAGGAACTACTCTCACGTCTCTCATGAGTGGCAGGAGCCCAGAGACTTGAACCGTCTTCTGATGCACTTCCCCAGCCATTGGCAGAGAGCTGGATCACAAGTGGAGCAGCCAGGACGTTGTGGCCGCTTTGGGAGTTAATCAACGGACGAAGGATCTTCCTTTCGGTCTCTCCTCCTCTCTGTATAGCTGACTTTACAATAAAAATAAAATAAATCTTTAAAAAAAAAAAAGAACGATGGTTCACAAACCATCCCTTTTGTTCTCTGCTAGGATAGATGACATCAGATCCTCACTTAAGCTACAAGTCTAAAATGTCTAAACTTCCCAATCACATTATTTATTCACAATTCTATCCCCTAAGTCTTTCTCCTAGTCAACAGATTTCATTGTCTTTCTCATTTCAGCAACTTTCTGTTCTTCCCTGAACAAGTCATAACTCCAATGTGCATTTCTCATCCAATCATAATACTTGCTTCAAACTGTTTAATGATTTCCAAAATGCAAACACAATCAAATATACTCACAAGTTGTCTCTCTAGACACATATTTTATAATCCTCTGTCAGAAAGTACTTATCAATTACAAAATGATTTCTCCTGGTTTTTGCCTGTGTGCAACAGTATTACAGAGAGCTTGTGGGGGTCGAAACTATGACATAGTAGGCTAAGCTTTCACCTGTGGTGCCCGCATCCCATACGGGCACCATTTCATAACAGCTGCTCTATTTACAATCCAGCTCCCTACATATGGCCTGAAAAAGCAGTGCAGGATGACTCAGGTCCTTGTGCCTCAACACCCGTGTGGGAGACCAGGAAGAAGCTCCTGGCTCCAGGTTTCAGAGTGGCTCATCAATCCAGTCATATGGGGACAGAAGATTTTTCTGTCTCTCCTCTCTGTACATCTGCATTTCCAATTAAAAAAAAATCTTAGAAGATTGTGGGAAAAATAAAATTACAAGCTTATTTAGTGCAAAAATGTGTTTCATAATGTGGGGAATACTTAACATCTATTAATGAATATAGAAATATTTTTTTGTACAAAATGAATCCATATTTTCCATAAGGATTTATTCATCGCATTTGAAAGGCAGAGTTAACAGAGATCTTCCACCAGCTGGTTCACTCCCCACATCGACTACGGCTGAACCAGGCAGAAGTCAGGAGCTTCATCTGGATCTCCCACGTGGGTGCAGGGACCCAGGGATTTAGGCCATCTTCTGTGGCTTTCCCAAGCCCTTTAGCAGGGAGATAGATCAAAGTGGAGCAGCCAAGACCTGAGCCAGCACCCCTGGGAGATCAATGTCCCAGGTGGTGACTTACCCAACTACACATCAACACCAACCCTAGATTCATTCTTCTAGTTTTCCACAAACTCAAGTACCCTCAGGTTGTTTCCCTCCTACCAAAAATGACCTTCCCCACGTCCATTTCAATTAATTTTTCCAGATTTAGATCAAGTATCTCTTATGAGATTTTTGATGGGCCCTATAAATAACCTGACAGATATCATATACAATGTATACCTTAACTCAGGACTCAGATAAAAAATAATCAGAAGTACACTGAATTTTCTATTCACATAATCATTTAAATAATCAAGAAAAATTCAAATTCAAGCTCAAAGTCTAATCTAGTTTTGACCCCCTTTTAATAAAATTAAAATGACAATATTTTTAAAAAGATGCATTTACTCTGAAAAAGTCAGAGTTACAGAGATACAGGAGAGACATAGAGAGATCTCCCACCTGCTGTTCACTTCCTCAAATGGCCTTATGACCAGGTTGGGCGAGGCCAAAGCCAGGAGCCCCTTTTGGGTCTCCCTCTTAGGTACACAGACCCAAACACTCCACTATCCTCCAATACTTTCTGAGATGCATTAGCAGGAAACTGGATTAGAAGTGGTGCAACCAAAACTTGCAATGGCACCCATATGGGATACTGGCATCACAGGTAGTGGCTGTAACTCCTACACACTACAACAACAGCCCAGAGGGAAAAAAAAATTAAGTTGACTAATTAGTCTAATCCATCACCCTGTGACATCAGCATTCTATAGCAGCATTGGTATGTGTTCTGGCGGCTCCACTTCCCATTCAGCTTTCTGGTTATGGAAAGCAGTAGAGGATGGCCCAAGTCCTTGGGATGCTGCACTAACATGGGAGACATGGAAGAGACTACTGACTCATAGCTTCAGATTAGTTCCTTTCTGCCCATTTTGGCCACTTAGGGAGTGAACCAGAGGATAAAAGACCTTCTTTTTCTGTAGATCTGCCTTCCAAATAAAAATAAATGAACCTTTAAAATAAAAAAGTTAGCCAGTCTAGAAACAGGGACCTCAGCCCACACCAGAGCCAGTCCCAGCTGCCCTACTTCTGATCCAGCTGCATCTCTTTGGAGACCTAGAAGTTCCTGGCTCCTGGCTTTAACTTGGTCCAGCCCTGGCTATTGTAGTCATGTGGGAAGTGAACCAGTGGATGGAACATTTTCTCTGTCTCTTCTTGTTTCTGTAAATCTTTTGAACAAAAATACCTAAATCTTTAAAAAAACAAAACAACACTATTTTTTAAAGCATCCCAGGACCAGTATTGTAACTTTGACACTAGCATCCCATTTGGACGCCGCCTCACATATACAAAAGGAAACTGAGGCTCTTGCCCAAGGCACACTGAATTTCACTAATAAACTGTGCAGTTAAATTGACAATCTAAACTACTAATATATAGTTTTACTCAATAGCTCATTTGATTTTATCTAACAATGTTACAGCCTTTTCATATTCTAAAAAACTAAGTTGGGGCTGACATAGTGGTGCAACCAGCCTGCATCACATATGCCTGTGAGTGTCAGTTCAAACTCTGGCTGCTCCACTTGCAATATAGCTGGCACCAAATGATCTGGGAAAAGCAGAGAGACAATGCTCCATGCGTGTCAGCCCCTGCAACCCATGTGGAAGACCTGGATGAAACTTCTAGCTCCTGGCTTCAACCTAGTCAAAGCCCTGGCCATTGCAATCATCTGGGAAATGAACCAGGGATGGAAGATTTCTGTCTTGCCCTCTCTGTAACTCTTTGAAATAAATAAAACTTAAAACAAAATCCACCACCACAAACCAAAATTAACAAGAATGGATGTTTCAGCATAGCAAATTAAGCTCCATTTGGGGATGCCCACGTCCTGTATCAGACTGTCTAGGATGGAGTCCTGCCTCTGCTGGCTGCCACTGCACCAGGTATACAGCATATGATGGCTCAAGTACTTGAGTCCCTGCCACCCACGCTCAGGAGACCCGGATGGAATTCCTGGCTGCTAGCTTCAAAGCAGCTCAGTCATATGGTGGGCATTTGGGGAATCAACCAACTGATAGAAAATCAATCTCATCAATCTCTCCAGCTCACAGAGCCCACCAGCTGATAGGAAAATCAATCTGAAGCAGAGCACAATGACTCAATTGGTTAATCCGCCCCCTTCAAGCACTGGCATCCCATCTGGGCACCAGCTTGTGTCCTGGGGCTGCTCCTTTTCCCATCCAGCTCTCTGCTTGTGGTCTGCAAAAGCAGAGGAGGATTGCCTAAAGCCTTGGGACTCTGCACCTACATGGGAAACCTGAAAGAAGCTCCTGGCTTTGGATCAGCTCAGCTTTGGCCACTGCAGCTACTTGGGGAGTGAACCAGCAGAAAGATCTTTCTCTGTCATTCTTCTATGAAAATCTACCTTTAAAATTAAAATTAGTCTTTATTAAAAAAAAATAATTTCATCATCAATCTCCCCCCCTCTGCTACCCTTTCAAATACAATAAATACAACTAAAAATAAACAAATTTTAAAAAACTCTAAATAATCAATATACCTGGCTTATCTTCACCCTCCTTCTTTTGTAGTCAGCACAGTTCTAATAAAATATAAATGTGGAAAGGTGGGTATAGGCTCAGCTGTGTCCCAGTTGTCCGACTTCCAATCTAGCTCCCTGCATGGAAAGTAGCAGAGGACCCAAGTGTTTGGGCCCCGGCACCCACGTGGGAGATCCAGAAGAAGCTCCTGACTTTGGATCAGCTCTTCTTTGGCCATTGTGGAAGTGAAACAGCAGATGGTAGATTTTGTCTTTGTCTCTCCTTCTCTTTGTAAATCTGCCTTTTCAATAAAATAAATATTTTATTTAAAAAAAAATGTATTGTGGCCTGGCGCAGTAGCCTAGTGGCTAAAGTCCTTGTCTTACACGTTCCAGGATCCCATATAAGTACAGATTTGTATCCTGGCTGCTCCACTTCCCATCCAGCTCCCTGCTTGTGGCCTGGGAAAGCAGTCAAGGATGGCCCAAAGCCTTGGGACCCTGTACCTGCGTAGGAGACCTGGAGGAAGCTCCGGGCTCCTGGCTTAGCTCCAAATGCTGCTACTACCACTAGGGGAATGAATCACTAACAGAATAATTTTCTGTCTCTCCTTCTTTCTGTACATTTGCCTTTCCAATAAAAAACATAAATAAATAAATGAATAAATGTCGAAAAAAAAAAAAGTGGCAAACGTGTCCAGTTGGGTTAGTTCTCTGTAGATAGTTGCAAATCGTGTGCAAGTGTAACCTTGTTCCCTAGGCCAACACAAAATCTCTACAGAAGTGTAAACACTCGTCCCTCATTCCCTTAATTCTCAAGAGATCAACAGTTAACTATTACAAAGTATTTTCCTTTCATATAACGGTGAATTTCAATCAAATATAACAAGTATTTATTTACTTGTTAATACTTCTGTGAACAAAATTAGGCATTTTCTCAGTTCCTTACTCAAATGTTTAAGACCTTATTCATAGAAAATAATGAACAATATATAAAGAGCAAGTGTTAATAAATGGCAACTTACATGATTCAGGCCATACTGTCACCATTTGAGAAAAGACAGAAATTAACATGCACAAAAGTCAACAACCATAAAAAAGAATGACCCTGCAATGACATACCCAAGTTACACTGCGACTATTTACCTTAGTCTAGCCACTAAGATATGAATGTAAGAAAAGAAATAATAGTATCAACATATTTTAAAAAGTAGATGACAGAACTAAGCAAAGGAGCATCAAGTTCAGTTACTCACAAAGTTCTAGAGAAACGACAACAACGATGCTAAATGACAATATTTCAGGGAATATCTCTGCTCAACTACCTCTAACAAATCCACAGATTAGTCCTAAATAGCTAAGTTGCAATCAAAGACCACCAACTTTAGAAAATACATCAAAACAATAAGCACTTATGTTGGTAACTAATGAGAATAAAGTATGTCAAAAATCTCAATTAGCATCTGTAAGGCCAAGGATAAAAATTATACAAGAGAAAATCTAAGGTTCCCGGCCTGGCCAGCATAGTAGCCTAATGGCTAAAGTCCTTGCATGCGCTGGGATGCCATAAGGATGCTGGTTCTAATTCCGGCAGCTCCACTTCCCACCCACCTCCCTGCTTGTGGCCTGGGAAAGCAGTCAAGAATGGCCCAAAGCCTTGGGTCCCTGTACCTGCATGGGAGACCTGGAAGAGACTCAGGGTTCCTGGCTTCGGATCGGCTGAGCTCCAGCGCTCACTTGGGGAGCAAATCATCCTCGGACAGATCTTCCTCTCTATCTCACCTCCTCTATGTATATATGACTTCCCAATAAAAATAAAAAAGAAACCGCTACCAAAACAAAACAAAAAACCCTAAGGTTCCATTTAAACGACTTACCAACACAGCAACAAAGCTGCAACAATCCAAGACACCTTCACTGCAGTTAACTCCCAGGCTTACAGCATCTCTCTCCATGAAATACAGGCTTCTCAAAACGCTTGGGCCCTCAACACCTAGAATTCAATCCACAGCTAGGTGTCTTTAAGAATAGTAAGTACTTCAGCTTCTTTTCTTTGGATCTGTGTGCCACTAATTTCATTTTAAATGGACTCAGTTTACAAAAACAATATTTTAGAAGACATAAGAACACTGGCAGAGAATTTCCACTTCCAACCATTTCTTCTCAAAGTACACAAGCAGGTTACCTGTCCTGTCGAAATGTCTTCGTAAGACAAACTTCAAGGCACATAAAAACACCTCTTTTAGGACCAGAAGCACACATGTCCAACTTGGTTTAAAACCAACTTGAGCCAAGTACCTCCAGCGAAAGTGGAACTTCAAAACTCAATAAATGAACTAGAACATTCATTCTGCTTTGTATTTTTAAAGCTTTTTCCAGCCTGAATGTTGATAACTTTCACAGCTTCAAAGTTTAAGATGACAAACTGAATAATGTGAATAACAAGGTCATGGTTCTCCTAGGTTCTTAAATATATTTAAAGTATTAAGCCATACAATGGTATATATGCATGTGTATGTATGATTTTGTGTATGTATAAATCTATTAAGATAACTGAAAACATTCTCATGGCTTTAAAAAATAATACAGACAATGGAAAATGGATATTCTAGTTAGCAAACCAAACATTATCCTTTTTCTTTGCAGAAACATCTCTAAATCTGGTATGCTAGATATTTTATTTGCAAAAATAGGTACAAATAATTCTCTTAAAAATGAAGCTAAAGTTTTACAAATATAGGGTTATAAAGAATTTTAAAAACTAAGCTCCAGGGGCCCAGCACGATAGCCTAGTGGTTAAAGTCCTTGCCCTGCAGACGCTGGGATCCCATATGTGCGTTGGTTCTAATTCCAGCAGTCCCACTTCCCAGCCAGCTCCCTGCTTGTGGCCTGGGAAAGCAGTTGAGGACAGCCCAAAGCCTTGGGACCCTGCACCCTCGTGGGAGACCCTGAAGAGGCTCCTGGCTCCTGGCTTTGGATCAGCTCAGCTCTGGTTCTTGTGGCTGCCTGGGGAGTGAATCAATGGACAGAAAATCTTCCCCTGTCTCTCCTCTCTATATCTGATTTTCCAATTTAAAAAACACATCTTTTTAAAAAAACTAAGCTCCAAGTTGAGAAAAAAACTCCATCATGTCTTGCAAATATAAATATACCAAATATAATATATTGAATATGCTGAATATAAATAAACTTAAGTTCTCAAGTCAAATTATCTGAAAAATTGAAAAATTACCAGTCAGTGTGCCTTTATCTCCACCAATACTAGAGGGAAAGGGACATGTCAGAAACAGTGGATTATCATTCCCAACCTTACTCAGCCCTCTCCATAGTAATCCTTCTACTTTAACCACATTAAAAAACACAAGAACACAAAAATAATATCATACATTAACAAACTTTCTTAAGGCTCATCATTTGCCACATGAATCTGAAATTCTTGTGAAAATGTCTACTCATGTGACCCACTCTTTTATGGTAGTATCTCACAAAAAAGGACCAATGCAAGAAAAAAGGCCTATATAGAGGGCTTTAATGTAAATTTCTTCCTCATCTTTGATGCTCATTATTGGGAAAATCACAAGTAGATGTACCGTTTCAATGCAAACTATAAAGAAAACACCTGCAGTAATCTAGATTTTTGCAATACACCCCCTGCTGCTTTCTAAGATTGCTAGTATTCATGAATTTTTACTTATTTGACTAGAACAATAATAAAGTCAGTATGTGTGTATGTAGCTTCATTTATAATTGCACATACACATATATAAGCAAATATATAGACAATAAGTGCCTGCTTTAGGGCAGACATGGATTGTTAACCCATTCATTCAAAGACCATCTTGCAAAAAAATAATTAGACAACATAAGATTTTTAAGACTTACAAAACAGAAATGCCTTTGTTTTAGCAAAAAATGATATCAAACAACCTTACAGAACATGAGCGAGAGGGAGATGCTATGAAAGGGCATTCCAGCATTTCACAGCTTCTGCTCCTGCACCCCACCCAGTCTTAGCTCAATGGCTGGCCACAGCATCCACAAATATTAGCCTATTTCTTTTATATATATATAAAAAGACTTGGGGAGAAATACCAAATGGAGCTTGCTCCACCAAAATCCATACATATGGAAATATGTAATATGGAGAATTGGGTTCCTTCCTTGGATTCTAAAAACACCCAGAAGTTACAAATGTTTCAGGAGATTCTCCCCTGTGAACAATTCAAACAATGATCGTTCATACTCTTCTGCTTTAATGAAAAACTGCAATTTGCAACTGCCAATTATTTTGCAAAATTGTATCCTGAAAAGGCACTCACGAAAAGACTAAAAGCCAGGCAATGCCTTTGAGCCTAACCAGATTTTTTTGAAGTAAAAAGCTTTTTATATTCAATATATCACTACCAACATACCCAAGCAGGAAATATTCCTGATTTAAGAGACTGACCTCCCCCCCCGCAGCAATCAAGCTCTGCTGCGGGGGGGGGGGGGGGTGTGCAGCAAACACTACGGAAGCAAAAGGGAGGGATGACATTATTACTGGTTTGAAAGGCCAAAGCACTGCCTCCTCCGCCGAAGCCTCAAAAAGAAATTCACACAAAACAAATCACCCCCGACAAAAATCAGGACGGTCAAAAACGGCGTAATTCTTTTGGTTTCAAAACATTACGAATCTCAGGATGATGTGCTTAAGGCAGAGCTGGGAATAACCGTAATCTCCTCCTTTTCTCCTGATTGCCTCTCAAGGAAAGGAGGAGGGGGGACCTTGGCGTGACATCGCCCATTGAAAACGCGACCACAAACCGGGTCCTTCAGCTCCAAAGCACCCTGTCTCCACCCGAGGACCGATCCAAATGAGAACCCCACGCTGAGCCTGCCTTCCTCCCGAGTTCTTGCTAAGTCACTGAAGAAAGGCGGAATGACACATAAAGCACCTTGCGCTCTCCTCTCTCAGATGCTGAAAATCTCCACTCTCCACCGTCACGTTGGGAGAAGCCGAGTCCAAACCTGCCCCAAGGCTTTTTCTCACCTGGGAGGCACTGCGCTTTCTTTAAAAGCGGGTGGAAGGATTCGAGGGAGGGGAAAGGGCCCAGGGCCGCCAAGCTCCGGCTTCACAACGTCGAGAGGTTGCTCGCCTTGGCGGAGCCAGGGGAGCAGGAAAGGGGAGCCCAGGCTGACTCGGGGGGCTGGGCTGGACCACCGCCCTCGCTCAGAGCACCGTGCTCTGTGCAGCCTAGCCCACATCCTAAACAGAAGGACAGGTCGGGGACGGAACGCCCGCAGGGGCCCCGGCAGCCGCGGGTGGGGTGGAAGGGGACTGCGGAGCTGGTCCCGGCGGGAGGAAACCCAAGATCACAAGAGAGAGAGAGAGAGAGAGAGAGACCTGCTTGCTTCCCCACGCCCTTCCTACTTGCAAGAATACTTTTTTTCTTGCTAAGTCACCGAGGGTGGAGAGCCGGCCGTGCTCCGGGAGGCCCGCGCGGACCGCGCCGGTCCCGGCATCCCCCCCCCACCCAGCCGGGGCCCGGGCTGAGAGGCCGCGAGCCAGGGCAGCGCCCTCGGCGGCCGGCGCCCCCCTCCTCCCCGGGCTCTCACTCAACGGCCGTCGCGGCCGCCATTTTGAGAGCGAGGAGAGGAGAAGAAGGAGGAGGAGGAGGAGGAGGAGGCGGCGGCGGCAGGGGGGAGGGGAGAACGGGAGGGAGGGGACCGGCGCAGCCACATCGTCAGGCCCGCCGGGGCCGCGGCCCCGCAGCCCGCCGCCCGAGCGCGGGTGTGGACGGAGAGACGAGAAGGGGAGGGCGCACGGAGCGTGTCGCCGCCTTACCGGAGCGCTGCACCGCCGCCTCCGCAGGGCCTCTTCCGTCCTTCACTCCCATCCACCGGCGGGGGAGGGGGCAGGGAGAGGGAAGGGAGGAAGGAGGGAGGGAGGGAAGGAGGGAGGGGGAGGATGGCGCGCTGGGCCCGGGCCCCGGGAGGGGCGGGGGAGGGGAGCGGGCGGGCTCCTCAGCCGTTCCGGGGCTCGAGCTGCAGCCCGGCGTTCGTGGTGGTGGCGGTGGTTTCTCTCGCGCCCGAGCGCTCCCTTCCTTCTCTTCCTAGCCCCCCTCCCCGGGTCGCTGCTGGCTCGCTCGCTCGCTCCCTCACTCGCTATCTCGGCCGCCGGACTCCGCCGCCGCCCCGCCGCTCCAGCTCCGTCTGTCACAGGAGCTGCCCCAACGCCCTGACGTCACCGCGCCGCCGCCGCCCCAAGACCCGCCAGGAAGAGGGAGGGGAGCGGAGGAGAGGTGCGCGCATGCGCCGGACCGGGCACTGGGCCGCGCCGCCTTCCGCCTTGCGGGCGAGCCGCTGGGCGCGCCGGGCGTCGCTCTTCACGCCTGTGTGAGCCCTCGGGAGAGACCCTCTTGTTTCCCCCTCGTGTCACTCTTGAAGCCCCCCCAGCTCCCCAGCGCTGGCCCTGCTCGTCTCCCGCCCTGCTCTGGGCCTCCTGCGGCGTTGTCGCGCCCCCCGCCTCGGGCACCGCAGGGACCGGGAGACACCCCGGGCATCCCAGGCCGCCCGGCCGGGTGGACAGCGGCAGAGCCCGCGACAAGTGGTCGCCTTTTCGGCCCGCGGCCTGCGAGATTATTTCCCCAAATCAGTAAGGAGGTAGCATGTCTTGGGAAGAAATGCTGTTGAAGGTAAAAGGCAAATGAAATGCTTTAAGTATCCTCGTTTTTGTTATAGATTATGAATTAAGAGGGTTCACTGTTAGGTGTGATTCAGCTGTTATTTTTCCTTAGTCATACACACCAGAGATTCTCGAAATCTCGAAACTGACACCCAAAGAAAGACCTGGAACTTTATCCCTACAGGGGATGTCCGTGTGTGTTTGCTAAATGAGGGGCTGAAATATTGATGACAAAGAAGTCCTGGGGATTTATAGTCAGTGTATGCCATACAGCCACACACTTGACTTGTCAAAGGCCAGATTTGGGATTCTGAATAATTCAATATGGGATGTTCTTTTTAATAAGAAGCACAGAATGAGAGTATTTCATTATTAATTAGTATTATCCAAGGAAACTCTTCCTGAACCCTAGTGGGCTTAAGTTGATGACTGCTCTCTTTTTTTTTTTTTTTTTTACTTTTAATTTTTTTTTTTTTATTAATTTCATTGCATTATGTGACACTGCTCCTACGTAGGTCAGCACCTAGAGTCTCCTGCCTCTGAGAAGCTGCTGAGATAAGCAAAGGGGCAACTTAGGTGTGAATCCTGGTAGGGTCGTTTTCCAAAAGTGTGACCCTGGGAGAATCACCACTCCTCTTCTGCCTTGCTTTCCTCTCTGTTAACATACAACAAAGAACTGCCATACAGGGCTTTTGAGAGTTAGAGGGGAAATGATCCATGGGGGAAGTAACTCACTTTCGAGGGTACCCCAGGCGAATGCATGTAGCCATTACTGTTGCTTGGTCCCAGCTTCTATGTATTCTGGAAGGATTCATAAGGGTCCCTCATTGTCTGGAAGATTGCATTTTCACCTTCCTGAGGCTGGGGATAAGGTCCCATCCTCTCTAAAAGATCGTTCCCAGATTTGCAGCTGTGGGACTTTTCTAGCTAAGCACAGCCAATTGAAGCACGGAGGTTTGATCCGTGTTGTTACTTACCCAATCACAGTCAATAAGCACGAAAAATTAACATCCCTTCTTCCAAGAAATTATCCTTCTTTTGTTTATTATCTTTTGAAATATTTATTAGTGCTGATAACATGCTACTTAATATTTCAGCAGCTGAGTAAATCACTTCTTTATTTCTGTTCTTTAATGAAATCTCTAAAATCAACATCTCCTGGAAAGAAATTGACAGCCTACCGGTAGACACTGATTGAGTACAAATAGGTAACAGTAACCCCTATAGACCTTGAACTCAGAATCATGTACTGAGAAATCTTAAAATCTGCATGGTGTAATTGTGCATCCAACTGAGATCAGGTTTTATTTGTATAGCACTCCTTCAGGAAACAATTAAATCCCTTTGGGAAGAAGTATAAACTCTTTATCTCAAGGCCACAGTTTTTCTGGACAGAAAACTATGTTCTTTGCTTAACTTGATCTGGAGAAATGAGTTATGATGCCTTTTTAGTCACATCCTAAGCTGACAGATCCAAGTCTATTGGAAATGGAGAAAAGGGAAGTAGCTTATGCTGTCGATCATAATTCCTATGGATTTTGCACAAACCCCACTCTGAAAAATCAAGTATAAACATCCGTTTTACTTACCCAGTGTAAGAATCTCTTTCTACTTGAACTGCAAATCTTGATTTTTTCCAGCAGACATTTTCAAAATGGAAAGATTCATTTCAATTGCTGCAGGAAAATTAATTTAAACAATTCTGCAAATAAGCTGACTGGAAGAGACACTCCAAAAATATTGCTATTGGGGAGAGGACAAAATGTCTTCTTAAAGTATCTCAACAGCAAAAATCTGTTTACAGTGAGCACATGTGTTAAGATACTATTTTCAGAACTGTCCTCTATAGGCAAATGTACATTGTTGTATGTGCAATTTTTAAAAAAACCAATGGCAAGAAGGAAGCTTGGGGGAATACAAGTTATGGGAATTGAGGTCCCATTTAAAGAAGAAGCAGGAGCCAACTCATAAAGGACTTCCCTGGGAACTGGTAGCTCATTACTTTATATACCTGCATTTCTCCCAAGTACGGATACGTCAGAGAGGGCTGATCCAACCGGACAGGCCATTCCTCATTTCAGCATCATGACAGCCTCTTGTGTCATGAACAGGGGGAAGGCACAGATCCCAATTGCAGGCTGTTACCAGAGTGTGATTCTCATCCTGGAAGGAGTAGGAAGAGTTTAAAGCACTCTGTAATCTGGAGCAAGGATATGTTGGAGGTGGGGGAGGGAATCATCTCAAGTACTAACATAAAGCAAAGTATATGAAAAGCTCCCCCAAACTCATTTGGAATGTCACTCCACAAGCTTTCTCTCCCACTCCCTTCTCTTTATGCCAGGTGTATTTGGCTACTGGAGTAAAAGATTGATGCTCATTTGAAAGTCTTGAGGCTTTAGAAAGGAGGTGATGGAAAACAAGACTTCAAAAAGTGATTAGAGATTTAATGCATGCATTCAACAAATATTTACCGACTGCCTTTTTGGTGCCCGGCCTGTGCTGGCTGCTGAGTAGACATAGTGAACAAGATAAACAGAATCCCTACACTCACTGAGTTTATATTCTAGGAGAAGACACAAAGGGAAAATAGTGATGAAAGTGACAAAACTATGAAGACGACAAGTAGTACTGAGATGGAGAAGAGTGGAAAGGGCTCCATTATTGAAGGTAGTAAGATAAGACTTTTTTTTTTAGGCCTGGCATGGTGGCCTAGCAGGTAAAGTCCTCACCTTGAACGTACCAGGATCCTATATGGGTGCCAGTTTTAATCCCCGCAGTGCTGGTTTCCATCCAGCTCCCTGCTTGTCCAGAATGGCCCAAAGCCTTGGGACCCTGCACCCATGTGGAAGACCCAGAAGGAGCTCCGGGCTCCTGATTTCGGATCAGCTTTAGCTCTGGCTGTTGCGGTCACTTGGGGAGTGAATCATTGGACAGAAGATCTTCCTCGCTGTTTCTCCTTCTCTCTGTATATCTGACTTTCCAATAAAAATAAGTAAATCTTTAAAAAAAAAAAAGACTTTTTAAAAACATTTATTTTATTTGAAAGGCAGAGTGAAAAAGAGAGGAGACAGAGATCTTCCATCCTCTGGTCCACTCCCCAGATGGCCCTAGTGACCAAGGCTGTGCCAGGCTGAACCCTTGAGCTCCTGGAACTCCATCTGGGCCTCCCATGTAAGTGGCCGGGTCCCAAGCACTTGGGCCACTACCTGTTGCCTTCCCAGGTACATGATGGAAGTAGAGCAGGTAAGACTCAAAACAGTGCTCATATAGAATGTGCCAATGACATTTCTGAGGAGTGACGCTTAAGCTAAGATGTAAGTAGCTGTAACATTCTAGATTATGCAACAGCAAGTGCAAAGACCCTAAAGCAGGAAAACAGACTTGCTGCACCTCACAAGCTGAAGCAGGGGGCACACATTTGGAGTGACCTGAGGAAGGAGGCCTCTTGAAGGAGGCTGGCTAGGAAGTAGAACAGCAGGAACTCAAACCAGCACTCTGCTTGGGATGCTGGTGTCCACTGCACCACATTTCTGGCTCCCCCGAAGGATACTTTGATTTTCCCTCTGCTGTTTGTCTCATTAAAAGGCTTAGGGTGATCAGAAGACATGGAGGGTTCCCATCTGCTACTTCACTCCCACTTTCCCGCTATGGCCAGAACTGGGGTAAGGCTGAAACAGGGAATCAGAAACTCAGTCCAGGCCTCTCCTGTGAGTGGCAGGAACCCAAGAACTTGGGCCTCACATGCATGTTAATAGGAAGCTGGATCCAAAGCAGACTCAGTCCTAGACAGTCAGGTACAGATGCGTGTGTCCCAAGTAGAGGCTTAACATCTGCACCACATACCTGCACCTCACCTGGAAAATTTGACACAGGAAGATTATATTCATAGTCAAAGTCATGACCATGAGAGAATATTCACAGTAACAGAAAACATAAAGATAAAACCATAACAAATAAAACTTTGTTTAAATTTATTACATAAAAGAATAATTTCTATAAAATCAAAACTATAAAAACTGGAAACAAAAACTGCTAAATAAGAGATAATTAAGTGGACTCGAGTTCTTCGAATCAACACTTTGGTCTAAAAATTCACTGAAATTCATAGAATTCTGATTTTAAATTTTGGATGACAAAATGCTTAGGCTCTATGTTTTTACCAAAATTTCTAGAGTCAGAGAAGCACTACCAAGTAGAAAAATACTGTGAACTGTGGCAGTAACACTAAGTTGCATCACAATTATATCCAAAAAAGTGAAAAGGTAAGGGTCCAGCTTGTAGCATAACAGCTTAAGAAGTTGCCTGCAGCGCCCAAAGCAGTAGCATAGTGGCTAAAGAAATTTCTCACCTAGCACGTTCCAGGATCCCCTGTGGGTGCCAGTTCTAATCCCAGCAGTCCCACTTCCCATTCTACTCCCTGCTTGTGGCCTGGGAAAGCAGTTGAGGACAACCCAGAGCTTTGGGACCCTGTACCTGAAAGAAGCTCCTGGCTCCTGAGTTTGGATCATCTCAGCTCCAGCAGTTGCAGCCACTTGGGGAGTAGATCATCAGACGGAAGATCTTCCCCTGTCTCTCCTCCTCTCTGTATATCTAACTTTCCAATAAAAAATTAAAACATAAATCTTAAAAAAGAAGAAGAAGCTGCCTACAACACTGGCACCCCATATAAGCACCAGTCCTGGTCCCAGTAGCTCCATCTCTGAGTAGATAAGCCAAGTTCTAGAACTCCTGTACCTATGTAAGAGACCTAAATGAAGCTACTGGCTCCTGGCTTCAGCCTGTCCCAGCTCTGGCCATTGCAGCTGATTGAGGAGTGAACCAACAGAGTCATAGTGTCTCTCTCTCTCTCTCTCTCTCTCTCTCTCTCTCTGTTTTTTAAATAAATAAATCTTTTTTTAAGGGGGCAGTGCCAACGCAGTATTATATCAGGGTAAACCTCCTGTAGCTCTGGCGTCCCATATGGACTCTGGCTTGTGTTCCAGCTGCTCCACTTTAGATCTAGCTCCCTTCTTATGTCCTGGGAAAGCAGCAGAAAGCCCAAGTCCTTCGGCCCCTACGTGCATGTGAGAGACCCAGAAAAACTCCTGGTGCCCAGATTCTTACCACCCAACTCCACCTGTTGCAGCCATTTGGGGAGCAAGCCAGCAGATGGATGAGCTCTCTCACTCTCCTTTTCTCCAGCTCTGGAAGAGACTTTAAGTGAAGGAGGTTTTAAATGCAGAAAGCAAGTTATGGGGGCAGGAAATGGTCCCAGTATATCTGAAAAGGATCATTTGTATATGTGACAGAAAGGTGGGAGAAAAATGGAGGGCTGAAGGGGGAAAAAAGGGAGAAGTAGATATACTATAAAACTTAAAGCTTTGGAATTTTAAGTTTTACTTGTTTTCATTTTATTTGAAATGCACAAAGAAAAAATGGAAAGATACTGAAAAGCTCTTCCAGCTGCTGGTTTCCTACCCAAATACCTGCAACAGCTAGGCCAAGAGCAGGAGCCAGGCACTTCATTAGCTGTTCCACATGAGTGTTAGGAACCCAAATACATGAGTTGTACACCAGGAAGACGCTGTATTGGAACTATTAAGTGACAATACAATATGGGATTTCAACATCCCAAACACCATTTTTTAAAAGATTTATTTATTTTTCTTGGAAAGACAGATTTTCAGAGAAGAGGAGAGACAGAGAAAGGTCTTCCATCTGTAGGTTCACTCCTCAAGTAGCTGCAATGGCCAGAGTTGAGCTGATCCGAAACCAGGAGCCAGGAGTCTCTTCCAGGTCTTCCACGTGGGTTCAGAGTCCCAAGGCTTTGGGCCATCCTTTATTACCTCTTCCCAGACCACAATCAGGGAGCTGGATGTGGAGTATCCTGGAAGTGGAGCAGCCGGGATACAAACTGGCACTCATGGGATCCCACTGCCTGCAAAGTGAAGACTTAGCTTCTGGACCATCATGCATGCCGTTCCCAAGATTTATTTATTTTTATTGGATAGGCAGATATACAGAGAGATGGAGCATCAAAGAGAAAGCTCTTCCACCTGCTGATTCATTCTCCAAATGGTTGCAATGGCTGGCGCTGAGCTGATCCGAAGTCAGGAGCCAGAAGCTTCCTCCAGATCTCCCATGTGGGTGCAGTCACAGGGCTTTGGGCCATCCTCTGCTGTTTTCCCAGGCCACAGTCAGGGAACTGGATGGGAAGTAGAGCAGCAGGGACATGAACCAGCATCTATATGTTATCCCAATGCTTACAAAGGGAGAATTAGTGCCTCTAAACAACATCTTAATCACAGAGTCAAGCACGAGCCCCTGGACTGGAAGCTTTTAAATACTTTTAACAAGTCTATCCTATTTGCCATAAGGCTATCTATTCTGCCTTAGTCATGGAACAGTGGCCTTCACTTTCAAAAAGAACTCTCCCAGCTTCAGTGGTATACTCTCTTCCTGCCAGTTGCTGCTTCTCCTTGATTCTAGGTCTCCAAGATGCTGGTCCAGAAAAACCACTAACACTAGGTTATATTATGACAGTATAATTATAGTCTTCATATTTCTTTTTTCCCTAGACCTGTTTATCATACACACATACACACACACAAATATTATAGAGAACAGAATGCTCATATATTAAAAATTGCTGTGGGGTCCAAAAGTTATCGTCCCCACCACCACTGTGCTACACCAGTGGGAGGAAATATTTATCATTGAACCCAGTGTCTTGTTCAAGTCCCAGCAGAATAAATACTTCCATTTCAAGAATCCAGCTTCCTGCTGATACACCTGAGTGGAGCAGATGATGGTTCAAGTGCTTTAGTCCCTGCCACTCCCAAAGAGGGTATGTGTAGAGTTTCTGGTTCCTGACTTCAAGCTGGCCTGCTCCCAGCTATTGCTGGCATTTAGGAAGTGAAACAGTGGATGGAAGCGATATTTATCTCTCAGATAAAATGAAAGTAACTTTAAAAAAAATCAACATGTTGAATACCTTACTATTGCATGATGCAATCATCCCACTGCCAAGGGCATACCCAGAACACTTGGAAGCTGAAGCAGCAGGTGGAAGATCTTCCTGTCTCTCCTCTCTGTAAATCTGACTTTCCAATAAAAATAAATAAACCAAGAAAACTAAGATTTATTGCCATATTTTAAAAAACTGAGCATTGTGTATGAAAACTTTACATAAATTAAATTCACAGGTGTAAATGCAAAATGTTTCCAGCCTAAAGCAGATACAAGTCACAGTGTTCTGGCAGGAAAACCAGGTAAGAAAGAAACCGGGTCCCAAAGCTTTGGTACCCACCCCCACCACTTCACCCACCGCTTTGTCAAGCAGAGGGGTTCAACAACCGTTGCCAGCCTCTGAGAAATCCTGAAGTGTCAGCTCTGCCACGTTGATGCTGTAGACCATGGCCAGGCATACTCACCAAGGTGCACCTGGCCTTCTCACCTCAGTCACCAAGTGACTGAGCCATATGACCTAAGATGTGTACATACATCTTCGGCATTAGACATACACCAAAGGAACAGGTAACTCAAAAACAAGGTTCAATATCAGCAACAAGTTCAACAATCCAGTAGTGATATCAGATCCAACCTTCAAGAACAAATTTATTTTCAAAGGCATGAGGTAGGTACATTTGTCAGGGCAAATTTATCTTGTGAATCAGTTCATGCTACAAATGCTACACATCCGTTCACAGTCCCTGTAGAAGCATTTACGGTGGATGATGGAGGGACCTAATTCATGGCACTGCTGCTGGCTAATCTACATCTGCTGCAAGGTGGCCCAGGCAGCCCATCCACAGAGTACCTGCACTCACAGGATGCAATTATCTTGATTGTCACAGTACCAGGTACCAGGACAGGGAGTTCCTCCTGCATCGTGGCGATGATGCCGGGTGCATGGGAGCACCCCCAGACAGCACAATGTTGGCATACAGGTCCTGGAGGATATTGACCTCATACTTCCTGATGAAGTTGAAAGTGATTTTGTGGGTGGCCAGGAAGGAGGAGGACTGGGTGAGCGTCTCAGGACAGAACTGCTCCTATGATGGTGATCACTGGCATCAGGCAGCTCTTAGCACTTCTCCAGGGAGGAGGAGGATCTGAGGGTGGCCGTCTCCTATTCAAAACCCAGGATGATACTGCCTAGTCTCAACCCAGCCCTGCAGTTGAGGGCATTTGAGGAGTGAACCAGTAGCTATGAGTTCTCTGTCTCTCTGTGTCTTGCAAATAAGTAAATAAAAGTTTAAAAGATTTATTTATTTATTGGGAGGGCAGTGAGAGAGAGAGAAAGATCTTCTTATCTGCTGGTTCCCTTCCCAAATATCCAGTATATCCTGGAGCTGGGCCAGGCTGAAAAGAAATAGAAGCTCCTTCTGTTTCCCACATGGGTGCAGGGACCCAGGTACTTGGGTCATCCTCCACTTTCCCAAATAAATTACCAGCAAGCTAGACTGGAAGTTAAGCAGCAGAACTGAAACTGGTACCCATATGGGATACTGGCTTAACTTACTGCACTACAACAACAGTTGCTTCTAAAATATTTTTTTAAATGGATCAGGTAAGCCTCTGCCTGCAGTGCCAGCATCCCATATAAGAGCCAGTTTGAGTCCTGGCCACTTCACTTCCAATCCAACTCCCTGTAAATAGCCTGGAAAGACATCGGAGAATGGTCCATGTGCTTGGGCTCCTGTCCCCACATGGGAGACGTGGACATAGCTTCTGGCCCCTGGCTTTGGACCAACCCAGCGCCAGCCATTGCGGCCATTTGGGGGTGGAAGATCTCTCCACACACTGCCTCCTCCTCATAGCTCTGTCTTTCAAATAAAACAAATAATTTTTTTAAAAGTGCTTCAATTGGTGCCTTTATCCTATCTTTGCTCACTTACAAATAATAATCTTCCAGAAGTAAAACTGTCATGCCAGAAGATATATAATTATTTTTCACAGAAACTGTCAAATTACTATCCAAAAATACTTACACGGTTTAAACCTATGGGGTTTGAGGAGATCCATGTACTTACATTATTACTAACATTAAAATATAGTTTCATGTTGTTTTCCCCACTTAATAGATAAAACCAGAAAAAAGGTTATTATTTATAGATCATATGATCAGTTGCCTGAAAAACTTTTAAAAAGTCAGTAAAAAGGAAAATTAAGTGAAGTTAGACTAGAGAGCTGAGAGTGTGTGAAGGAGGCAGTTCGATACTTGGTGAAAAGCATAAATTGAACTCCAAAGGTAATTTCTCAGTATGAGTCAAAAACATTAAAAACGTGCATCTCTTCTGGCCCAGAAATCAGAACTCCAGAAGTTTTGGAAACAAGAAAGTATGCAGGGGCCTAGCGTGGTGGCCTAAAGTCTAAAGTCCTTGCCTTGAAAGCCCCTGGATCCCATATGGGCGCCGGTTCTAATCCCAGCCGCTCCACTTCCCGTCCAGCTCCCTGCTTGTGGCCTGGGAAAGCAGTTGAGGACGGCCCAAAGCCTTGGGCCCCTGCACCTGCGTGGGAGACCTGGAAGAACTCCCGGCTTCAGATCGGCGCAGCACCAGCCATTGTGGTCACTTGGGGAGTAAATCATTGGAGGGATCTTCCTCTCTGTCTCCTCTTCTCTCTGTATATCTGACTTTGCAATAAAAATATATATATTTATCTTTTAGAAAAAGAAAGTATGCAAGAGTTTAACTACAATAATTTTTACCAATGCTAGGAAAAATTAAAAATAACCATCCATAATTGTCCAACCACAAGAGACCAATTCATTCTCACAACAGAACATTATGTATCTACTAGAAATAATGTTATAGATTAACATTTAGGGATAAATTAGCATATTCACAGCCCTCAGTAAAATGGTCACAAAACAGTCTATGGGATGCCAATAAAAATGTGTATAAATAGTTGCAAATGGCTCATCCAGTCTAGTTTGATCACACGCAATCTGTTTTAATGGTAAATTCTTTTGGAAGTCCAAACCAAAAGCCTCAACCTGCATATAAGCTTAACACCTGACATTCAAGCTAAGCAAGCAGAAATGGATGCAAACAGAAAAACCCAAGATAATCCTGGCACAAAATGAGATGCTTGCTTTGGGACCTTAAAATGAGGCTTCTCCATGAAATTAACAGCTGTTTGGATAACCTCTCTCGGCTTGTTTACAAAGCCCACAGGCTTGGCCAGGAGCTCTCTGGATTGTCTGAGGCCCCACCAAGGACCCTGAAAACCTCATATTGCTTCTCTCATTGAGATGCTTACCCAGTGGTTGGAAGAGCCAAACAAGATGCTTTTAGTTCTACACTGCAGCATCCCAGCCAAAAGAAGGGCCAGTGTTTGCTCTGTGACAATTCCCTGTTTTCCCAAACCATGAATCAGCCCCATTGTCCCACTGCCTGTGTGCAACATTCATTCTGTTCATTACGGCTCACGACAAAAGGCAGGAACAGGGCAAAGAAACTGGGCATGGGGGGAGAACCAGAGGCCACACTGTTTAACCCTGCCTGTAAAGAGAGTCAGGGTTTCTCATGGGTGGCTTCAGACAAATGGCTATGGAAACATGTCAGAAAGCCAATTTTATGGGCAGCATCTAATTTATAAAATAAGACTTGGCACTGGCTCAGCATTTTTCATCCAGAGGGAAAGGAGTCTGCAGCGTGAATGGACAAGCATTTTCTGGGCACCACAGTGTGCCAGATTTCCCCTCCCCTCCCCTCCTCCACCAGCTTTTCTTCCTTTCCCAATTTGTCTCTTCCCTCCTCCTCCCTACCCCTTCTCAGCTGGAAACAAATGAGAGTTTAACCTCTCTTGTTCACAACGTACAGGGTAATGTTCACTCAGCTGGTCTAAAGTTTTCACGTAGTTTATTTCATAAAGAATGAAGGGAGGTAGTGGAATTCTTTCTCCTGGTCTGTCACAATACCACTTGCTCCCAGATCAGCTGTTTCTAAAGTTCCATAGACCAGGTTCTTTCCATTATGTGATAACTCAATCTTCCTCCATTGTATCTTTCTCGTTGGTTGTAAAAAACAGAAACTCATTCTAGGAAGCTTTAGGAGACGAGGGTTGGGGACTAGTGCTGTGATACACAAGGCGGTGGCACTCTAGTTTCAGCTGCTAATGAGACCGACATTCCATATCAGAGTGTCAGTTAAAGTCTGAGCAACTCCCCTGGGAAGGCAGCAGAAGATGACCCGAGTGCTTGGGCCCCTGCCACTCATGTCTGGACCCCTGGCTTTGGCCTGATCCAGCCCTGACCATTGCAGACATTTGGAAATGATCAAGAAGTTGGAAGATAGCTACCCCTACCCCCCTCTCTATCTTTCTGTCTCTGTTGTTCTGCCTTTTCAAACACATAAACAAATCCTTAAAAGGGGGGGAAAAGAAAAGATAGCTTTGGAAAGAGTCTATCTATTGGTATAAACTGATCCTTTGAAAAGGCAGCTCATTGCCCTGATATAGTGGTGTGGTGGGTAAATCCACCATCTGTGATGTTGCATTCCCATATGAGTGCTGATTCATGTCCAGGCTGCTCCACTTCTGATCCAGCACTCTGTTGATGACCTGAGCATGCGGCAGAGGGTGGGCCAGGTGCCTGAGCCTCTGCTTTTCATGTAGCTCTGCATTTCAAACAAACAAACAAAATTTGTTCATGTCTGGCACAATGGGCAACTGGGCTAAATCTTATGTCTTGCAACCTCTGGGATCCCATATGGGCGCCAGTTCATATGCTGGCTGTCCACTTCCCATCCAGCTCCCTGCTTGTGGCCTGGGAAAGCAGTAGAGGAGAGCCCAATGCCTTGGGACCTTACACCCACGTGGGAGAACCAGAGGAAGCTCCTGTCTCCTAGCTTTGGATCAGCTCAGCTCTGGCCATTATGGCCATTTGGGGAGTGAATCAGCCATTCTCGCTGTCTCTTCAAGAGAGTTCCTCCTCTGCTATCCATGCACCTGTTCCATGCCCCTCTAGCTCCTCCCACCTGTCTTCTGCTGGATCCTACTCTTCAGTGGCTCTACCTTGTTCATGGTTTTTAAACACACTATTGCGGTCTTGGTTCTCCTCGCTGTCAGAGTTCAACTGGCTACCTGGGGTGAAGAACTTCCTCCATGAAATTTCTTGAGGAGAACATGTTAGGTCAAGCTCATCTTTCTCAATTTTGACACAATGAAGTACACACAGCTGCTCTGGGAGATTATTACACCCCCCACCACAACCACCACACTTTCTTTTTTTTTTTTTAAGATTTATTATTATTGGAAAGCCGGATATACTGAGAGGAGGAGAGACAGAGAGGAAGATCTTCCATCCGATGATCCACTCCCCAAGTGAGCCACAACGGGCCGGTGTGCGCCAATCCGATGCCGGGAACCAGGAACCTCTTCCAGGTCTCCCACGAGCGGGTGCAGGGTCCCAAAGCTTTGGGCCGTCCTCAACTGCTTTCCCAGGCCACAAGCAGGGAGCTGGACGGGAAGTGGAGCTGCCGGGATTAGAACCGGCGCCATATGGGATCCTGGGGCTTTCAAGGTGAGGATTTTAGCCGCTAGGCCACGCTGCCGGGCCCCACACTTTGTTTTTAAAAGGTTATGTATGTATGTATGTATTTGAAAGGCAGAATGTCAGAGACAGAGAAAGACAGATCTTCCACCCACTGATTCGCTCTCCAAATGGCCACAATGGCTGGGGATGGGCAAATTGAAGCCAGGAACCTAGAACCCTATCTGGGAATCCCATGTGGGTTGCAGCAGCCCATATATTTGGGCCACCTTCTGCTGCTTTCCTGTGAACATATCAGTGAACTGCCCTGGAAGCAAAGCAACTGGAACTCAAACCACAAGCTGACCCCATGGCTCTCTTCAATAAGTTGTCTGTCCCTTGTCCCTTGAGCATGGGTCCTTCCCACTTCCTAGCCCAGGGCTGCTGATCGGAAAAAAATATACAAAAATAGGAGCTAGATGATCAGGCATTCAAAAACACCCTTGATAGAGCAAATATTGGCAGAAAAATATATATATACTGTACTGCATGAACTTTGTAAATGAGGTTGAACATAACCCCTTACTTATAAACTTATAAACTTATAAACTTTTTTACCTACTTATAAACTTTTTTGCACCTTTACTTTAGATTCTTTCTTTTTTTAAAAGATTTTTATTTATATTTATTGCAAAGTCAGAGATATACAGACAGAAGGAGAGACAGCGAGGAAGATCTTCCCTCCAATGAGTCACTCCCTAAGTGACCACAAAGGCCAGTGCTGCGCGCTGATCCAAAGCCAGGAGCCAGGAACTTCCTCCAGGTCTCCGACGCAGGTGCAGGAACCCAAGGCTTTGGGCCATCTTCAACTGTTTTCCCGGGCTACAAGCAGGGAGCTGGATTAAAACTGGCGCCCATATGGGATCCCGGCATGTTTAAGGCAAGGACTTTAGCCACTAGGCCACCACGCCGGGTCCATGATTCTTGGTGTATTTTCTATTGCTATCTCCATCTTTTTCTTATCAAATACGAAGAGGTTATTTTTAACAATTTTACTTATTTTTATTGGAAAATCAGATACACAGAGAGAAGGGACAGAGAGATCCTCCATCCACTGATTCGCTCCCCAAGTTGCTACAACGACTGGAGCTGAGCCTATATGAAGCCAGGAGCCTCTTCCAGGTCTCCCATATGGGTGCAAGGTCCTAAGGCTTTGGGCTACCCTCGACTGCTTTCCCAGGCCACAAGCAGGGAGCTGGATGGGAAGCAGTGCTGCCAGGATTAGAACTGGCACCCATATGGGATCCTGGGGCATTCAAGGTGAGGACTTTCACCACTCGGTTACTGTGCCAAGCCCAAGTAAGAGGTTATTAACCATTTGTCTTACACATATATTGCAAATACCTTCCCAGTTCCCAGTTTGCTGTTTGTATTTTTGGACTTCATCTGTGGAGGGATTGTGGCATAAGGAAATTTCGTCCTTTTTGGGGGGGAGGAGAGGGGAGGTAGTCAGAAATATTTCTTCCTTCATACTTTCCATCCTGACGGTCATATTTAGAAAGACCCCTGCTTCCCAACATTGTAATAATATTCACTTTTTTTCTAGAACATTTAAGGTTTCATTTTGTACTTTAGTCTGCCAGTGGTATAGGACAGAAATAAAAAATAGCTAACTTTTATGAGGCATATTTTGTGTGATAGGCATGTGGCTTTCATTTTTCTAAAAACTCACCATTAATTTTCATCTTCACCATCAGAAGAGGTAGTCACATTTATTACTTTCTTTCTAATATGGGAGGAACAGGGGCCAGGGAGGTCAAAAATCCTGCCTGCAATTACCAAGCTAATCAATGGCAAACTGCATTCAAGTCTTACCTCTGTCTACTTTGAAATGTCCTTAATTACCGCTCCCTATTTTTCTAACTCCTCCCCACCCCCCTCCCCACAAAAATCACAAGTCCATTTTTCCAATATCATTTGGTGTCAGATCTGGCTTTCCCCCTACTGCCTGAAATGTCCCTTTTATCAACTAGTAAGCTTTTGATACAATCTTGGGTTCATTTCTGTCCTTTCTTTTCTGTTCTATTGATTCCTGCACCAATAACACACTGTTCTAGTGACTGCTGCATTATTTATACGTTGTATTATCTCATAAGCCCAGTCACTGCAAAATGCTCTTCTTTTCCAAAGTTTTTGGGTCTTTTCTTCAAGATTTCTTTTTTTTTTTTTTTCAGAAAAATTGTAGAATCACATCACAAAATGCTCAAGAAATTCCATGGAACATTTTTGTTGAAATTGTATTTAAAAAAATGGCTTGGGGAGGCCTTGCTCTGATTTGAGATCAGAGGTTTCCTTGGTTCCTGAGCACGTGATCTGTGAAAGGGTCTTTGCTTCTTTTATTCCCTCCCTTATTCTTGCTCTGAATTCCCTTCGTGGAGGGGTGGGCCTAGGGTTTAGATGCCTGTATCCAGGGCCAACACTGAGGAGCAGTGTGTTAAGTCACAACCTCCAAGGCTGGCATTCCATATGGACGCTGCTTCAAGTCCCAGTTGCTCCACTTCCCATCCCGCTCCGTGCCGATGTGTCTGAATGAGCAGCAGAAGATGGCCCTAGTATTGGATTCCAAGTATTGGACTCCTACCATGTGGAAGACCCAGATGAAGCCCCTGGCCCCTGGCTTCAGCCTGCTTTCACCCAGACTGTTGCAATCATTTAGTAGGTGAACCAGCTGATGGAAGATCTCTTCTCCCTCTCTTCCCCTGTCTCTATAACTCTGCCTTTCAAATACATACATACACATATATACATTTTTTAAGATGCTCACATTCCTGGGTTAAATGTCTTGCTGTACTTCTAATGCCAGCTTACTGCTGACGCTAACCCTGTGAGGCAGCCTATGATGATTCAGGTACTTGGATCACTGCTACTCACATGGGTGACCTGGACTGAGTTCCCAGATCCTGGCTTCACTCTGGCTGAACTCTTACTGTTGTCAGTATTTAGGAAGTGAATTAGAGGTTGGGAAATCTTTTTTGTTTCTCTGCTTTTAAAACAACAGGAAACACGTTCATGGAGGGATAACCATTGTGACATAGCAGGTTAAGGTGCTGCTTGGGTTGCTCATCACATGTTAGAGTACTGTTTTGAGTCCCAGCTATTCTGAGAAGCTATAGATGAAGGCTCAAGCACTTGGGTCCTTGGTATCCACGTGGAAAACCTGAATGGTGTTCTGGGCGTCTGGCTTCAGTAAACCAACAGAAACATATTCTCTCCCCCTCCTCTCCCTCCTCTCTGCTCATCACTCTACCTTCCAAATATACTTTTCAAATATGGTATGCTATTGCCACAGTGCCTTTACCTGCTACACCACAGTAGTAGCCCTCAAACCTATGTCCCTTTCATTTTCCTTTTTAACACTTATTGAGTTTGATTTGAAAAGCAGATTTTATAGACAGAGAAGGAGAAACAGAGAGGGAAAGATCTTCTATCCACTGGTTCACTCCCCAAATGGCCACAACGGCCAGAGCTGAACTGACCCAAAGCCAAGAACCAGGAACTTCCTCCAGGTCTCCCACATGGACACAGGGTCCCAAAGACTTGGGTTATTCTCTGCTGACTTTCAAGGTTGTAAGCAGAGAACTGGATCAAAAGTGGAACAGCTGAGATACAAACCAGCGCCCATATGGGATGCTGGTGCTAGTAGGCAGAGGCTTAACCTACTATACCATCACAGCAGCCCCTCCCAATAAAATTTTTTAATCCTTTTTTAAAGTTTGTGGAAAATGAAATTCGAAAATGTTTATCTCATGAAATTTGGGCTTAGTTTATTACATATATCCATGAACTTTTTGAAGACTCCTTTGTATTATAAAATATATATTGCCATTTTATGGATATGTTTTTAAAAGCACACAGTTTTCGTCTAGAGAGACTTTTCTATTTCTTCTATTTTTGTATTCAGCATTGATTGTATGGCCTACTTACACTGCCACACGCACAGGTAGCAGCTGGGGTCCTACTGCTCTGCAGGAACTTCCTCCAGGAAGTTCTGCAGCATGCACAGGTGTACCTAGTACTCACAGTGTCGGATACCTGGGATGCCCAGCACCTTCCTGGCCACAGAGCCACAGTGAGTATGCCTGTAGTGTGTGTGGCCCCTGTAGAGGTCAGCTTTATGTAACTTTAACATACCTGAAAGGAGCAGCTAGGCAGGGAAGAAGCCATGGTTCAACATTGGGCAGTCCCGCCAAGTCTGGCATCTACTAGAGGCTGGCCAGGGTAGAGGGGTGATCACGTGGTGAGTGTCGAATCAGGAGTAACACAAGAAGCACGCTTTTCATTTAGTGTGTGATGTCACCTTAAGCTCCCACCCTGGCAAGCCTACTCCAATCCAATCACTTCCAAAGGCTCCATCCTAAAGCACCACCACCAGATCACATCCCATCTTAATCAGTCAGTCATGAATCCATTTACCACTGGCATAAAACTGGGGTTCCTATGTATGTATGTATGGGGAGCCAAATCCCATACAGTCCTTAACTGAGAACTCTCCTGTCCAAATTCTAGGATGGGTCTGGTGATGTTGGCATCTTCGACTTCCTCAGTTCTGCCAGACTGTTCTCCAGAACATCTCTGTAGCAGTTTGCAATCTCATAACAGTACAAAAGGGATTCATTTCTCTAATCTTCATCATCGCTTGATGCCTTCTAATGTTCCCCCCTTCTAATAGGTGTCAATACCTATAAAAAGCAACCTGATTGCTTTAATCTGCAGTTCATTGATTACCAGTTGAGTCTGAAAACCTCTTCATTCATATGCTTGTAAGTCATTTGTATTCTCCCATCTAACAAATGCCTATTTATAACGTAGGCCCATTTTTCTTGTGGGTTTCCTCTACCTTTTGTGTTATTTTTAATCTTTCATATATAGGCTTTTAATTTCCCTGGCATGCAAGTTAGTGTACAGTAGATAATCTGAATCATACTTTATTTACCTCCAGATAGTGAAACAATTTTCCCAACATCCTCTACTGAATAATTCATCCTTTCCTTATTGATGCATGGTGAAATCTTTACCTAATACCAAATTCTCATAGATGTAGCAATCTGTGTCTGAGCTTACCAGTCTGTGGCTCTGGTTTCTGAATCTGTTCCTGAAACATCAGTGTCCTGTCCTAATGTCTGTGACCTCACAAAACATCAATTTTGAATGAGTTTCCACTCATTCATCTGTATTTTCAAAATGAATGTACTTATTCTAAAATAAAAAATTAGTGAAATTTCTAAAAAAAAAATCTGATAGCATTTTCACTGGAATTGCATGTATGTTATAAATCAATTCTGGGTAACTGACTTCTTAAAAAAAAAATTCTCACTTCTTTGAAAGGCAGAAAAACAGAGAAAGAGGTAGAGACAAAGAGAGATCTTTCATCCACGTATTCATTCCCGGATGCCTGTAACAGACATGGCACGCTCAGGTCCAAGTCAGGAGCCTGGGATTCGCTCTAAGTCTCCCATGTGGGTGACAGATCCTAAGCACTTCACTTGCTCCATCTCTTCCTGAGCTCAAGCTCTACCCTATTTCTACTGAAGACAATACAGTCATTTTTAAATGTTTCTTTTAAAAAAAATATTTATTTGAAAGTCAGAGTTACAGAGAGGGAGAAACAGAGCAACAGAGAGGGAGAGAGATGTCCACCTGCTGGTTCATGTCCTTCAGTGGCCATAATGGTTAGTCAGCTAGGAGCCAGGAGCTTCTTTCAGGTCTCCCACATGGGTGCATTTTCCACTGCTTTGCTTTTCCAGGCACATTAGGAGGGAGCTGCATCGGAAGTGGAGCAGTGGGACTTTAAAGCAATGTCCATATGGGTTGCTGGTGCTGCAGGCAGCTTAACCCATTATGCTACAATGATGGCTCCATTTGAAACACAATCTATTGTCAATTTATTACAGAAATAGGAGTTTGCTCTAATTTACATCAGACTGGACATGCACAATACATATTCACAGATACATTTTCATCATCCTCTCAACAGAGCTTTTGAAAAATCCACACTCAGGGCTTAAATTGTTCTCATCATATAATGTCCGCAGCTGAACCGTATAGCGTTCCAGGGCATGTGTCCTTTCTTGTACAAGCCAGAGATCTGGAGGGAGCATCCACACCTCCCCAACCTGACAACCCTCCTCCAACCTCTGACCAGAGAACCAGTCAGTAGCACCTCTTCCCACCCTGCTGGTCTCCTTATGCTAGAACACAAGTCCCAATAGACATCTGGTTGCAGGCTGTACTCTGGCAATTTCTATCGCAAGTGAGACAAAGAACTTCAGGTTGGTATTGATGTGGGGGACCGAATAATCATTTAGATTTAATGGTGATAAATCATTCATAGCTGAGATTTTTCCTCTTTCTTTCTTTCTTTCTTTCTTTCTTTCTTTCTTTCTTTCTTTCATTGCAAAGTCAGATATCCAGAGAGAAGGACAGAAAGAGAGGAACATCTTCGGGCCCGGTGCCATGGCCTAGAGGCTAAAGTCCTCTTCTTGAAAGCACCGAGATCCCATAGGGGCACCGGTTCTAATCCTGGCTGCTCCACTTTCCATCCAGCTCCCTGCTCGTGGCTTGGGAAAGCAGCCGAGGACGGCCCAAAGCCTTGGGACCCTGCACCTGCATGGGAGACCTGGAGGAGGTTCCTGGCTCCTGGCTTTAGATCAGCGCAGCTCCAGCTGTTGTGGTCACTTGGGGAGTGAATCATCAGATGGAAGATATTTCTCTCTGTCTCTCCTCCTCTCTATATATATCTGATTTTGCAATAAAAATAAATAAGTCTTTTTAAAAGAGAGAGATCCGATCCGAAGCTTTAAAATATTTTATTTTTTATTTTAAAATAAAAAATATTTTAAAGTACTGATTTATTTAAAAGGTGAAATTAGAGAAAGAAAAGAAGAAACAGAGAGGAGAAGCTTCCATCTACTGATTCACACCCTAGATGGCCACAGTCAGGTCTGGGTCAGCCCAAAGCCAAGAACCAGAAATGAGGAACTCCATCCAAATCTACCACGGAACGGCAGCGGCCCAAACACTTGACCATTTTTTTAAAAATTTATTATTTTTAATTCATTAATTACATTGTATTATGTGACACAGTTTCATAGGTACTTGGATTCTCCCCACCCCACTTGACCATTTTTCACTGCTTTCCTGGGTATGTTAGCTGGGAGACGGATCAGAACTGGAACAACCAGGATGTAAATCAGCATTCCAATATGGGATGCTTGTGTGGCAGGTGCAGCTTAATATCATCTCAAACTGAAGCTCTTTATCCATTACACAACAGCCTTTTCACCCGACCTAGCACACTACAAACCCCTAGTAAGCACCTTTCTACTTTTTGTCCCTATAAACTTGACCATTTTATATACCTTATATAAGAGTTACCATGAAATTTTTGCCCTTTTTTGAGCAAAACTATGCTTAGCATAATTTTTTCAAACTTCAACTATATTGTAGCATGGACCATTATTAGTTTAGTATTAAAATTTTTTTTCTTGGTCCTGGCACAATAGTGTACTGGCTAATTCCTCGCTGTGAAAACACTGGAATCCCATATGGGTGCCAGTTTGTGTCCTAGCTGTTCACTTCCCATCTAGCTCCCTGCGTGTAACCTGGGAAAGCAGTAGATGATGACCCAAGGCCTCGGGACCCTGCACCCATGTGGGAGACCCAGAAGAAGTTCCTGGCTCAGATCAGCTTGGCCCCAGCTGTTGAGGCCACTTGGGGAGTGAACCAGCGGATGGAAGATCTTCCTCTGTCTCTCCTCCTTTCCAATAAATCTGCTTTTCCAATAAAAATAAATCTTTAAGAAGATATTTTTAAAGCTGAATGATATCCCATGATATATATCCACTGCATTTAACTTGTTTATTTATCTGATTATTACTGGCCTTCTTGTTAAATTTTTTTTTAAAGATTTATTCATTTTATTACAGCCAGATACACACAGAGGAGGAGAGACAGAGAGGAAGATCTTCCGTCCGATGATTCACTCCCCAAGTGAGCCGCAACAGGCCGGTGTGCGCCAATCCGATGCCGGGAACCAGGAACCTCTTCCGGGTCTCCCATGTGGGTGCAGGGTCCCAATGCATTGGGCCGTCCTCAACTGCTTTCCCAGGCCACAAGCAGGGAGCTGGATGGGAAGTGGAGCTGCTGGGATTAGAACCGACGCCCATATGGGATCCTGGGGCTTTCAAGGAGAGGACTTTAGCCGCTAGGCCACGCCGCCGGGCCCCTTCTTGTTAAATTTTATGTTTCAGATCCAGCTGATTCTTTATAAGGTGTTTCACACAGTAACAACACCATCTCAGACGCTGATCCTCTTGTCTTTTCTGTATGAAGTTCCTAGAGCTACTGTAACAAATTATCACATACTTAAGTAGTTTACAGCAATACAGATTTATATTCTTTTTTTAAAAAGATGTGTTTATTTTTATTGGACAGTCAGATATACAGAGAAGAGAAGAGACAGAGAGGAAGATCTTCTGTCTGCTGATTCACCCCCCGAAATGATCCAAAGCCAGGAGCCAGGAGCCTCTTCCGGGTCTCCCACACAGGTACAGGGTCCCCAGGATTTGGGGAGTTCTCCACTGCTTTCCCAGGCCACAGGCAGGGAGGTGGAAGGTAAGCAGGCTGTCAGGGTTAGAACGGGCACCCATATGGAATTCCAGTGCGTTTAAGGCAAGGCCTTTTGCCACTAGGCTACTGCACTGGAGCCCAAGTTCATATTCTTGTTACAATTGGTCAGAAATCTCAAAGTAAGAAGAAATAAAAGTTCTAGCAGGCCTCTGAGGGTCCTGAGAAGAACTCAATTCCTTGCCCTTTCTTCTCTCTCTCTCTCTTTCTCGTAAAGATTTATTTGTATTTGAAGGACAAATTTACACAGAAAGAGGAGAGACTGAAAGAACTGCTGTATTTGACCGTTCACTTCTCAAATGACCAAATGGCTAGGGCTGGGTCAAGCTGAAACCAGGAGCTTGATCCAAATCTCCTATGAGGGTACAGGGGCCATTTGGGCCATTTCCCACTGCTTTCCTAGGCACATTATTAGCAGGGAGCTGGATCAGAGGTGGAACATCTGGGACTCCAACAAGATCCTGTATGTAATTATAGCAGCTCAGGCTGTGGCTTAACTGGCTAAGCCACAATGCCAACCCCTGTTTTGTGCTTTTTAAAAAATTTATTTTATTTATTTCAAAGACAAAGTTAAAGTGTGAGAGAGCAAGAGAGAGAGAGAAAGAGAGAGAGAGAGACATCTTCCATCCATTGGTTCATTCACCCAAATGGTCATAAAGGCCAGGACTGTGCCAGGCCAAAGACCAGAGCCAGGAGCTTCTTCCTAATCTCCCGCATGGATCCAGGAATTCAAGTAGTTGGGTCATCCTTCACTGCTTTCCCAGGCCTATTAACAGGGAGCTGGCTGGGAAATGGAGCAGCAGGGACTGGAACCAGCACCCATATGGGATACTGGCATTACAGGTGGTGGCTTAACCCATTATGCACCAACTTACGTTTTGTCTATTTTGATGTTAAAATTATTACCATGTTTCTTTGGGTCTTATTTGTATATGCTAATCTTTTATCTTTGTTTTCCACTTTGTAGTAGCGCCTGGAACTACTTCTCTTGATCTTTTATCTCCTTCCTCTGTCATTGAGTCCTCAGGCTAATTTTTCACATTAGAACAAACCGGAGTGCAGAATCAATTAGGATTATGGTTTGTCTCATTCAAATGTGTGGTGTTGGGGTGGGCATTGGTTTAGCGGTTAAGAGGCTGGTTTAGATGGGTTCCTGATTCCAACAGCTGTGGTGGTTCAAGTAATTGAATTCCTTACCTCCCTGTGGAAAATCCTGTTTGAGTTTCTGGCTCCTCGACTTGGCCAGGCATAGTCTTCAAGGGCTTCACACCTGGAACTACAGATACCCAAATTATACGGCTGACCCAGAAGACAGAAAAGTGGTACCTGGAGAGAGCATCAAAATGTGAACTACACTCTCACTTTCAAGAATTTTATCTATAGGCCAAACAGTTTGTTGATGCAAGAGAAAGTAGGACAAAGTGTAGACAGACAAAGCAATGAGAGTCACTAAAGGGAAGGAAGGAGGGAAAGATCACTTCTTAAGAAGCTTCTGATTAGTGAGTTGCCTGTTCACTGCACAACTCTCTCCCCCGCCCCCGACTCAGGGGCTGCTCATGATTCTTCAGATTAGTAATGCGAGTTGGTGTCACCTAAGTGGCTGCCCTGTTGACTTTCCTGCAGTCATCCACGCACCTGTAGGCGTCCAGGGTCTTAAATGGGGTTAAGGAGTCTGAGACGGCATCACTCACAGGTCTGGCCATTGGCCAGTTGGACAGAGGCAGGCTGCTGGCTGGACTCAGTCCTCCTGCCTAAAGCCCTGCTGGGAGTCTAGCTCAGGCTTGTTCACATCATCATCTCCAGGTTACAGTCACAGTCAAAAAGAAGTAATCCCTTTTGCACAAGCACTGGTCAAGCCTCTGCTTGAAATGGAACATTAGCTAATGTTTCCATTGGCCAAGTTCAGATTCAAAGAACAGAGGAATAATCCCCACCCCAGGATGGAAGATACAACAAATCATATCACATGAGGACTCGCATAAAGGATTGGGAAAAATCATTACATCCATTTTTATAAACAAATGACCACTCCTACCAGCTGGTCCACATAGTTGGAAAATTATGTATGTAATTGAGAGGCAGACCGAGTGAGATATCACCATGTGTACACTTGTCCAGTGCCAGAAGCCAGCATCTTAATCCAGGTCTCCCACAGGGAAGGAAGGAACTCAGCCACTTGAGTCATCACTGGCAAGATCTGCATTAGCAGGAAGCTGGGGTCAGCAGCTGGACTGGGGTACTGAATTCAGGTTCCCTGAGGAGAAGTGAATGTCGTAACAGGTGTCTTAACCACTAGCCTAAATGGTCTCCTAACATTTTTTACTATTTTTATTTATTAAGTCCCAGGTGACAATACAAGATCTCATATCCAAAAAGAGAACAGGCCCATTTTCTGTCCTCAGGAATGTCTACTGTAATGGAAAAATATCCATTGTACCTGGAGCAAGAGCGAAGTTTAGAGGCTATTATGCAAGTAGGTTGGAAGGCACATGATTCACACTAGGGGAGGCACCTAGCAAAGGCTACCTGGAGATCGGAGGAGGTCATGACCCCTCAGCAAGTTCTTGAGCTTGAGAAGGCAAAGTAAAGAAAGGGTTGGGGAACTGAGAAATAGCCCAAACGACTTCCATCAGCCTTCAAGTATGGGATCATGCAATCAAGACAGATGCCCGAAGTCAAGCAGAATGTAAGAATGATGCCAGTGGGACAGGCATTCAGTGCAGTATTTAAGACATCATCTGGGATACCCCCTCTCAGAGTGCCTAGGTTTGAGGTTCCAACTCCACTGTCTGCTAATGTGTGCCTTGGGAAACAGTAGGGGTGGCTCAGGCGCTGGGTTCCTGTCATCCATGTGGGAGATCCAGATTAGTCTTGGGTTCCTGGCTTCAGCTTGGCCCAGTGCCAGCTGTTTGGGGTTACTTGGGGAAGTGAACCAGCAGATAGAAGATCTCATTCTCTCTTAGTCTCTCTTTCAAATAAAAATGAAAAGAAATGCAAATTTTTTAAAAGAAAATAAAGAAGCCAAGCCCATTTTGCATATAGTTTCTCCAGTCTCTCAGAGTCTCCCCCCGTATGCTTTGCCCATAACGTTTCCTATGCACACAGGATTTTCCCTCAGGGAGACTGTGGACAGAGCAGCTTTTTTGGGTCCAGAACACCATCTTTGCCAGTCATTCTCAGTGACGTGAGCTGTCACACATATTTAGAAGGCTAAGATCGGCAGCACAGTCAAAAAACCCCAAAGTGTGATGGAAGAATGAGGATGAAAATGTCACAGGGGCTCAGAGCCCATGGCTGGGGCCCAGGAACCGGCTACTGCAATAATGGTTTAACTGTTCAGAAGCATGAAGACACACCTAGCCACTCTGTGCCCTCTGCTGGTCTGGAATTAAAGGGGAGCAGGGGCTTTTATTGTTTCCTATACTTATGCTTTCATATTGCTTGAATATTTTACAATGAGCAGGTGTTATTTCTATAAGATTTTCTCTTTTTTAGCCTTATTTTTATTTACTTTCATTTATTTAAAGACAGAGCTCCTATTCACTGGTTCATTCCCCGCATGTCCACAGCAACCAGGGTTTAGACAAGTAGAAGTCAGTAGCAAAGAACTCTATCCAGGTCTTTCATGTGCGAGGCAGGAGCCCAAGGATTTGGGCCGTCTTCCATGGACTTCCCAGGAACATCAGCAGGAAGCTGGATTGGAAGCAGACCAACTTAGAACTGCCATTTGTAAGATGAGATGCGGGCATCCCAAGAAGAGGCTGAACCCTGAGCGTCACAACAACTGACCTCAGGAACTCACCTGGGTCTTCCACACGGGTAACATGGACCCAAGTCCTTGGTCCGTCACCTGGTGCCTCCCATGTGTGCCTTAGCAGCTTGCTGGAATCAGATGCTGAGCTGGAACGTAATGCCAGGTCCTCTGAGACGGGATGTGGGTGTCCCAAGTGATCAAACATCTGCCCGTACTTTTATAAGCTTAAACCCTTTGAAAAAAGAGCTGAAGCCCTGAAGCCTTCCCTCTCCTACTACTGTTACTACTACTATGTTATCCCCTGATGAATCCTTGGTACTCGCTAAGCATTTCGTAAGTGTAACATAACAACTCTGTGGGTTAGATACAATCATTTCCTCATTTTACAGCTTAGGAAATTGAGACTTGGCTAGGTTACATAATTGGTCCAAGATGACACAGCTAAGAAACATCAGAACCAAGGTCTGCTTGTTAAGCTTGGGAGTCATCTACTATGTCACATCGAAATACAGCTATGGGCAGGGGAAAGAGGCAGAATGCCTGGGAATCATAGAATAAGACCCAAAGAGCAAGTGCAGCTCTTTCAAGCCTCATATTTTTTCCTTCTACTCTTTCTGTCTTATAACCTGCACATATTTGTTTGAAAATAAAATGATGCAAGAGACTTTCCATTAAGTCAAACAAATCACTCAGAAAAAAAGTCCCAGGTCTATCCTGAGGCATCACATGTTCCTGTGTATCCAAGGAAATGTTTACCCCAAGTGGAGAAACACAAAGACCAGTTCTTCTCTGGTATGCCTGGGAAGATCAGCAGTCTTGGCATGCTTTCCCAGGGCCTGGAAGCAGTCAGGTGTCAGCTAGCTGCAGTCTCTGCCCTGCCCCATGGATGGCATCATTCTTTCTCTTAGGCACACTATGTGGCCTATCCCAGGACAGCTGACAGGCTTGCAGACCTGCTGGCCTGGGCAGGACATTCCTCAGGCTGGTCCCAGCTGTCTCAACTCCTGCAGTCCCCAGCTCACTTTCTAGGAATTCACACACAATGATTCCCACAGGGATGCTGTCCAAGCCAACAGGTGATGGCTGAATGATTGGTAAACGCAAGATTTGCTTCATTTCATCCCAGGAATACAGTTCTTTTGTCCCCCTGCCTCCCTAGAAGACACATTTGCCATGAACTTTTGAAAATGCCTCCATGCATGAATATAGAACTGAAGTGGAGCCAGGCCTTGTCCTCAGGCACTGTGTCAGAGGATGTGGGCAACCTAAAGGGGCATTATTAACCACTGTATCAAAGGAGATATTTGCTTTAAAATAGTTAAATGACAAATTGATATTACATTTATTTTACTGAAAATTAAAAATAATTTTTCAAGTAAACAAAAATTGGATCCCAGTTTTAAAGAGTTTTCTGGGGTTGAGACATTGTAACTACTTTCCAGTGAAAGGAGCTACAGTCTAGGAGACAGCAAATGAATCCCATATCCTCCTTACTGAACCTGCTTCGGTGGCTGCTCCCCACTACTCTAGCACAAACACCAACAACCTGAACAGGTTTGTGGAGCCCAGGGAAATCATCTTTCCAACTTTATTTTACACTATTTCCCTCCTTACTTCTGTCCCAGTCCCTCTAGCTATTCTTCGCATTTGAACATACCAAACTCCCTTCCACCACAAGGCATTGGCACAGGATACTCCCTTAGCTTGAAAACCTTTTCCATCCCTCCCTATTCGTAGCTCAATCCAGTGTCACTTCCTCAGCAATACCTCTCCCCACCCAGACGGGCTCCATGCTCCATGTTATACACCCTTACAGAACAACATGTATTTCTGTTATAGCTATGTATCACTGATAACTCCTAAATCATAGATCCTTAAGCAAAATCAAAGCTCGTGTTTATTGCATTCAAAAGTTCTGGTCCCTGGAACAAGGAGGTGAAGCTGATGCTTCTTCTGGAAGCACAAAGAAGCAAGCAGAGCTGTTGCTCACTCACTCCCCAAATGCCTGCCCCTACTCTAGCGCGGGACCAAAGCCAGGAAGCAGGGACTCAATCCAAATCTCCTACATGGTTGTCAGGAACTCAGTCCAGGCATCACTGCTGCATCCTATTGCTTGCATTGGCAGGAAGCCAGAACTGGGAGTCAGAGTCAGGTATCAAACCCAGGTACTTTCATGTGGGATAATGCCACCTTAACCATTTGCCCAGCCCCTAAGGCTCTTTTTTTTTTCCTTGCTGCTTGAAAGCATGTCTTTCATTTTTCAAGGTCACCTGCCAGCCCAAAATGGCCGTTGGAGATACAGTCATTAGGCTTACATTCCCACAAGCAGGAATAAGAAACGTAGCGGGGCTGGTCTCTCCCCCTTACGGACATTTCTTAGAAGTTCAGTATATCACTGTGTATGTGCCATGGGTCAGAATAAAGCCACATAGGCAAACTCTAGTTGCCAGAAGGCTGATCAGTGCACCTTTGATTCCAAGGTATCATGTCCACCCACGATTGGGAGGATCTGTCACTCGTAAAGGACAGCAAGGACACAGAAACAACCAGAGTCTGCCACCGCAGAGCTTATCTTGTTTTGTAACCCTACTTTTAGTTCAGGTGATTTTACAACTAGTCTTCATCTAGTCTTCAACTAGACTTTTCAACTAGTCTTCATATAAACTTCACGGGAGCTGGGCTTTGCCTGGATTTATTTATTGCTGTATCCCCTGTGTCTAAAACAGTGCTTGGTGCTCAGCTGGTGTTCCAGAAAGACTTGTGAGCCAAACAGGAAAGGGAGGCTGGGGGTCATTTGGGTGGGTGTAAAAGCATTTAAGAGTTCATGAAAATAAAGAGCATGTACTGAATGAGTGTCTTCTCCAGTCCTAACAAATAGGACTGCAAAGTGGCAACTTCATCTCCCCAAGTGCTATCCAATAGTCCCAGGCTAGCATGGTGTCCCCAGTGTATCCTTGGCACCTCGGACCAGCTCAGCTTAATTCAATCCAATGACTTTCATTATAACAAAACCACTAATATACTGAGCACAACCAGGAGAAAAAAAAACATCTGTACTCACACCTATTGGAATGGTTATTACAAAGGGAATGAAGAGAGGAGATGGAGAGTGTTGGTGGAGATGTGAATAGTTGAAAACCCTCAAGCCGTTACAGGGGGGAATGTGAATGTGGTGCAGCCATTCTGCAAAGCAGACTAGGAAGTTCTCAAAAAAATCACATTTAGGGCCCTTGCCTTGAAAGCCCCGGGATCCCATATGGCGCCGGCTCTAATCCCGGCAGCTCCACTTCCCATCCAGCTCCCTGCTTGTGGCCTGGGAAAGCAGTTGAGGATGGCCCAATGCATTGGGACACTGCACCCGCGTGGGAGACCCGGAAGAGGTTCCAGGTTCCCGGCTTCGGATTGGTGCGCACCGGCCCGTTGCTCACTTGAGGAGTGAATCATCGGATGGAAGATCTTCCTCTCTGTCTCTCCTCCTCTCTGTATATCTGGCTGTAATAAAGTGAATAAATCTTAAAAAAAAAAAATTACATTTAGACTTATGTATAATTGGACCTGGCATGATGACTCAATTAGCTAATCCTCCCCTTGCATGCACCAGGATCCCATATAGACGGTGATTTGTGACCCTGCTGCTCCACTTCCCATCCAGCTCCCTGACTGTGGCTGGGAAAGCAGTAGAGGACGGCCCAATGCCTTGGGACCCTGTACCCATGTGGGAGACACTGAAGAGGCTCTTGGCTCCTGGCTTTGGATCGGCTCCGCTCTGGCTGTTGCAGCCATTTGGGGGAGCGAACTAGTAGATGAAAGATCTTTCTGTCTTTCCTTCTCTCAGTAAATATGCCTTTCCAATAAAAATAAATTAATCTTTAAAAAAAATTTATATATGACCCAGCAACACCACTGCTGGGGAACAATGAGAGCATTTATAACCTGGAGGAATTTCAGCATGAACTCAGATATCTTCTCTTCCACGTGCACAGCTGCATTATCCAAACAGCCAAACACAAAAGTGATGCACTTGTCCATCAAAAGGTAGAAGGATAAACAAAATACAGTCTTCACATACAATGAGGAATTATTCAACTGAAAAAGGATGGAAACTCTCAGCCAGGCTTAGAGTAAACCAGAAGGACCTTATACTGAGTAAAACAAATTACATCACAGTGAGAATATAGTTAATGCCACAGAACACCATTTTAAGATGGTCAATTTCCTTACCAAGAACACAGGGAAGTCAGTGTTTCCCAGAGGGACTCCTGAGGTGGTATTCTAAGCATAAAGGTGGAGTAGCAGGTGCCCACTGCTGCTTTCTCAGGGGCTCTAATTGCAAGGGAGTTGGATGGGAGAAGGATTTGACTCACCTAGGGTGACTGAAGATTTTTTTGAATTCATTTTACTTTCATTGGGAAGGAAGATATACAGACAGAAGGAGAGACAGAAAGATTTTCCATCCGCGGTTCACTCCACAGTCACAACAGCTGGAGCTGAGCCAATCCAAAGCCAGGAGCAAGGTGCTTCTTCCAATTCTCCTGCACAGATACAGGCTCCCAAGGCATTGGGCCATCCTCTGCTGCTTTCCCAAGCCTTAAGCAGGGAGCTGGGTGGGAAGTGGAGCAGGCCAGACACAAACCGATGTCCATTTGGGATGCCGTACTTAGAGGAGGAAGATTAACCAGTCGAGCCAATGCTCTGGACCCAGCTTGTAAGAATTTGACCATTTCCTGGATTGTTCAGAAGGAGGCCTTCTGAACACAAGCCCTGCTCCTTATACTCCTCCACCTGTCCCTGCAGTTCACATGCTGCAGGGCCCCAGTGCAGGGCCAGGGGAATCAATCAGCAGAACCACACTATGGGCTCCTTTGCTCTATGCAGAGCCTACACTGTGGCCCAGACTTAGGGGTCCTTCCCCAGGGGACTGTCCTGCTTCTGCACCAGTCATAGGCAGTCGATTTTTCATTTTTTGGCAGGTTGAAGGGATTGGACAGTGCTGTCTCTCTGAGGAAGACTCTTTGAGGGCTGCTCAGATATATACTGACATGTAGAAGAGACCAGGAGGTGATGGGCAGTTAGTGCCACATCCCATATCACAGCCCATGCGGTCCAGTCCTAGCTCTGCTCTTTATTCCACATTCCTACTAATGCACATCCTGGGAGGCGACAGGTCTGTCACCCAGGTAGGGCATCCTGATGGAGTTCTAGGTTCCCAGCTTGGACCTGGGCCAGTCGTGGCTGCTGTGGGTGTTGGAGGTATAAATGAGCAGATAGAAGATCACCCCTCGCCCCTCTGCCTTCCACTCTCTTCCTTTGTCTCTGTTTGTCTTCCTGTCTCTCTCTGATTCTGTCTCTGTCTCTCTGTTTTAGTTGAGGAAAATAAAAGCAAATAGACACACTAGAAATAGCAAAAGGTTACTTGTTATGTTGGATGGAAGAATTATTTCATCTCATTTCTGGGGTTTTTTTAAGATTTTTACTTATTTTTATTACAAACTCAGATAGGAGACAGAGAGGAAGATCTTCCATCCAGTGATTCACTCCCCAAGTGAGTGCAACGGCCGGTGCTGCGCCGATCTGAAGCCTGGAACCAGGAACCTCTTCCGGGTCTCCCATACAGGTGCAGGGTCCCAAGGCTTTGGGACATCCTTGACTGCTTTCCCAGGCCACAAGCAGGGAGCTGGATGGGAAGTGGAGCTGCCGGGACTAGAACCGGCGCTCATATGGGATCCTGGGGCATTCAAGGCGAGGACTTTAGCTGCTAGGCCACACCGCCGGGCCCCTCATTTCTGTTTTTTAAGTGCCCTTTTCTATAAGGCACAGGAAGGTCCTTTGAACATATATAAAAATTGGGTATGCAGCAACTCTCTTCAGAATTTCCAGTAGAGCAGCAAAAGGAAATTTCTAGAAAGGAATCTTGGCCAGAGAGCGTTCTGTCTGGGCAGGGCAGAGGGGCTGCAGCAGGGCTTCAAGGAGAGAAAATGGGACTGTGGGATTATCCAACAAGTTTGACTGTGCAGAAAATTGGATTAAGAGGGGTTTACAGGGCAACTGGAGAGAATAGGAAGATTCAAGGAGTCTAACAAAGACGAGCGCACAATACAAAGCAGAAATGTAGTCCAGGGAAGACAAGAAGGAAAAATGTTTGATGAGATCTGCACAGACATAGTGAGAGATTGACCAAAATTACATTGCAACACATTGAGGAGTTAGGGGAAGAAGAGAAACTAACTCCTCCAAGTCCAAAACAGGAAGATCATGGGCAACCAGTGCAACTGAAATATTAAGAAACACTAGCATATGGGGTCAGGGTGGTGGTGTTTCAGGCTAAGCCTCTGGCTGTAGCACTGGCATCCCACATGGACGCCAGTTGAAGTCACAGCTGCTCCGTTTGTGATCTAGCTGTCTGCTTATGACCTGGGAAAGTTGTAGAGAATGGGCCCCTGCATCCGCATGGGAGACCCAGAAGCTCCTGGCTCCTGGTTTCAGACGGGCCCCGCTTTGACAGTGGTAGCCATTTGGGCAGCAAACCGTTGGTGGATAGAAAATCTCTCTATCTTTCCTTCCCTCTCTGTAACTATGCTTTTCAAACAAAATAAACAAATCTTTAAAGAGAAAAAAATAACAGCATTAGCCTGTGACTGGAGGTACAGGAGTGATACCAGAAGCAGTAGCACCGAAGGAATTAAACGTGATGAGCTCTCCTCAGATCCAGTGTGGATCTGTACTTAGGCCTAGCCCAGCCACAGGTTGTTGCAGCATTCTGGGGAAAGAACCAACTGATGGAAGTACTCGCGTGATCTCTCCCTCTGTGTAACTCTGCCTTTAAAATAAATAAATAGGCCCAGCACAGTAGCCTAGCAGCTGAAGTCCTCACCTTGCACGTGCCAGGATCCCATCTGGGCGCCGGTTCTAATCCCAGCAGCCCTGTTTCCCATTCAGAAACTAGCTTGTGGCCTGGGAAAGTATCAAGGATGGCCCAAAGCCTTGGGACCCTGCACTCGTGTGGGAGACCCGGAAGAGGCTCCTGGCTTCAGATCTGCCATTCTGGCCATAGCAGCTGCCTGGGGAGTGAATCATTGGACAGAAGATCTTCCTCTCTGTCTCTCTGACTTTCCAATAAAAAATAATAAAATAAATTAAAATCAATGTCTTTTTTTTTTTTTTTTTTTTGAAACTGTGTCTTAAGCGGGAGAACGGCAGGTGATTGTTTAGGACAGTGCTGTCCACTCTTGGGTCTGGGGCTGTGATCCAGACAGGGAGTACTACTGCTTGGTTTCTTGTGTCTGCGGTGAGACGTGCTCTGTGTCTGTCATCTGAAATCCCTGCACAGCAGTTCAGAAGAATGAAACAGCAAGGTGGTTCAGTAAAGAAAACAGGAGGGTGAAGAACAACATGAAGTACAGAATGAGGCCTGAGAATCTGAACCTGTGCCAGGCGGCAACAGGCCCCTGGGAGGCATCGGAGGAACCAGTGAGGCTGGATGCTGAGCCTGTGGAACAGACACTGGAATCATTCCACTGGAGCCATCAGGAGAGGTGCAATCCTCTGACACTAGCAGTAACGGCGATCTCCCAGCAGGACTACAAGCCTGACACATCTCTCTGGTCAGGGGAACAGAGAATCAGACTGTGAAACAACTTTGTTATTTCCTTTCATCTGTTAGTGTATCACGAACATCTTTTTGCGCTATTATTCTTTTTAAAATGATTCGTTGGGGCCGGAGCTGTGGCCTTGTCTGCTGAACTTCCACCTGTAGCACTGGCATCCCTCATGCGCACGAGGTTGTGTCCTGACTGCTAAATTTCCAATCCAATTTGCTGTCTATGGCCTGGGAGAGCATTGAAAGATGGCCTAGGTGCTTGAGTCCCTGCAGCCACATGGGAGACCTGGAAGAAGCTCCTGGCTTAGATCTGCTCAGCTCCAGCCATGGTAGCTGTTTCTGGGGTGAACCAGAGGAAGGGAAATCTCTCTCTGTATCTCCACTGTGTAACTCTTTCAAATAAAAATAAATTTCTAACAATAAAACGAAATGAGAAAGAAAATAAATAAGCCTGGAGAGAGGCAACCCGCTGCTCAGGTTCCTAGAGACATAGACCTTCTGTGCCTGGTTTTCCCCCTGGGCTGAGCTCAGGACAGAAAGCCAAGAGACGAGGCTTGAGCAACTTGGCCCCAGCCTCCCATTTCGTAAAATAAATGTGCTAGGCTCATTTACTTTCCAGTTCTGATAGTTCCAGTCATATATATTGGGTCCCTGCTGATTTGAAGGGTAATATGATCCCACCTGTAAGACAATTTGCTTCAGAAAGAATAATTACACTCTAGCAAGAGTTCTGAGCTGGGAGTCAAGAAATGTGGGCTCTGAAACTCGCTCCATCGTAAAATGAGACTTTTTTTAGACTTACTTAATTTTTGTTAGGACTGCAGCTCCGCGCCTGGTGCCATAGCCTGGTGGCTAAATCCTCACCTTGCATGTGTTGGTGATCCCATATGGACGCCGGTTCCTGTCCCAGCTGCTGCATTTCCCATCCAGATACTTGGTTGTATCCTGGGGAAGCAGTAGAGGATGGACCAGTGCCTTGGGACCCTGCACGTGTGTGGGAGACCTGGAAGAAGCTCCTGGCTCCTTGCTTCAGATTGGCTCAGCTATGACCATTGCAAGCATTTTGGGGAGTAAACCAGCAGACAGAAGATCTTTCTATCTCTTATTCTCTCTGTAAATCTACCTTTCCAATAAAAGCAAATATATCTTTAAAAAAATGAAAGAAAAGAAAGACAGATCCACAGGGGTAAAGAGAGACAGAGAAAGATCTTCCATCCACTGGTTCACTCCTTAAATGACTACGAAGGCCAGAACTGAGCTTATCTGAAGCCAGGAGCCAGGAGCTTCTTCTAGGTCTCCCACATGGGTGTAGAGGTCCAAGCACTTGGGTTATCCTCCTCTGCTTTTCTAGGCCCTACACAGGGAGCTGGATGGGAAGTGGAACAGCCAAGACTAGAACAGCACCCATATGCTCTGCTGGCGCTGCAAGCTGAAGGATTAATCAGTTGAGGCATCGAACTAGCCCCATCAATGTAGACTTACTGGCAGAGTTGTTGGCCTCTCTGTGTGCTGAAGTTGGCACATTGTTTGAGTGTCCCCCAATGATTCATGCGTTCAAATTTACCATGCACTATGAGGCAAAAAGAGGATAGAAGATTCTACTATAGTGCTCAAAGATGAGGCTTTGAGGAGGTTATTAGAACCAGATGAGGTCATGAGGGTGCACTCCTATGGATGACTCCTGTTGGCTTTGTGAGAAGAGGGAGAGATCAGGCTGACACAGACACGCATACATGCACTCCATCTCTCACCAAGTGATGCATTGCACTGCCATGAGACTTGGCCAGAGAGAAGTCTGTGACCAAACGAGGCTTCTAGAACTTAACACCTTCAGAAAAGTCAATGGTTACAAATCTCTTTTTAAAATAATAATAATGGGGGCCAGCATAATGGCTCAGCTGGCTAATCCTCCACCTAAAGGCACCAGGATGCCACATGAGGACTTGTTTGAGTCCTGGCTACTCTACTTTCAGTACAGCTCCCTGCTAACATGACTGGGACAGCAGTGGAAGATGACCTCTGCTCCCCAACCTGGGAGATTTGGAAGAAGCTTCTGGCTCCTGGCTTCAGCCTGGCCCACCACCATCAGTTGCAGCCACTTTGGGAGTAAATCAAGGATAGCGGATTGCTTTATTTTTCCCTTCCTCTCTGTCATTCTTTTTTTTTTAAAAGATTTATTTACTTTTATTACAAAGTCAGATATACAGAGAGGAGGAGAGACAGAGAGGAAGATCTTCTGTCAGATGGATCACTCCCCAAGTGAGCTCAATGGCCGGTGCTGTGCCGATCTGGAGCCAGGAACTTCCTCCAGGTCTCCCACGCGGGTGCAGGGTTCCAAAGCCTTGGGCCGTCCTCTCCTGCTTTCCCAGGCCACAAGCAGGGAGCTGGATGGGAAGTGGAGCTGCCGGGATTAGAACCGGCACCCATATGGGTTCCCGGCACGTTCAAGGCGAGGACTTTAGTCACTAGGCCACACCGCTGGGCCTTATTCTGTCTTTCAAATAAAGAAAAGTAAACCTTTTAAAAAGGAAGAAATCAGCCCTTACATTTTACTGTAGCAGTAAATCTGCAGAGAGGGTGAGTCTTGCGGTGACAGAACGGCCTGCACCTGGGAGATCTGACGCCTGCCTGCTTGCATAGGAGCCTTCCTTGCCAGCTGTCCCCCATCTTACTGCCAGACTACCTTGTCAGACTGCAGGACTGGAACTGGCATGCCTGAGCTCTGATAGCGACGAACAAGCAGGCTCTTGCATTTGCCTGAGTCTTCCATGCCTGGAGTCCAAGGGTTGAAGATCAGAGTCTTCCAGAAGCTTATCAGTCTCCACAGCAGCCCAGCCCAGTCCAGGTGGCTACTTGGCAGTGGACTTTGTGTGATCCACTGTCAAGTGTCTTAGAAGTGCCACTTTGACTAACAGTCTCATCCACACCTGACCTGCACTGTCCCAGGGCCCCTATAACCTAAAGCCTGACTGTAATGAAGGGCAGTAAAGGGCAATCCTTCTGGCACATTTCCCAGTCTAAGCTATTGAGAAATGTCACATGAGGCCAGGGCCACTTTTGAAGGAAGCATTGACTGAGGCAGCTTGCTGTGGGGAGAACAGGGCAGTGAGGGTGGGGAGTCCCAGACATGCCCACAAAGGAGGAATATGGCTTTGGGTAGAAAGGGCCATAGAATCAAATGAAAACATGAAAAATATCAAAATGTCCTCAATATATGTCAACTTACAACAAAAATGTAAAACATACTCATACCCCAAGTGGTCAAATTATATGTTGCGTTTCATTGTTTTTCCCTCTTCATTTTTTTTTTTTCAGGTTTTATTTCTTTTTACTTGAAAGAGTTACAGAGAGGTAAGGAGAGAGAGCGCTTCCATTTGCTAGTTCAACCCCCAGACGGCCACAAGCTGCTTCCCATGATTTAGAGAGGCAGAGAGACAGAAGGAGAGACAGATCTTCCAATCTTCTACCCGCCGGGCCCAATAAATCTTTTTTTTAAAAAAAGAAAGATAAGGGCCCGGCGGCGTGGCCTAGCGGCTAAAGTCCTCGCCTTGAACGCCCCAGGGATCCCATATAGTTGTCGGTTCTAATCCTGGCAGCTCCACTTCCCATCCAGCTCCCTGCTTGTGGCCTGGGAAAGCAGTTGAGGACGGCCCAAAGCTTTGGGACCCTGCACCCGCGTGGGAGACCTGGAAGAGGTTCCTGGTTCCTGGCTTCGGATCGGCGTGCACCGGCCCGTTGCGGCTCACTTGGGGAGTGAAACATCGGATGGAAGATCTTCCTCTCTGTCTCTCCTCCTCTCTGTATATCCGGCTTTCCAATAATAATAAAATCTTTAAAAAAAAAAAAAAGATAAAAGAAAGCAGAGACGGGGGGCTATCATGAGGCTCAATTGACTAATCTTTCACCTGCAAGGGTTGGCATCCCACATGGGTGCCAGTTGGTGTCCTGACTATTCCACTTCTGATCCAGCTCCCTGCTTAGGGCCTCGGAAGGCAGTGAAAGATGGTCCAAGTCCTTGGGACCCTGCACCCATGTGGAATACCCAGAAGATCCTCCTGCCTCCTGGCTTCAGCTCAGCTCAGCTCAGCTCCAGCCATTGCAGCTGCTTGGGGAATCAGCCAGTAGATGAAAGATCTTAATCTCTGGCTCTCCTTCTCTCTGCAAGCAAGCAGAACCAGGACTTGACTCTAGGCACTCAATATGGGATGCAAGCAGCATCTCCACTATTGCCCCAAACGCTAGCCTCTCCCCTCACTTTTAAAAGTATCAATACAGGGGTAGATATTGTGGCACAACAGCTTAAGCTGCTACTCAGAATGTCTGCCAGCCATATCAGAGAGCTGGTTCAAGTCCCAGCTTTTTCTACTTCCAGTGCAGCATTCTGCTAATGTAACCTGGAAGGCGGATGATGGCTCACTACTTGAGTCTTGGCCACAGAGGTGGAAGGCCCAGATGGACTTTCTGGCTCTTGGCTTTAGCCTGGCCCAGTACTGGCTGATGTGGGCATTTAGGGACTAAACTAGAAGATCGCAACACTCTCTCTCTCCCTCCATCTCACTCTCTGTTGCTGGACTTTCCAAGTAGATTAAAAATAGTGAATAAGTATTTTTAGAAGGATTTTAAAAATTTATTTATTTTTATTGGAAAGGCAGATTTATAGAGAGAAGGAGATAGAAAGGTCTTCTGCCTGCTGATTCAATCCCCAAATGGCCGCAACAACCAGAGCTGATCCAACCTGAAGCCAGAGGACAGGAACTTCTTCAGGGTCCCCCACTTGGGTGCAGGGTCCCAAGACCTTGAGTCATCCTCCACTGCTTTACCAGGCCATAAGCAGGGAGCTGGCTGGAAAGTACAGCAATCGAGACAGGAATTGGGATCTCAGTGTTTGCAAGGTGAGGATTTAGCCACTGAGCCATTACATCATGCCCAGAGAATAAATATATAAAAAAAAAAATTTAGACAGCCATTGTGGCATAGCAAGTTATGCCATTAGCTACAATGTCAGCATCCCAGAATGGTGCCAGTTTGAATGCTGGATGCTTCACTGTGGATCTAGTTTCCTATTAATGTATCTAGGAAATCAGTGAAAAGATGGTCCAAGTGCTTGCTTGGGTTTCTGCCACCCACATTGGAGACCTGGATAAAGCTCCTTGTGCCTCGCTTTGGCCTGGTCCAGCCCTGGCTAGTGCAGCTATTTGGGGAAGGAATCAACAGATGGAAGATCTCCCTCTCTATTCCCCTTTTTCTCTCTCTGTAACTCTGCCTTTCAAATAAATAAATCTTTTGGAAAGAAGACTATTTAAAATATACAATATGTGATTGAATGCAACATTGTATAAGTGTGAGTGTGTGTATGTAAATGTGTGTGTAACTACGAGGAATCAGCCATGATGCCAGCTTTAATTTGGAGCAAACCTGATACTGTAACCCAAGCACTTTCAATACAAAGTATAAACCTCCATAATATAGAGTATTAACCACTAGACCTAAATACATTTTTTTTAAGATTTATTTACTTTGGAAAGCAAGATTTACAGAGACGAGAAGAGAAGCAAAAATCTTCCATCTGTTGGTTTACTCCCCAAATGCCCAAAAAGACCAGAACTGAGCTGATCTGAAGCCAGGAGCCTAGAGCTTCTTCCAGCTTTCCCACATGGGTACAGGGTCCCAAGGCTTTGGGCCATCCTCGACTGCTTTCTTAGGCCACAAGCAGGGAGCTGGATGGGAAGCAGAGCAACCAATACACAAACTGGCATCCAAATGGGATACTAACATGTTCAAGGTGAGGATTTAGCCCAGTAGGCCATTGCACTGGGACCCAAAAAACAATGTTGAAGGGGATAATGCTATATATGTTTTTATTTAACTTTCTCTTTTCCCAAACCACTGTATCATCAATTTATTTTCTCTATTATTATGCTTTTTATAATTATTTTAAATGATGCAAGGTTCTTGATTATTTGGGTCTGATTTTTTTTTTAAGATTTATTCATTTTTATTTGAAAAGCAGACTCAGAGAGAGAGAAAGGGAAAGTCATCACAGAGAAAGAGAGAGAGAGAGAGAGAGAGTGATGTAGGAGCAGATGCCCAAGAACTTGGGCCGTCCTGCTAGTGCACACAAGGGTCTGAGGTCAATTCAGACAAGGTTTCTTGGGGGACTCCCCAACTAGACCACTGGAATAAGACCCCAGCCACAAGGAAAATCACAGGATGTATGGTCCTACTGTGGAGTGCATGTATCAGGACTGGCATTTAGTTGCTAATGCCTTGAGGTGGTCACCCTGTCCAGATACACATTGGGGACATGATGGCCAGCTCCCCCAGGCCAGCAGGGGAGTTTGACTCCCTCGTTAGAGGATAGAAAGCAGAACATGTTGGACAATGTTCCTGGCCAACCTCTGCAGCATGTTCCTGGGTCTGTGGATGCACTAAGGCAGGCTTGTCAACTAATAGACCTTGGAAAGATTTTCTTGACTCTGGAACAGTGAAGCCAGCAACTTCTAAGAAATGCCAAAAACACTCAAGTGGCACCCTCAAAACACTTTTCCCACATCAGGCTCTCTAAGGCGTCATCAAATGACTGTCCCGACATCTCCGGCTGCTGATGTAGCTTAACAGCAAGAAATGGTCCTCTTTCCCTCCCGCCTTGCAGACACAGGAAAAAAGAATCTGAAACATTTGTCCCACCCACTTTCCTCCAGACCTGACCCTCTTCACCCCAATCAGAGGCCAACATGGGCGTGCAACCCTCTCAACTATGTAAACAATATTAAAATGAAAATAAAAATTAAGGAAAAACACATAGTGCCAGGGCCAGTGTTTGGGGCAGCTGTAACACCACTGCTTGGAATGCCCATAACCCAGGTGCCTGCATTCATCAAGCTTGGCTGCCCACTCCAGTTTGCCACTAATGACACAACTAGTTGAATCCCTACCTCCTGGTTGGGAGACCCGGATTGAGTTGCCAACGACTGGATTTGGCCTGGCCCAGCTCGTGTCATTACAGGCATTTGGGGAGTGAACAAACAGTTGGGAGAGCTCTCTTGGTTTCTCTATATTTCAAATAAATAGATAGATGATAGATAGATAGATAGATAGATAGATAGATAGATAGATAAAGTATTTTTGAAGACATTAAAAAAAGGGGGGCATGGTGGCGTGCCCTAGCAGCTGAAGTCCTCACCTTGAACGCCCCGGGAACCCATATGGGCCTCGGTTCTAATCCTGGCTGCTCCACTTCCCATCCAGCTCCCTGCTTGTGGCCTGGGAAAGCAGTCGAGGACGGCCCAAAGCCTTGGGACCTTGCACCCGCATGGGAGACCTGGAGGAGGAAGTTCCTGGCTCCAGGCTTCGGATTGGCGCAGCACTGGCTGTTGTGGTCATTTGGGGAGTGAATCTTCAGATGGAAGAGCTTCCCCTCTGTCTCCTCCTCTCTGTATATATGACTTTGCAATAAAAAAAAAAAAAAAAAAAGAACTTGGTCCAGGCCATCTTGCACTGCTTCCCAGAGCCATCTATAGAGAGCTGCAGTAGAGAGGAGCAACCAGACTCCAACCAGTGCCCATGTGGGAAAACAGCACCACAGGCAGAGGCTTAGCCCACCTGCAATGACACATTTTGCTCTTTATTTTTTTTAAATTCAAAATTTACTAACCGAGTAACTTATCAAAGTTTTCTGTGCCTGCTGATCATTGGCCAGATGTTATTATAACTGCATACGGTGCTTGGGGGGATGCTTGCGCTTTTTTTTTTTAAGTTTTGTTTATTTTTATTGCAAAGTCAGATATACACAGAGGAGGAGAGACAGAGAGGAAGATCTTCCATCTGAAGATTCACTCCCCAAGTGGCCTCCACAGCTGGAGCTTCACCTGTCTGAAGCCAGGAGCCCAGAGCATCTTTCAGATGTTCCACGCAGATGCAGGATCCCAAAGCTTTGGTCTGTCCTCAATTGCTTTCCCAGGCCGCAAGCAGGGAGCTGGATGGGAAGCGGGGTGCAGGGATTAGATCTGGTGCCCATATGGGATCCTGGAGCATTGAAGGTGAGGACTTTCGCCATTAGGCTATTATGCCAGGCCCAAATTTCACTTTTTAAGCAGCAAAACTATGTAAGTTTTATCCTTTGACTCAGTAATTCCACCTATAAAATCTTTGAAATAAAATATTCAAATCACAAACACACACACACACACACACACAGAATTTCTGCTGATAGACAGACATATAAACGATGCATGTTTTGGCAACCCGTGTAAGCTAGTTGCTTTGGGCAACTATCTCTGTGCTGCGACGGCCAAGGGCCTCCATTATACCAAGGCTCTTCCAGTCTCTGCAGAGCGGAGGTGGGTGACAGTCACTTCCTGTTTCTCGGACAGAGTCTCTCCTTAGTGGACACGCTGTCAGTCTGCAGCTTCCTCTGCTGGAGGCTGCTCACCTGCCTACACCGCCCCTATTAGCTCTGGAAGCTCACCTGGTGTTTCTCAATGACCTCAGACCTTGGCTCACAGCCAGCAATGTGCCCCACCCCGCCTGTCAAAGGTCCCTGGTGACATGTGTCCAAATATTTTTGCAAGGTTGTGTATGCAGCAAGATCATAATCTGATACGCTGGCCAGTGAATCTTTTCACTTTTTCGAAGTCGTTTTACATGCAAGACCTTCCCTCTTTTGGGGTTGGGAAGTAAGAGACTCGCTTGTGAAGTTACTAGGACAGAACCGGAAAACAGAAACAACTGCATCTCAGCTTGAAAAAAAAAAATTGTTTATTTTTATTTATTTATTTCAAAGATTTATTTATTCTTGTTGGAAAGGCAGGTTTACAGACAAAAGGAGAGACAGACAGAAAGGTCTTCAATCCACACATTCACTCACCAAGTGAGCACAATGGCCAAAGCCGAGCCAATACAAAGCCAGGAACTTCTTCCAGGTCTCCCACATGGGTGCAGAGTCCCAAGGCTTTGGGCCGTCCTCTACTGCCTTCCCAGGCCACAAGCAGGGAGCTGGATGGGAAGTGGAGCAGCCAGGCTACAGGCTACTGTCCATATAGGAGCCCAGCATGTGCAAGCCAAGGATTTAGCCACTAGGCTACAGCGCCTGGCATGCAAGGCAAGAATTTTAGCCACTAAGCTATTGCACCATGCTTCTACATCTCAGCTTTAAAATGCATATGCATATTTGAGCAATATGTTCAAATATGAAACCAAAGACAGTTTGTCCCAACTCTGGTTAAGATCTTGCTATGGGAGCCCGGCGTGGTAGCCTAGTGGCTAAAATGCTCATCTTGCACTCGCCAGGATCCCATATGGGCAGCAGCTTTAATCCCTGCCAGCTCCCTACCTGTGGCCTGGGAAAGCAGCCAAAGATGGCCTAAGGCTTTGGGGCCGTGCACCTATGTGGGAGACCTGGAAAAGCTTCTGGCTCCTGGCTTTGGATCAGCTCAGCTCTGTTCATTGTGGCCGTGGGGACTGAACCAGTGGATAGAGGATCTTTTCTCTCTGCATATCTGCCTTTCCAGTAAAAATAAATACATCTTAAAAAAAAAAAAAACAGTTCTTGCTATGGTTTGAATGTGTCGTGTAATGTGGATGTGTCTCAGACTTGATCTTCAGGTCAGTAGTAGGGGGTGGGTGGCTTTAGTCCAGGAGGGCTGTGCACACTGGCATGGCTCAGTGCTCTTAAGGTTGGCATGGGTTCTTTGTAAAAGAAGGTGTCTTTTGCTCTCTAGTTCTCTTTCTTGATCATATTCTTGCTTTCTCACTCCTTTTCCCTTCTGCCATGGGCTGGTGCAACAGGAAGTTCCTCATCAGACATTGGTTCCTTGAATTTGGACTAAGCAGCCTTCAGAACTGTGAGAAGTACATTTCTATTCTGCATGCATCACCCAGTATCAGATACTATGTTGTGGCTGCACAGAATCAATAAGACCTCACCAGAGGGTGCCGAGTTTGAGGTAGCAACCAGCGGAGCAGAGGCCAGCACTGTGCTGTAGCAAGTCTTTGACTGCGATGCCACCATCCCGTATGTGTGCTGGTTCAAGTCCTGGCTGCTTCTTTATCAATCCAGCTCCCTGCTGTAGTGCCTGGGAAGGTAGTAGATGGGCCCTTGCACCCACATGGAAGACACAGAAGAGCTTTCAGGTTCCTGGCTTCAACCTGGCCCAGTCATGACCGTTACAGCCACATGGGAAATGAATCGGCAGAAGATTCTCTGTCTCTCCACCTCTGTAACTGCCTTCCATGTAAATAAAAAATTTTAAAAATTAAAAAAATCAAGAACATTTCTGTAGAAAATGATGCTACTGTATCACCTATGAGTCAGGGAAGAATTTAATGAGAGAAAACATTTTGAAGAAATGAACATAAAAACAAAAACACCAAAATACATGAGCTACAGTTTCTGCTGATGTTTGTTGGTGAGATCTGTCTCCTGTAGGCAACAGATAGAAGAGTTTTGTTTTTTCAATCCAGTCTACTAATCTATGATGTTTGGCTGATAGATTTAAGCAATTTACATTCAGGGTTAGTACGAATAGGTGGTAATTTGGTCCTGTCATTTAGCAATGGGTTGTTCATTGTTTAATTCAGTCTTCTATTGTTATTTTACTAGGATGATCTTCACATTTGCTTTTGATTTTGGTGGGTGTTATTACTTGATTTTCTTTTTCACATCCTTAACAACACATTAGTGATTCAGTAGCATGTCATTTAACTTTATGGTGTTGTAAATTTCTGTTTTTCTTCTTGTGTTGATTTTGTTTTGTGGCTTTTCCTTTTAGGGGATGTATAGTCACTGTGTAATGGAGACTCTCGTATCCAGATGTGAGGATACAATACAGTATGCATCTCTATTTCCAGATCAAAGATGGAGTCCCAAAGAAACTGTTAATTATATGTTGACAATAGGATGCTGGACTCTGCCATTGTCCATGCCCACAATGACGGACTTATGACAGATTATGAAGAACTATACTATTGTAATAATTTAGAGAAACTCCACTTGATCTTAGCCAAAAGGGCCGAGAAGCGATATTAATTTAGAGAAACTCAATGGAGCAGGGAAGGGGTTCTGGTGAGAAGATAAGGGAAATCACAGAGGCTATGGAACTGAATCATAAAATAATAATAATAATAATAATAAATGGGAAAATGGCAGAAGTAGACAAAAAGGACATTATATTTGGATAAAAGTTTCAGTCCCACAGGATGTTAACAATCACAGATACGCACATACCCACGCAAGTATACACAGCAAGTACTATCACACCTTAAGGGACAGGCTCCGGTACAAGCCAGTGGGGAACTTCAGCATCCGCTCATCAACAGGCAAATTTTTAAAAAAACTAAAAAGCAAAAGCTGTGCCATTGTCCTCCTCTGAAGTTCAACAGCCTCCTTTAATGCTTGACTGAAAAGACCTTGGTTTCCAGGCTAGGCTTAGCAGCCTGCTGACGCCACAGACAACTCTCCCAGCACTCTGGGGCAAATGCTATGTCACAGAACCAGCAACCTGGCATGTCTAGGCTCGAGATCAGGAGGATGCTCCCAGCCTCTCCACACAACTCTGGTTGCCAAGGAAGGCGCTCCCAGCTGTAAGGAGGATACCCTGGGAACAGATGAGGTTGTGGCTACCCAGCAGGTGGTCAGCCTGCAGGGAGGTCCTTCCCACTGCTGCTTCATCTGCCACCTACTGCCTTCATTCCGCCCCTTCAACTTTCATCTGGGTTTCCTTCTACACCTGGAACAGGTGGCACCAGGCAACAAAGTAAACCAAGATCCAGAGATCAACCCCTCCTCACATGGTGACACTGCCGTAACTCCCTCTGTAACAGACAAGTGAATGACTGAGAAAAGCAGAAAGAATCTGATTTTGAAGGATTTCATTCAGAAGTGCCCAGATTGTTTTGCGACTAGTCACTTGTGGCATAAAAGACAAGCTTAGTTCAATTACAGAAAACCAAAGAAAGTCACATTTCTTCACATCTGAGTTTATACAATTCAAAAATTTTAACCTTTTTTAAAAAAAAAAAAAGATTTATTTTTCTTGTAAACGCAAATCAGATTTACAGAGAAAAGTCTAGACAGGGAGAAAGACCTTCTTCAGTTGGTTCACTCCCCAAATGGCCACAGCAGCAGAGCTGAAGCCTCCTTTGCCTCTCCCACACGGGTGCAGGGTCCTCCACTGCTTCCCAGGCCCCAAGCAGGGAGCTGGATGGGAAGAGGAGCAGTCGGGACATGAACCTGTGCCAATATGGGATCTTGGCACTTGCAAGGTGAGGATTTAGCCACTGAGTCATCGTGCTGGACCCCTTGAAACTTCTTTATTTGTGCTGAAAAGTTGGGGATACTAGAGTAATAGAGCAGAGCAGTGGCAGTAGTATGCAACTCTTTAATGCTTACCACTGTAAGAGGACTTCAGAAAGTTCATGGTCATATGAAACTTAAGCTGCTTGTTTCGATAGTGTAAAATAATTTTAGTATAAAAATTATTTTTTTAATCTATGCAGTTTTGGAGGACATGCTCTACACAGGAAATTTTTTTAAAAGATTTATTCATTTTATTACAGCCAGATATACAGAGAGGAGGAGAGACAGAGAGGAAGATCTTCCGCCCTATGATTCACTCCCCAAGTGAGCCGCAACGGACTGATGCGTGCCGATCCGATGCCGGGAACCAGGAACCTCCTCCGGGTCTCCCATACGGGTGCAGGGTCCCAATGCATTGGGCCGTCCTTGACTGCTTTCCCAGGCCACAAGCAGGGAGTTGGATGGGAAGTGGAGTTGCTGGGATTAGAACCGGCACCCATATGGGATCCCGGGGCTTTCAAGGCAAGGATTTTAGCCACTAGGCCACACTGCCGGGAGCTACACAGGAAATTTTTACAAACTTTTTTTTTAAATGAGAGAACTTTTTTTTTTTAAGATTTATTTTATTTTTATCACAAAGTCAGATATACAGAGAGGAGGAGAGACAGAGAGGAAGATCTGTCCGATGATTCACTCTCCTAGTGAGCGCAACAGCCGGTGCTGCACTGATCCGAAGCCAGGAGCCAGGAACCCCCTCCAGGTTTCCCACACGGGTACAGGATCCCAAGTCCTTGGGCTGTCCTCGACTGCTTTCCCAGGCCACAAGGAGGGAGCTGGATGGGAAGTGGGGCTGCTGGGGTTAGAACTGGCGCCCATATGGGATCTCTGTGCATTCAATGTGAGGACCCCAGCTGCTTGGCCACTGTGCCGGGCCCACAAGCTTCTCGTATGTATGGATTTAAAAAAATTTTGTGCCAAGGAGGGTATTTGGCCTACTGGTTAAGATCCTCAGTGTACCATATTAGAGTTCCCGAATCACATACCCAGCTCTAGTTCCTGCTAAGATAGATCCTGCCTGAGATTTTGCAGGTATTTGGTGAGTGAATCACTGGGTAGGAACACTTTCCTGTCATCCCAGAGAAAAAGCCTTCACTTTAAAACAAATACACAACAACAAAAACCAACGGGCTGGTGAGATGGCTCAGTAGGCTAAGCTATCACCGGGGGTGCTGGCATCTTTTGGGCATCAGTTCATGTCCAGCTGCTCCATTTCCCATCCAGTTCCCTGCTTGTGGCCTGGGAAAGCAACAGACGATGGCTCAAATCCTTGGGCCCCTGTACCCATGTGGGAGACTCGGGAGAAGCTCCTGGCTCCTGGCTTCAGATCAGCCCAGCTCTGTTCATTTGTGGCCATTTGGAAAGTGAACCAGCAGACAAACACTTTCTCTCTGTTCTCTCTGTAACTTTCTTTTCAAATAAAAATAAAAATAAATCTTTAAGAAGAACTGCACCCAAACTAGTCTTTTAAGTAAATTTTCCAAGAACTTATTATATTATATAATATTTGATGCAATGTTAAGTAAAAAATAAAACAGGATTTGAAAATGTGTGTCCTTTTTATTTTTTATTACAATAATATTGAAAAAATCTTCAAAACATATAGTTAAAATATTGGAAGTAAATATATCAAAATATTAGGTGGCTCCCTTTGGGAAGATGTGGATAAGTTTTTTCCTTTTGCATCATTTTCTAATTTCTTTCTATGTACATGCATGTTTTATAATGTAATTTTTGCACAAATAGCTATGTGTTATGCATTTAGTATAAACATATTTAAATATGTACTTGTGCGTATTATTTTAGGCATAGTTTGTTCCTGGCTTGGAGCCTTCTGGAATTTGGAAGAGAAGCAGAGGGATTTTTCCAGGCCCTGTATAGCTCAGCCTTGTGGAATGAGTTCCGGTTAGTCTCCCATTGTCTCTGTCTTCTTGCCTAGTAAGTAATATTGGGTGATGTCATGGACAGAATGAGTCAAGAGATCATGTGCCATGATGAATACACCTTTGTCTAAGAGAAAAATCGGCAACCCGTGCTGGTGAAGCCTTAAGTCAGCAGTTCTCAAAGTGCGATGCCTAGATTCACAGTAGTCTCAGTACTGCTGGTTGGCGATGCTGCTGCTTGGTGCCAGCTTTGTGGACTGTGGCTTAAGCCTTTGACTCTGTTGCCAGTAGCCCATGGCAGAGCACTGGTTGGAGTCCTATCTACCATGCTTCCCATCTAGCTCCCTGCTAACGTGCCTAGAAAAGTAGAAGAAGATGGCCCAAGAGTGTGGACCACTGCCACCCACGTGAAAGAAGTGTAATTCTTGCTTCCTGACTTAGGCCTGATCAGTGCAGCCACCATTAAGTAAACCAGAAGATGAAAGATTCTCTCTCTCACACCTCTGCCTTTCAAGTAAACACTTCTTAAACAAAATAAATGCAATTTCTCAGTGGGTGGTATTTGGTGCAAAGCTTTGGCTTTGGAGTACCTGGGTTTAAGTCCCAGCTCCACTTCCACATCCAGCTTCTTGTTAGTGTACATCCTGGGAAGCAGCAGGTAATGACTCAAGGTCTCCACATGGGAGACCCAAGGAGATCCTGGCTCCTTGCTTCAACTTGACCTAGCCTAGGCTGTTGCAGGCATTTGAGAAGGGAGCCATGGGATGACAGATCTAGGTCTGTCTGCTTTTCAAACACAGGAGTATAGTTAGAAATGCAACTTCTCCAATCCACTTCAGACCTGCTGTGCTGGCAACCTTAGGGCTACCTGGCAATGAGATTCTAACACAATCTCGTGAGGATGCTGCCAGATGGACAGCCATGGTACTACTGCAAATTTCTTTAGCAAATTTTTTTTTTAAAGATTTATTTTTATGGGCCCGGCGACGTGGCCTAGCGGCTAAAGTCCTTGCCTTGAACGCCCCGGGATCCCATATGGGCACCGGTTCTAATCCCGGTAGCTCCACTTCCCATCCAGCTCCCTGCTTGTGGCCTGGGAGAGGCAGTCGAGGACGGCCCAATGCATTGGGACCCTGCACCCGCGTGGGAGACCTGGAGGAGGTTCCTGGGTCCTGGCTTCGGATCGGCACAGCACCGGCCCATTGTGGCTCACTTGGGGAGTGAATCACCAGACGGAAGATCTTCCTCTCTGTCTCTCCTCCTCTCTCTGTATATCTGACTTTGTAATAAAAAAAAAAGATTTATTTATTTTTATAAAATATATACAAAATCTATATATAAAATATATATAAATATATATATAAATATATATAAAACATACATAAAATCTTTTTTTAAAGATTTTTATTTTTAAAGGGAGCTGGATGGGAAGTGGAGCAGCTGGGATTAGAACCAGCGCCCATATGGGATCCCGGGGCGCTCAAGGTGAGGACTTCAGCCGTCAGGCCACGCCGCTGGGCCCTTAGCAAATTTTTTTTTATCTTTTATTTTAAAAGATTATTGTATGTATTTTAAATTTAGAGGTAGAAATTGACTTTTCATTCACTGGTTTGTGCCCAAACAGCCACCACAGCCAGGTTTGGGCCAAGTCAAAACCAGGAGCCAGGAATTCCATCTTGGTTTTCAACATGGGTGGCAGGGGCCCTAGCACTTAGGCCATCTTCTGCTGCCTTCCAAGGTACATTTCAGTAATTTAAACATCTTTAGCAGTGTTAGATGAGTAAAAAAAAAAAGAAACTGCAGTGACAATACAGGGAAGACCTTACACTCTGTACTCAGTTTTCACTATGAACATCTGTCTTACAACCATGTGGGACACTTGAAAAGCCTCTTTGCTTTTTTTTGCATTTGAGAGAGGCAGAGGCTGGAAGTGCTCCCATCCACCTGTTCATGCCCCAAATGCCCACAATGAAATGGAACTAGAGCTCAATCCATGACTGGAATCAGTGCTCACATAGGATGCCGACACCATAAGCAGTGGTTTAACTTGCTGCACCACAACCCTATCCCCTAAACCACAGCTGAATGCTATAATGTTATCTTCGTTTTATAGACAAGCAAACTAAGGCACAGAAAGACTAAGAAAGTCACTCTTGGACACAGAGCTTGACGTAAGGAAATGCCAGTCAAACCTGGGCAGGGTGACACAGGAGTTCACATTCAAACCATTAACCCATAGAACAAGGAAGAAAACATTCTAGCATATCAACTGGCCTTGCCTGAATTACACCTCCCCAACTTCTCTTTCTGTGTGTTGCTGATTATCAGAGAAAACACAGAGGTTCTCCTAGGAGATCTGGAGGGTTGAGTGCAACAGCAGCCACATCGTGGCTGACAGATGTCACAGACAGCTGTGTCACTTCACTGCCATGCCTGCAGCTACCGCTTGTCCCTCATTCTTCCTTCAGCTTCTCTGATTCTTGTGCCAAGTGTGCTTGGATTAACTCTATTGAAAGGACACTCATGCCACCAACATTCCAGGAGAGGAGGAATGACACATCTTCCAACTGTCCACATAGACCCCCAGCTCTTGCTTGTGCATTCCAGATCCTTCTGGCACTCCTGCACTCTACCAGCTCCTGGCCTCATGGACTTCAAGCTCCAGCATCTGATGTGGAGACAACAGTCTTCTAGAAACTGCTTAACCAGCAGTCTTCACATTTCATCTAATGCAGGACTGAGGGAATGACTGTGCAAGCTGAAAGCAGGCAAAACAATCCTAAAAAATCAGTGAGAAGGTGTGATGATTTCTTTTGTGCTCTTTCAGTATTTTACTAAAAATTTTAGAACTTGTTGTCGGTTGTAAGTGCATCAGAAATGAAAAAAAAAAGTGAAGCTAATACTCACGTGGTGGACTACAGTTTCAAATATTAAAAACACTAAAAATGAAAATACTTTTTTCCTTTATAAAAACCTAATCAACACTGCCTGCCTCCTATTGCCATGTAACTTACGACAGAACAAGCACGCTTTCCATGAGCTGGTACAACATCATACGTTGAAATATTTGGTTCAGTTTCCAACATTCTAGCTTCTAGTTGTTTTTTTTTTAATTTTCCTACTCATTGCTACTTTATAATATTTATCTTTTACATATAGATTAAAAGTATATATTCATTTTTAACAGAATTATTAATTTATTTTGGAAAGTCAGATTTCCAGAGAGAAGGAGAGACAGACAGAAAGATCTTCCGTCCACACATTCACTCCCCACGTGAACACAATGACCAGGACTGAGCCGATCTGAAGCCAAGAGCTAGGAGCTTCTTCCAGGTCTCCCACACAAGTGCAGGGTCCCAAAGCCTTAGGCTGTCCTCCACTGCTGCTTTTTCAGGCCATGAACAGGGAGCCGGACACAAAGTGGAGCTGCCGGGACATGAACCAGGGCCCCTATGGGATCTCAGTGAATGCAAGGCAAGGACTTCAGCCACTAGGCTACTGCATCAGGCCCTAAGATTTTTCTTTTAAGTTATGTTTATTCATGTTCATGTAATTTGCAAGTCAGAGAGACAGATGGAGAGAAATTTTCTATTTGTTAGTTCTCTCCTCAAATGTCCACAATCTGGGCTGGGCCAGACCAAATCCAGGAGCTGGGAACTCAGTTCAGGTCTCCCATGTGAATGGCAGGAGGCAAATACTTGAACCATCATCCACTGCCTTCCAGAACGTGCATCAGGAGGAAGCTGGATGGAAAGTAGGCACTGTGGTATGGAATGTGGGTATCTCAAATGGTAATTTAATGGCTATACCGAGCAGTCCATCTCTGAGGATTCCTTCAAAATGAACCTTATTTATTTTTAGAAGATTTATTTTTTATTTTACTTGAAAATCACATAGAGATAGGAAAAGAAATATCTTTCGTCTTCTGGTTCACTCCCCCCAAGTGGCCAAACAGCAAGAGCTGAGCCAATCTGAAGTCAGGAGCCAGAAGCTTTTTCAAGGTCTGTCATATGGGTGCAGGGTCCCAAGGACTGGGACAGCTAGGACACAAACCAACTCCTATGGGATGCTGATGCCACAGGCAGAGAATTAGTGTGTTATGCACCACCCAGTTGATTTGTTGCCATCCCAGAGTCCTCTCCTCTGGGAGAACTGCCTCCTTTTCCCTACGACTACCAGTATTGATCAGCATGGTGCAAATTTCATAGCAAGTGCATTGCATATGCAGCTTCCTCACATGGCTTAACATTCATCAATTCCCACTAATTTCTGAAATGACAAAGCTAGCTCTTCTCTACTGGCAGTAAATGTTCTTCTGTCTCTGCATAATGATTATTTTCTTTCCAGGTGGCAAGTAACTGTAATGTTCCAATTTGAATGCTCGTCAAATGGAGAGAGAAGTTCTGCTTTATATTGCAATCCTGAAACTCAAGTGCAAGTGAATGTTCTACTTTGACTACAATTTAAAGTAGCCATGTAGAAGTGGCTTTACCTCGTTTGTTCATGTACACACAGCATTTCCACAATGATTCTGGTTTTTTTTCTAAGATCTATTTTTATTGAAAGGTAGATATACAGAGAGGAGCAGAGACAGAGAGGAAGATCTTCCATCTACTGATTCATTCCGCAAGTGACTGCAACATCCAGAGCTGCGCGGATCCGAAGCCAGGAGCCAGGAACCTCCTCCGGGTCTCCCACACAGGTGCAGGACCCCAAAGCCTTGGGCCATCCTCAACTGCTTCCCCAGGCCACAATCAGGGAGCTGGATGGGAAGTGGGTGGCTGGGATTAGAACCAGCGCCCACATGGGATCTCAGCGGGTTCTAGGCGAGGACTTAAGCCACGCCACCGGGTCCTTTATCAGCCATTTTTTTTTAAAGATTTGTTTTATGTTTATTACAAAGTCAGATATACTGAGAGGAGGAGAGATAGAGAGGAAGTGGAGCTGCCGGGATTAGAACCAGCGGCCATATGGGATCAAGGCGAGGACCTTAGCCACTAGGCCACGCTGCCGAGCCCTTATCAGCCATTTTTAAAGTGAACACCATTTACAGAATCCGTTACCTCACAGAATCTACCTACATCAAGATCAGCTGGGGCTCCTGGGCATTCAGCTCAGCAGTTAAAATGCTTGTATCTGGGTCCTGGCATTGCGGTATATCAGGTTAAACTACTACCTGTGATGCAGCACTCCATATGGGTGCCAGTATGTGTTTATTTTTCTGTTTCTCTGAAGCTCTGCCTTTCAAATAATAAATCAATGCTTAAAAAAAAAACTTCTGGAGAAAAAAGAAAGATAATGCCCACATCCCACACTGGGGTGCCGCGGCCTAATTCTTACTTCTAGCTCCTGGCTTCCAGCTTCCTGCTGAAGCAGACTCCAGGAGGTGGCAGGTGCTAGCTCAAGCATCTGGGTTTCTTCCATCCCCATGGGAGACCTGGATGGACCTCCCAGCCCTTGTTTCCAGCCCTGACCATGGTGAGGCTCCGGGAGTGAACCAGCAGACAGAAACTCTCCATGTGTATCTATCATTTGTCTCTCAAATAACAATTTTATCTATTTATTTTTTAAAGATTTATTTATTTTATTGGAAAGGCAGATGTACAGAGAGGAGGAGAGACAGAGAGGAAGATCTTCCGTCCAATGGTTCACTCCCCAAGTGGCCGCAATGGCCAGTGCTGCACTGATCCGAAGCCAGGAGCCAGGAACTTCTTTCCGGGTCTCCCTCATGGGTACAGGGTTCCAGTGCATTGGGCTGTCCTCGACTGCTTTCCCAGGCCACAAGCAGGGAGCTGGATGAGAAGTGGAGCTGCCGGGATTAGAACCGGCGCCCACATGGGATCCCGGGGCGTATTCAAGGCGAGGACCTTAACCATTACACTATCATACTGGGCCCCTTAAATAACACTTTTAAAATGTACATTCTTATGCCCTTTGCCAGATGGAATAACTCTCTGGGAGTGCTGCTTAGGAAACTGTTGCTTAATAAGTCCCCCATGGGACCTGCACATGGAGATTTGAGATCTACTACTCGAGGCACTGCCACCGAGGCGGTCAGGACAAGGTCATCTCCAGGCAGGTTTGGCAACTCTCCCAGCAGATCCTCTACAAGGACAAGGTGAAGTCTATCTTGCCTTTACCTTTCTTTTATTCCAGTGTCCACCCAGGGCAGCAGAAAAAGAGAAACCAGTTAGATTTTGGCATCTGTGTGTGAAAGATGTGTGTCCCAGCTTTGTTTACAGTACAGACAAACTGAAAACAGCTGCCTGGTGGTGCAGGCCTGGTAAGATACATGACAGAGCATCTTTCCGGAGAAATGCTATGCAACTACTATGTATTTATTATTGGATATCTTTGCTTAGTCTTCTAAAAAACTGCTTTTACGTTCCCTACTGCCCAATTGAAGGGAGAGTTTTCCAGCACACGCTGCACCTGGTCCATCGTTTACCTGCTCCCTGGGAAGAGGACCTCCTGCTGAGGTTGTAGCTCGTCCTGGTTGGTCCCAGCTCTGGGCAGTAAGGCCAGCTCTTCTTCCTTAACCCTCCAGATCCAGCCAGGACAGCAGTGTCCTACTATGGCTAAGAAACTGCTGCTCCACCAACTCCCTTGGCTTCTTACCTGTTGGGTCTTTGGTGTAACCAAAAAAAAAAAAAGAAAGAGAAAAAACCCTTTAAAAAAAAAAGGTACATTAGTTTTTGTGAAAAAAAAAAAAGTGTTTTTTTTGTTTTGTTTTTAGATTTTTATTTTTATTACAAAGTCAGATATACAGAGAGAGGAGGAGAGACAGAGAGGAAGATCTTCCATCCGATGATTCACTCCCCAAGTGAGCCGCAACGGGCCAGTGCGCCGATCCGAAGCCGGGAACCAGGAACCTCTTCCAGGTCTCCCACGCTGGTGCAGGGTCCCAATGCATTGGGCCGTCCTTGACTGCTTTCCCAGGCCACAAGCAGGGAGTTGGATGGGAAGTGGAGCTGCCGGGATTAGAACCGGCACCCATATGGGATCCCGGGGCGTTCAAGGTGAGGACATTAGCCGCTAGGCCACGGCACCAGGCCCCCAAAAAAACTTTTAATTCATGCATACTCATATACCCAAGAGAATTGAAAACAATGTTCATATGATAATTCTTCTGAAATACTTTATTAATTACTCATATAACAGCCCAAAATGGAAAGAATCCCAAAGTTCATCAATTGATGAGTGGAAGAGTAACTGGTGGTATATACTCACAGACTAGAATACTATTCAGCTATTAAAAAGGGTGAAATACTGCTGTACAGTATGGCATGGATGAATCCTGGGAGCATCACACCAAGTGAAGGAGACCAGCTGCCTTACGATGAAAGGCCACCAAATGACTATTAGTGTGAAATGTCCAGAATAGGCAACCCTCTAGTGACAGGAAGCAGTGTAGTGGCACAGGGAAGAGGGAAATGGGGACTGACTGCTTAATGGGCATGGGATTTGTTTTTTTAAGGCAATGAAAATGTTCTGGTTGCAAGACACTGTGAAGACATTAAAAGCCACTCTAAGCATCAAATGATGAATCTTACGGAAATTCTACCTCAAAAGCAAACTCTATTGTAACAGAGTGTCCAAGTTATACTGCCTAAAATAATGTAAGAGATGTGGATTTTTTTTTGAAAGGTCTATTTATTTTTATTGGAAAGACAGCTCAGATTTATAGAGAGAAGGTGAGATAGAGAGAAAGATCTTCCATCCGATGATTCACTCCCCAATGGCCACATCAGCCAAAGCTAAGCCTCTCCAAAGCCAGGAGCCAAGAGTTTTCTCTTGATCTTTCATGTAAGTGCAGGGTCCCAACGTTTTGGGCAATTCTCTACTGGTTTCCCAGGCTAAAAGCACGGAGCTGGATGGGAAGTGGAGCAGCTGGGATATGAACCAGTGCCCATAGGGGATTCTGGCACATGCAAGTGAGGATTTAGCTATAGCACCAGGCCCTGATGTGTACTTTTGAAGGCAGCAGTTGATGTCTCCAAGGTCCTTCTAATTCACTTCAAATCACCATTCTGATTTGGCCAGCCCAGCCCTAGCTAATGCCAACATCTGGGGAGTGAATCAGGAGATGAAAGATCTCTCTCAAATAAAATGAAGATCAATTGCATGTAAAAAAAAAATAAATAGGGCCCGGCATGGTTGCCTAGAGGATTGAGTCCTCACTTTGTACGCACCAGGAGTCCATAAGGGCACCAGTTCTAATCCCAGCGGCCCTGCTTCCCATCTAGCTCCCTGCCTATGGCCTGGGAAAGTAGTCAAGGACAGCCTTGGGACCCTTCTCCCGCATGGGAGACCTGGAAGAACCTCTTGGCCACTGGCTTCAGATAAGCTCAGCTCTGGCCATTACGGCCACTAGGGGAGTGAATCAACAGAGAAGATCTTCCTCTATGCCTCTCCTCCTCTCTGTATATCTGACTTTCCATTAAAAATAAATAAATCTTAAAAATAAGCAAATAATAAATAAATAAATAGGGGCCAATACGATTGGATAGTAGGTTAAACCTCTGCCTATATGCGCCAGTACCCCATATGAGTGTAGTTCATGTCCCAGCTGCTCCACTTCATGTCCAGTTCCCTGTTTATAGCCCAGCAAAGCAGTGGAGCATGGTTCAAGTCCTTGGGCCCCTGTACCAATATGGGAGATCCAGGGGAGGCTCCTGGCTCCTGGCTTTGGATCTGCTCAGCTCTAGGAGTTGGGACCATTTGAGGACTGAAAAACAGCAGGTGAAGTATCTCTGTTGTCTTTTCCTCTGTATAACCTTGCCTTTGAAATAAAAATAAGCAACTCTTTAGAAAACACACACACACAATAAAACAAAACCACCTAAATGAATGTTTTCTCCTCTACTTTCCATAGCATAAAATCCTTTGGGCCCTAAAATGGTGCCGATGGAGCCTGGAGGTGAGTCCCTTGAGGCCAGTTCTGCAGAGGGCACCAGAGGGGTAAGCCAACAAGCTGGGACAGTCAGTCCAGAGTGCTGGTTCCACTGCTGGCTGCAAGATCTCCTGCTGAGCTACTAAATCACCCATGATCTTAGTCTTCTCTTCATTAGAATGAGTCAACAGCAGTAGCTAAATTCTCCAGAGGTTGTAAAGATGAGAGGAGCCAATGCTTGTAAAACCCCAGGCCCACTGGTCAGATTAAACACTGAGATCAACCATTGAACAGCAGCATTGGCTTACCAGGGCTAACCTTAACCAGCGGACGCCACTCGCTGCTCACAAAGTGAAAAGCATGCTGAGCACACCCAGGAAGAGAGGGTGGGAGGATTTCAGGGGCAGCGGCAGGGACATTGAACGTGATCCCAAGCATTCAGTTAGTTTTAGGCCTTGCTGTGTGTTGGCTCCTGGTTCCTGGCTATCCAGCCTTTTCCCCTTGGTCTCCCACATCAGGAAGCCAGAGGCTAGCCAAGTTGCACCTGCCTGTCTTGGAGCAGCGCTGCCCACCTCTGAGGCCGAGGAAAGATGCCAGTTGCTGGTACAGGGATGGGGGAGGGGGTGTGGGCAGGCCTGGAGGACACAGGAACTGAATTAAAGGGTCAGGGGACTGGAGCACTTCAGATTCCAGTAGCAGATGGAGGCAGGGGGAACAGAGGTCAGAGGGAGAAGGAACCTGGAGATACATGGTCCAGGAGGCTGTAGTGGAGAAGAGTGCCTATGAGCCCTGAAATCCAAGGGGCAGTTTTGATGGACACAAACCAAATGGGATGCTGGCATTACAGCTGGAGGCTTTTACAGGCTACACCACAACGCTGGCCCTAAGGTTTTTAAATTTTTATTTATTTGAAAGACAGGGAGCCAGCACCACTCATCAACCATGAACTTAGATACCAGCTGACCATTCACCTCTCAACCCGATCTCATCCTTGCACAGCTGCCATGCTAATCTTCTCTGTATCGTTCCAATTTTAGTATACGTGCTGCCAAAGTGAGCACCCCAATTTCAATCTGCAAGAACCTCTACCCCTAACTCCATGTGGAGCCTGGGAATGAAACCATAGCTGCCTGGTTCCTGCTGTACTTTGCAATGAATACCTACTTTCCTGCACCACTCCACATCTGTAACTGGTTTCCTACATATCAGCTGAACGGACTGGTTTGGGAGGGGTCTACAGCAACAACTCCAACTAGCATGTTGTTTGCCTGCATTTTCAGAAGCAAGCACTAAATTTTTCAAAAATTTTTCAAAAAATAGTACCTATAGCACTACCAACTACAAATAGAAAACCTTTTTCTTTTATTTATTCATTTTTATTGGAAAGTCACATACACAGAGAGGAGGAGAGAAAAAGAAAACCTTTTCTTTTAAATTTTATTGATTTATGTGAAAAGCAGAGTGATGGCGAAACCTTCCATCTGCTGCTTCATTCTCCCAAAGGCTGCGGTGGCTGAGGCTACGCCAGGCCACAGCACAGAGCCAGGAACTCCACCTGGGTCTCTTACATGGGTCAACTTTCTCTAACTTCTTAGATCAGCAGAGAGCTGGATTGGAAGTGCAGCAGACAGGATTCAAACCGACAATCACTGTGCCACAATGCCGGCTCCAAGACAGAAAACCTTCTGTGGTGTTACGTTATCTTCCAGTATGGGAGGTACCCTGGCATAGTTCCTTGCTCTTATCCCCGGGGCTGGCCCCTAATTCAGAGTGTGGTGACAATGGCAGCTCTACACCTATGGCAGCCCTAGCAAGGTCCGGCAGCTTTTTCCTTTTCCCTTTGGGGATGGCTGAGGTAACAGGCAGGAACCTGAGTTGCCCTGCTGTAGAAATCAAGCAGGGAGGCAGGGAGGAACTTCCAAACTGGAGGGAGAGGGGACACAGTCCCTCCTACATACAGGATGTGCAGGGACAGCAGGACAGCGGGGTCAATCCCCTCCTAGATCTCAGATCTCAGAGCAACTAAGATGACTGCTGTTTAAAGTCATCCGTTTGGGACTGGATATCGTACAATACATATGAAGACTCATATGGGCAACTACTGGTACACTGAATTTCACTTAGAATTCATCTCCGTCCCTCACACCAGCTCCCAGAGCTTATTATTATTTTAATGGAAGGAAGTTCGAGGTATATAGCTTGTGCCATCTCAACGTGAGACCTCGAATCAGCGACTCGGGATTGCCGGTCCTCCGTCTCCGTCTGGCCGCCTCTTGCGGGTTTGTCTGTCATGAATGAAGGTGACTTCCAAGGAGGAAAAACCTGTGGCTGAGTACGCGCCCATCACCTGCCACCAAACCCCAAAGTCTTTTTTCCTCATATATTCTCCGATCAGCTCCGGAGATGATGATTCAGGACTTCTAGAGTAGAGCCCAGAAACCGACCTTAAAAAAAAAAAAAATTCTCCTCCAGCCTCCCGCGCGGGACTCTTCCCGCGACCACGCCCCCGCCTGCCGGCCGCCGGGGCCTGCAAACTCCAGGTCTCGCGCGACCTCCTTCTGCTTCTTCAGGCTCGACCGCAGGTGTCGCGAGAGGAGTTTGTCCAATCATAGGCTTTGGTTGCCTGACAAGATGGCGGCGCGCTGGGAGCGTCGCCTCTGCCTTTGCGGCCGCTGCTCGCTGCGGGTGGTTTAAGTTCCTGGGAGGTCGTGCAGGCCCAGCTCGGACCCGGAGTGTCTGACAGGAACAGCAGCGTCAGAGGTGGGTCACTTAGCACCTCACCGGCGGGTTCTTCATTGTCGGGTCCGGGGCTGGCGAGGGAGACCCGCGGTGGATGTCTGCGCGTGGAGTGTGTGTGTGTTGGGGGCGATGGTGTTCGGAAGGGTTGGCGATTTAAAGGAGACCAGGGCCGAAGGAGGAGAGACCCCAGGGACTGCGAGGTGTGCACGCATCTGAAACAGGCGGGGAGACGAGCGGGGTGGGATATGGTGAGGAAGGAGTGGGAGAGTGGCACAGCTGGCAGGGGCGGCACCACGGCAAAGTCGGGTTGAGGGGGAGGATAAGAAGTGAAAGGGAGTTTGGGTTGCATTGGGAGAGATCTGTGCATTAGGAATTCGAAGTTCAGAAAGTGAAATTTAGGTTATCTTGCCGACTTCTGTGTTAAGAGGAATGGTGGTGGTTGAAGATGATGGGTCAAGAGTCAGAGTCAAAGAAGAAGAATAGAGATGAGAAAAATCAAAGAAAATAGAAGCGTGGTTCTAAAGGGTTTGCACTACTTTAGATTTTCGGACTGACTCAGGTAACCCAGGAGGAGTCCCAGCCTTCTTTTCTTCTATTTTCTTCCATTTTCCCTTTATTTTCTCCTTCTCTTTCTTTTTCTTGTTGGACAGGAAATACACAAAATATATGGAATGTCTGATGGGTAAGTTGAGTGAAAAGACTTAAGCTGGAAAGACTTACCTCATTTTTAAATGGGTCATCATTGAGACATGGGTATTGAACCCAAAGACCTGAACAAGGGGAAGGTAAACTGTCTGTTGCAGGGAGAAAGGAGACTTTGCGTACTGAGCAACAGGTGCAGAACGTAGGATGCCTGAGTGTGCCAGACTTGGAAACAGCAAGGAAGCCACTGTGGTGACAGCAGCATGAACCAGGGCAAGTAGGTGAGGCTGAAGCAAAGTGGGGAGATAGTGCTAATGCTGGTGAAGAGCTGACACTCTGGAGAACTCAAATATATTGATCTAAGGACTGATTGTATTGGGAAGTTAGTGAGCAAGGCAATGGCTTGACTCACTGTTGGTTCTGACCAAAGTTGACTAGTGTAGGAAATGAGTTAAATTTGCGTTATCTGTGATTCAGTTTGTTCATATATGTTCAGAGTGTCATAGTATATGTATACTGACACAGCTGTATAGTCAAAAATTTGTTTATTTGTGGGCCTGCCTGTTGGCTCACTGGTTAATTCCTTCTCCAAGTGCCAACAGCCCATATGAGCACCAGTTTGTGTTCCAGCTGCTTCACTTCCCATCCAGCTCCTTGCCAGGAAAAGCGATAGAGGATGGCCAAGTCCTTGGGACCTTGCACGTGGGAGAGACCCAGAAGAAGCTCCTGGCTCCTAGCTTCAGATCAGATCAGCTCTGGCCATTGTGGCCATGTGGGGAGGGAATCAGTGGATGGAAGATATTTCTGTCTCTCCTCCCTGTAAATCTGCATTTCCAATAAGGCTTAGTGATTTGAGTGGCATAGGGAGAGAATCTTGTATCTGCTGGTTCACTCCACAAATGGGTGCAAAGGCCAGAGCAGGGCCAGGCTGAAACCAAGGACCATGATTTTCTTCTGAGTCTGTAGTGTGTTTGGGAGCCCAAGTACTAGCGCCATCTTCCACTGCTTTTCCTGGGCTGTTAACAGGGAACTGGATTGGAAGTGCCAGATGGCATGCCTGCATTGCTGGTGGCAGCTTAAGCGGCGTTAGAATCTTGACCTGTCCTACTACTAGTGTCTCTTGAATTCCTGTTAACATGCCTTTGTTCTGTTGTTCGTAAGAAAGGAAAGCATGTTCCTTTACGTGAGTTTCTTGGTGGGACTGAGGCTGGGCCGTGATCTTCTGCTTCCCTCTGTGCTGGTGCTGCTTGTGAGTGGTGTGTTCCTGTTAACAAGTTAAAACTGAGACTTGGTGAGTTTCAGTGACAGTGTGAGGAGCAAAAGTGGGTAACTCAGATTTTCCGCATTCTGAATTGTTCATTTATTCAGCAGAACAGTTAGTGGGAGTATAGTGAAGAATAAGGTGGATATAGTTGGAACCTGGCAGAAGTGTGTGTGTCTGGTATATAAGGGGGATTTTTTTTTTTAAAGATTTATTTATTTTTTTTAGAAAGGCAGATTTACAGGGAGAAGGATGATGACAGAAAGATCTGTGTGCTGGTTCACTCCCCAAGTGGGTGCAATGGCCAGAGCTGAACTGATCCAGAGCCAGGAGCCAGGAGCTTCTTCGGGACTCCCACCTGGGTGCAGGGTCCCAAGGCTTTGGGCTTTGCTGTCTACTGCTTTCCTCGGCCACAAGCAGGGAGCTGGGAGGGAGGTGGAGTAGCCGGGACAGCACCCGCCACCCAAATAGGATCCTGGCACTTGGAGGTGGAATGCTTAGCTACTGAGCCATCATGCTGAGACACTCCAGAAACATTTTAAACCCCTCACTCACATGTTAGCTAATTGTACACATAATAGCCAACAGAGCATCTGAGGAAAAAGCACTCAGCATGGGATTGGATGTGTGGCCACTGAGAAACCGACTCTTAGGGTGCTGTTGAAGGGATAATGGGCTATCCTGAGTGGAAAGAAATGGTGGGAGTGTGAGGAGAATCTTGTAACAGCAGCAGGTGGCAGAGCTGATCACCAAGCAGCAGAGAAAATGAAAAAGGCCGCATGTCTGGAGCCTGGTGCACACGGGGGAGTAGTGACAAACAAGGTTGGAGGGCTAGGCCAAACCGAGATTATGCATGTTAGTGATCTCAGACTTCATTAGCCTGATAGCTTTCAGAATCCCCCGAAGGGATTTCACCAGGGAATGCTCAAATTTGCATTGAGAGGAAGGAAGGAGGGGACAAGAGATTGCTGGGTGAAAAATGTATCATGGGGGCAGAGTAGCTACTAAGAATTATTAGAGACTTTGTGAGTAATTTTGAGCAAGTGATCATAATGAGGTAATGATCTGAATGGGGAAGGTAAAATGGTAAAGGATGGAAAGTTTAATCTAGTCAAGAACTAATGCGGAGATAGAGAGTATTCAGGGCACAGTGTGTTTGCAATGGTAGAAACAGGAAATACTGAAGATTTCTGGTTTGCGTACTACAGGAGCAACAACGGTGCCATTCGGTGGGATAGGGACAAATGGGAGAGGAACCATGTGGGGGAGTTGAAACAGTTTAATTTTGGACATGCTGTAAATGAATTACTTCTAAACCATACAAGTGAGAAAAATGGGTGTATGATTTGGGGAGGTCTGAAGAGAACACAATTCTTTGTTGAAGCAGGCGTGATTTCCTCTGTAGAAAATCGTCCCAAAAAACAGGGATGGGGGGGCTTCTGAAATTCAGTCATAATAGATTTATTACTATGTAAAATTACATTTCGAACAGAGTTTGCAAAGGAGAGATACTAGGAGGGCTTTGTAATAGGACCTAACACTGGCTGTTGTGGCCATTTGGAACTCAACAGAGAATGGAAGGTCTCTGTCTCTCAATTTGCCTTTCAAAAAAATTAATACATTTAAAAAAATGAAATGGAAAAAGATTGAATCGGTCCTGAGCTTTGTTACTTAACACAATATTGTTTAAATAAATACTTGACTGTAAAAGTGTCAACATATATGAGAATATAAAGAAGAAAATAAAAATCACCATCCAGAGGTAAATACTGAGCTTCAAAAAAATTGTGGTTTGTGGCACTGAGGGTCAAACCTCCATCTACAATGCCAGCTTTCCCTGTGGAAGCCAGTGCCCTTCCAGTGCCTGCTGAGGCACCTGGGAAAGCAGTGGAGCATGACCCCCGCCACCCACATGGGCAACCTGGATGGAGTTCCAGGTTCCCAGCAGCCCTGGCCATCGCGAGCATGTGGGGAGTCCCCAGAAGCTTGTGGATGATTCTCTGTGTGTGTGTGTGTGTGTGTGTGTCAGCCCTGCTCTTTGTAACTCTGCCTTTCAAATAATAATAAAAAAAAAAAAATCAGAAAAATAAGTCTAGAAGAAAGGTTCAAATATTTTTTGCTACAAAGAAATCATAAATTGTTGAGGAGAGCCTTCTTAACCTGACGTGAACATTATACAGGGGGTACATGACTAAAAACATCATATTATCCTATAAATATGTACAATTTTTATATGTTGATTTTAAAAATAAATGTTTTTGAAAGAGGGAAACAATGATCAACTGCCTAGAAGGTTTACCAAATCACTACAGTGATTTTTCTTCCATTTTTTATTTGTTGATATAAATGTATTAGCATTTTTCTTTTTTGTAAAAAAAAAAAGTTTTCATTTTGTTTCAGCTACCTAGCTAGGAATGAGAAGACTGACATAAAGAAGTTTGAATAGATTTGTTTTCACATTGTAGTGACTTTGTAGTGTACCTGCAAATGTTCAGTCTCTATGGGGCCACTGTGACAACTGGCCTGAAAGCATCCTGGTCTGGGCTGTAGTCTCTACATCAGTGCTCTGACAGCAAAGTTTCTTTTCTTTCTTTTTTTTTCAATTTTCTTCCATTGGTTTAGAAAGCATTCATCCTGTGTTATATATATTATTATAGTCGAAGAAAAGTTGCCATCTTGGACCCAGCGTGGTAGCCTAACAGCTAAAGTCCTTGCCATGTGCACCTGGGATCCCATATGCATGCTGGATTGTATCCCAGCAGCCCCACTTCCCATCTAACTCCCTGCTTGTGGCCTGGGAAAGCAGTCGAGGACGGCCCAAAGCCTTGGGACCCTTCACCCACATGAGATACCTAGAAGTAGTCCTGGCTCCTAGCTTCAGATCAGCTCAAACTCTGGTCATTGTGGCCACTTTGGGAAAAAAACAGTGGATGGAAGATCTTTTTCTGTATATCTCCTTCTCTCTGTATTTCTGACTTCCCCATAAAAATAAATAAGTCTTAAGAAAAAAAGATTTACCATTTTAGCCATTTTTAAATTTGCTGTTCAGTGTCGCTGTTGGAGAGTTTCCAGCTGAATCACTGTCTACGTGGCACCCTAGTTTGCATTCCTGCCTTCACCCAGCTCTTGGACACCTCTATTCATTTCCCCTTCTACCATCTATATATATGAACTTGACTGTTCTTGGTACCTCATATAAATGGAGTCATACAGCTTTTGCCCTTTTGTGTTTGGTTTATTTCCCTTAGTGTAATGTTTCCAAGGTTCGTCTGTGGTGTAGCATGTGTCAGAGTTTCTTTTTTTTTTTTTTAAGATTTATTTATTTTTATTGTAAAGTCAGATACACAGAAAGGAGAGACAGAGAGGAAGATCTTCTGTCCGTTGATTCACTCTCTAAGTGACTGCAACGGCCAGAGCTGACTGAGCAGATTTGAAGCCAGGAGCCATGAGCTTCTTGGTGTCCCACGCAGGTGCAGGGTCCCAAGGCTTTGGGCTGTCCTCGACTGCTTTCCCAGGCCGCAAGCAGGGAGCTGGATGGAATGCTGGACCACTGGGATTAGAACCAGTGCCGATACGGGATCCCGGTGCAGGCAAGGCGAGGACTTTAGCCACTAGACTACTGCACCTGGCCCAAGTTGTATTGTTTTTAGGGCTATGCTTCATTACATGGGTGGCTGATGCTTCCACTGTTGGCAGACAGTTGGGTTCTGTTGTGTGAGTATTGCTGTTATGGACGTTGGTGTGTAAGTATGTGTTCCCATCCCGACTTTAGAATTGTTCTGGGAATGTACCTGGGAATGGCATTGCTGGCTCACGGATTTAAGTTCTATATTTAGGTTGTTAAAGAACTGGCAAATGTATAGCAGCTACCCCATTCATACTCCCACCAGTATGCGCTTTCTTCATATCCTCCTGAATATTCATTGTCTTTTTTAAAATCAGTTTTGCTTTTTGTTGGTAATGGCCACTGTAATGCAAGTGAGGCGATATCTTGTGGTTTTGATTGGCACTTTCCTGCTTACTCACCGTATACTTTTTTTTTTTAAATCTCATTTTTACATTCTTACTTGATTGGCAAAGGTGTATTGGCTGTAATTGTTGACTTGGCATCCATAGCTTTTCCCCATTCACTTTTTTTTAAACTAAATATGCTGATTTCTTTTCTTTTATTTTTTTTTTAAAGATGGCTCTGAGTAAATCAATGCATGCAAGAAATAGATACAAGGACAAACCTCCTGACTTTGCATATCTGGCATCCAAATATCCTGATTTTAAGCAACATGTTCAGATAAATCTGAATGGAAGAGTGAGGTAGGTAACAGATGAAAACTTACTGATGCTGTCTCATTCTATTGCCATCTTAATGGACACCATTTAGTGGAAAGTACTCTGTGAACTGATAGAATGCTAACAGTAGACATCCCGTTACATGTCCTATAGGAGCGAAGACAAATCACTTAACCTGTCAGGATCTCAACTTTTTCATCTGCCAAATGGGGGGTTGGGGGCCTGGCACTGTGGTACAGCAAGTAGGGCTGCCACTTACAGCACCAACATCATATTGGAGTGCCAGTTGGAGACCCAGCTTCCTTTAGATATGCCTGGGAAGACAGCAGGTGGTGGCTCAAGTACTTGGGTCCATGCCTCCCACATGGGAGATCAGGATGGAGCTCCTGTTTTCAGCCTTGGCTTTCGCAGGCGTTTGGGAAGTAACCTAGCTGCTGGAAGATCCACCTCTCTGCAGCTGCCTTTCCCTCTTTGTCATTCTGCCTTTCAAATCAATGAATCTTAAAAAAGAGAGAGGATTTAAAATTTATTTCTATTTATTGGAAAGGCAGATTTACGAAGAGAAGGAGAGACAGAAAGATCTTCTGTCTGCTGGTTCACTCCCCAAGTGGCTCCAACAGCTGGATCTGAGCCAATCTGAAGCCAGGGACCAGAAATTTCCTCCAGGTCTCCCACACGGGCACAGTATCCCAAGGCTTTGGACCGTACTCTACTGCTGTTCCAGGCCACAAGAAGGGAGCTGGGTGGGAAGTAAAGCAGCCGGGACAGGAACTGACACCCTTAAGGGATGCCGGCAGCACAAGGTTAGCGTGCTACGCCACTGTGCTGGCCCTGTTCCGCTTGTGATCTAGCTTACTGCTGATGTGTTTGGGAAAGCAGTGGAGGATAACCCAGGTACTTAGGTTATCCCCTGACCCATGTAGGAGAGCCAGATGAAACTCCAGGCTCTTGGCTTCAGCTTGGACCATGCTTGGGTGTTTGGGCTGTTTGGGCCATTTGGGGAGTGAAACAGTAGAAGGAAAGTTTCTTTCTCTCTCTTACTTTGTGTATCAAATAAATAAATCTTTAAAAAAAAAAAATACCTATATTCTGTAAGAGAAAACCTGAGTTCAGCACCTCCTCCAGCTCCTGACCTGGCCACATGCTGATGTAGATGCTGGAGCTGGAGGTGGCGGCTCGTGTGGTGTGTTCCCCTACCCACACGAGAGGCTTAGATTCAGTTTCTTTCTCCCAGCTTTGGCTGCTGTGGGCATTTATGGTATTAACCAGCAGATAGGAATACTTACCTGTCTCTCTCCCTACTTTTCAAGTTAAAAAACATATATTCTCTATGTCCAGATATCACTCACTCTACAATGTAGGAGTGTACCCTGTTGGTCTAAAACTTGTTGACTTTTGAAGGTATGCAGATGGTATTTTAATGAGTGTATTTTGACACAAAATAAGAAAAACCATTTCACATTTATAATGTATTAACCAAGATGCAGCCAAATGTAAGTTTTTTGTTTTTCTGCATGTTTTTGTTATTTTATTTAATTTTGTATTTTATGATACAAATCCATAGACTGAACATAAGCTTAAAACTGACTTTTTTTTTTAACTTTAAAGATTTATTTATTTTTAATTGGAAAGTCAGATTTACAGAGAAAGATCTTCCATCCAGTGGTTCACTCCCCAAATAGGCACAACTGCCAGAGCTGAGCCCATCCAAAGCCAGGAACCAGGATCTTCTTCCTGGTATTTCATGCTGGTGCGGGGTCCTAAGGCTTTGGGCTGTCCTTGACTGCTTTCCCAGACCACATGAAGGGAGCTAGATGGGAAATGGAGCAACCGGGCCACAAACTGGGGCCCTAAGCTGACTTAAAAATTTTTTCTAAGAAAATAATTATGTCAGGTACTTTAAGGAATGGCAAAGAATATGATAATTGTATGAGACTGACTGATGTACGCATGTACTGTATGTATGAGAAGGCAGCCTCACGGAATGCAGGGGGACGTGGAGACCCCAAGGGTGCCTGGGAAGAGTGTGTTGAGTCTCCTATGGGAAGGTGGAGAGAGGGAAATTAGGGAATAGGATTGTGGGGCGTGAGACATTTTGCTGGCTTCTTTACTCTTAGAGTCTCCCTCTAGCCTAAAGATAGAGGCTCTAGGACAGGACTTAAGGTGCAAGCATGCTAAGATATTCAGGGATTTAATCCTCTGAATATCTGTACCACTGTGACCACCTGATACCCATTTTCAGGACATCTCACTCGGGCTTATGTTTGCTTTGGTGATTTAGCTGCCACTTGGGATGCTTGTGTCCCATCTTGAATGCCCAGGTTCAAGTCCTGACTCTGCTCCCAGTTCCAGCTTCCTGTTCTTGCACACTCTAGAAGGCAGCAGGTGATGGCTCAAGTACTCTGCTCAAGATGACTCAAGATCCCTGCTCTGCTGTGAGAGATGACCAGGGCTGAGCTGATCCGAAGCCAGGAGCCTCTGGGTCTCCCACACAGATGCACGGTCTCAAAGGCTTTGGGCCATCCTCGACTGCTTCCGAGGCTGGGAGGCAGGAAGTAGAGCAGTTGGGATATGAACCAGCACCCATATGGGATCCCGATACACGTAGGATGTGGACTTCAGCTACTAGGCTACTGCGCCAGGCCCTGATCTAATTATATTTTTAGCTTTTTAACTTACAAACATGAATACCCATTCTTTTCAAATAATTTACATATGTATATAACAATAAAGAATGATTAAGCTGAAACTGTGTTGCTTCCTGTATTTTTTTAAGGATTTATTTATTTTTATTACAAAGATATACAGAGAGGATGAGAGACAGTGAGAAAGATCTTCCACCCGATGACTCACTCTCCAAGTGAGCGCAATGGCTGGTGCTGCGCCATTCCGAAGCCAGGAGCCAGGAACTTCTTCCAGGTCTCCCACATGGGTACAGGATCCCACAGCCTTGGGCCATCCTCAACTGGTTTCCCAGGCCACAAGCAGGGAACTGGATGGGAAGTGGAGCTGCCGGGATTAGAACCGGCGCCCATATGGGATCCTGTTGTGTTCAAGGCGAGGACTTTAGTCTTTAGGCCACGCCGTGGGGCCCACTTCCTGTATTTTTTTAAAAAGAGATAGGGGTCTGGCATGATAGCTCAGTTGGCTAAAATTCTAATCCTTGCAAGCACTGGGATCCCACATGGGTGCTGGTTCATGCCTTGGATGCTCCACTTCCCATCCAGCTCCCTGCTATGGCCTGGAAAATCAGTGAAGGGTGGCCCAAAGCCTTGGGTCCCTGCACCCATGTGGGAAACCTGGAGGGGGTTCTTGGCTCCTGGCTTCGGATTGGTGCAGCACTGGCTGTTGTGGCCACTTGGGAAGTGAACCAGAAGGTTCTCTCCTCCGTAAATCTGCCTTTCCAATAAAAATAAATAAATCTTAAATAAATAAAAGAGAGAGAGAGAGAGAGAGATAAGAGCTGGTGCAATGGCTCAACTGGCCAAACCTTTCTTTACCTTGCAGCTGCCGGTTCATGTCCCAGATCCAGCTCATGTTCGTATCACTTCCAGTCCAGCTCCCTGCTTATAGCCTAGGATGGCAGTGGATGTCCCAAGTAATTGGGACCCTGCATCTGCATGGGAATCCTGGCGGAAGCTGCTGGTTCCTGGCCTCAGATCAGCTCAGCTGGGGCTGTTGTGGCCATATGGGGAGTTAACCAATGGATGGAAGATCTTTCTGTAAATCTGCCTTTCCAGTTAAAAAAAAGAGATAGTTATCCTACCTGAAAAAAATATTTATAAATCATCTAAGAAATGTTCATATAAAGTTAAAACGTAAAATATAGAAAAGGAATACAAGAAAACGAATGGTTTGCAATAGTGTTTGGAAAATAGAGTTGCAGTATAAAATTCCATATCTCCAATGGAAAGATATAATAAGAAATAGGTAAAGATGTATGTGTAGCTGGAGGAACAGAATGAGCCTCCGAATTCTAGGGGAACTTAAAGGAAGTGAGAGGACAGGCAGAGGAGAACAAGCTGGGCAACACCTAACCCGCGTCTCTGAATGGGGAGATTTAACACAGTTCAAATGTTGATTCTTCCCCTCCAGTTCCAAACTCAGGACTGTTTTCTAGAGAGAAAGTAGCATAATGTTTCCAGTGTTCAAAGGAACATCTGCTGAAGGCCAATGTAATGAAAGAGTAAAGAGTGGTTGAAAAGTATAAGACAAAATTTACAGGTATTTAAATAATTGAATTAGAGTAGTTAAATACTAGTATGTATAGGGACAGGAATAGGACCCTCCCCCCAATTGTCTGACCTGGAGTGGTTTTGGACACTTTAGGTACACACAGCTGATCCCTTTCAAATGGGTACCTTCAAGTGTGGGTTGATTCCTATCTGTTACTGTACTCAGTAGTAAAGTTCCTAGAGCAGGGCAAAAAAATTGACAGGTAGATCTTTCTTAAAAATTTCCAGTTCCTTTTGTTTTAGAATGTGAAGATACCACAGTGTTGATTAACTGGAGGAATTTTTCCGTGTAATTTTGACCATGCTGGATTTTCTCATTGCAGATACGCTTTGCAGTCTGACTCCCAAGTAAGAATGCCATCTGTTAGGTTTGAGTAATAGTCTGGGATGTCCCCGAAGTATTTTGTGACTGAATTAGGGTAGAGACTTGATCTTATTATTTATCCTAAGCCTCCCAGTGGGAGGTCTTTGGGTCACTGGGGGCTTGCCCCTGCAAAATAATTGGCTTGAGAGAGTTGGTTGTTGAAGCAGAGTTTGGCCTGCCTTCCCTCTCTGCTTGCTGGTTTGTCCTGTGATTCCCCCTCCCCTGTCCTGCAACCTTACCACATCTGTATATCTCTGTATCTCTGCCTGTCAAATACGTAACTTTTTTTTTTACTTCTTTTTTTTTAATTATTATTGTTATCAGTTTATGATACAGTTCCATAGGCCCTGGATTTCCCATCCCTATTCCCAAATCCCCTCCCCTGCCACTGAGTTCCCCTATATTATTATAGTATAGTTCTTCATAAACAGTCATATGTCCATTATTGTGGGCATGGACAATGGCAGAAAGTCTAGCATCCCATTGTCAACATATAATTAACAGTTTCATTGGGAGTCCATCTTTGATCTGGAAGTAGAGATGCGTACTGCATTGTGTCCTCACATCTGGATATGATAGTCTCCATTACACAGTGACTATACATCCCCTTAAATGGAAAGCCACTACACAAAATCAACAAGAAGAAAAACAGAAATTTACAATGCCATGAAGTTACAAATATATAACATCTTTAAAAAAATGTTACTTTGTAGGTAAAAATAAGGGAGGAAAGTCCCATGTTGAGGAATAACTTCCGGTTTGCCTTAGAGATGGTTCAATGTGAGCATTTTGTAGTTGGCTGTGTGATGTGTCTAAAAGAGCCCTGTAATGAGAAAACAGACACATTCTGTATAGAGTGCATGACCTGGCTTCTCCCATACATCCTCCTCCTTCCTGTGTGCCTTATAGAATGTTCTTTGTTTCCATAAATGGCTTTTTAATTTAATTCTGCGATTTGTATGAAAGAAGCACCCAAAGAAAAACACTGATGATGGAAAAGGACTATCAGAAGAAACATGAGACTTGGGATGGGAGTGGTGTCACGTGTTTGCTGAGCAGTTACTGTGCTGTGCCTGGCCAGGGGCACGGAGGTTGTTGTTGCGAAGAGAGGCGGGCTTCCAACTCAGCCACCCTCAGTGCTCACATGGAGGCTGCCATTTCCTCACTAAGGATTCTAGGGCATTTCTTTAACTTTGCTGAGATTGGGTCTTTCCCCAAGAAAGGTGGCTTGGGGTAGGAGGGCATTCTTTGGAGGTTGTGGTGAAGGGTGGCAGGAATGCCTATAAATGGCATGTGCTGTGGTGGCAGTATTTGGTCTTGAGCTTAGCCCATGACATCTTAAGTTAATTGGACTAAGAAGATGGAGAGTTAATCACATTATGGTGTTTAGAAGTGAGGCTTTTGGAAAGTAACTAGATTGGAGTAGATGGGTGATGCGGAGTCCCCATGATTTGAAGTCTGACACTTACAGAGAGATACAACACTGGCACGCCTGTCCCTTGCTCCATGGGACTGCCATGTGCCACCTTGAGTCTGCCAGCAAGAGTACCACCAGATGAGGCCCCTGGACCTACCTTCAGAACCCTGAGCCCAAACAAACCTCTTTCCTATATACAGTTAGCTTGCCCCAGATACTTCCTTACGGTAATCCAAAACTGACTAATATAGTGACTAACACATTGAAGACACTTTATCAATAATAGCACTTGTATTTGTTATGAAGCCTCATATAAATGACAGGACTCGCAGGTTATGACTTCCGTCTCTCGCGCGCCCTGCTTCCCCCATCCGTTTCTGTTTTTCTTTCCTGCACCTGTCACTGCTGTGTTATGATCGTATCTGACCACTGCAGTGAGATTTCAGTTTGTGCTTTTTCACAGATATCAGCTCCATAGAGACAGCCTGCAATTTACTTGAGCTCTGACAGTTGAACTTGAATAGAGTGTGATACTTAACTGATGTGTTTTTAAACCAAAGACCCAGCCTTGCAATGCTCTGTCCCTCCGGGTGACTACCATTTTTAGCACCTCAGTGGTAATCTAATGACTGGAAACTAAGGGTGGAGAAAGGCTAGAAAGCGTTCATCTTGCTTGTTACATCAGGTTCATTTTCTGCAGTGCCAGAATAATTGTGATTTCAACCATGGATTATGGACATTTATCCTTCGCAAGTCCATGTGCAGTAGTGGTGATGCTGCATTCTTCAATAGCGGAAGTCATTCTGAGGAAATCAGACATGAGCCTGTTGACCATACGCTTGTTTTGTGAAACTGGATCTGTTAAGCAAGTATTGAAGACTGATAGAATGAATGTTGCAAATTTCCGTGTAAGATCTAATTTTAGTTGCTGGGCCTCCTGTGAGCTTGGAAATGAGAAAGAAAAATTTCTTGCCTGTGCTGAGGCTCTCTCAATGCCCCAGGGTGCCCATGTGACCTAGATACTTAGCTAGTGAAGGCAAATGGCTAGACTCTGTCCTACAAAAGGGTTGCTTACTACCCAGACTGCTGTCTGCATTTTCTTAGAATGGAAAAGAACATTCAGAATAAGAAAGTCTAAAAAGCCTACAATGATTTTCAGTTTGTTTTCTTTCTTTTTTTTTCTTAAGATTTATTTATTTTTATTGGAAAATCAGATATACAGAGAAGATGAGAGACAGTGAGAAAGATCTTCCATCCGTCCAATGATTCACTCCTCAAGTGAGTGCAACAGCCGGTGCTGTGCCGATCCAAAGCCAGGAGCCAGGAACTTCTTCCAGGTCTCCCACACGGGTGCGGGATCCCAAAGCTTTGGGCTGTCCTCGACTGCTTTCCCAGGCCACAAGCAGGGAGCTGGATGGGAAGTAGAGCAGCCGGGATTAGAACCGGTGCCCATATGGGATCCCGGGGCATTCAAGGCGAGGACTTTAGCTGCTAGGCCACGCCACCGGGCCCAGATTTTCATTTTATTTTCTTTAGTTAAACTAGCTTTCTGCTTGATATCATCTACTTTTTGGTGATTAGGATTCCTAAGCACAGTAATAGATAAATATGGGCTGGTGGAGAAAGCAGTGTTGGCTTTGTCTGACCCTGAAGTATTCCTTAGATTTTTGTTTTCCAAGTAGCTTTTGAAACACAGACATCGGGAAGGGACTAGCTCTCTTGTTCTCCTGCCATGTGCTCCATGGCTCGGGCTCTTGGCCTCTCGTACCCACTTGCTTTCTTGCTCCCAGCGGGCTGATGCAGGACAGACGTGGTACTCTCTCTTACCCTTTTGTTACCTGGCTTACGATCTCTGAACATGACCCACATCTGTCTGTATTCCTCACCCTCTGAGTAAACGTTACCACTTGCTTAGAAGAGAGAGAGACTGACAGTATAGATAGTGTTTTAGGTCCTTTAGAAAGATGATGGATTTTGGTTTTGGTTCTATTGGAAAGTAATATTAATTATCATTCAGTTAAAGACGCCAGCTAACCTTTGGGCCTCCTGCCTTTCTCCCCCTCTGGAGTTGAGCACATTGTAGTGATCTTTGTCTTAAATATATAATTGGCCTTTGTTGACTACCTTTTCTTCCCAGTTAATTTTTTTTTTAATTTATATATAATTCACATACCACAAAATTCGCCATTTTCAGTGTACCATTAAGTTGGATTGTGCAAGCCTCACCAGTGTTTAACTCGTTTATGTTTTTATCACCTCAAGAAGTCTGTATCCTAGCAGTCATGACACATCCCTCCGCCCCCAGCCTTTGGTGGCCATTCATTATTTTCAGCTGTATGGATTTTCTTATTCTGGACATGGTATTATTTTATGATCTTTTGTGATTTTCTTTTGACTTTTTTTTAAAGATTTATTTATTTTTATTGCAAAGTCAGAGATATACAGAGAAGAGGAGAAACAGAGGAAGATTCTCTGTCCAGTGATTCACTCCCCAAGTGACCGCAACGGCTGATGCTGTGCTGATCCGAAGCCAGGGGCCAGGAACTTCTTCCAGGTCTCCCACACGGGTACAGGAACCCAAGACTTTGGGCCGTCTTTAACTGCTTTCCCAGACCACAAGCAGGGAGCTGGATGGGAAGCAGGGCTGCAGGGACTAGACTAGGTGCCCATATGGGATCCCGGAGCATTCAAGGCGAGGACTTTAGCTTCTATGCCACGGCCCCAGGCCTTCTGTTGACTTTTTAAATAAATGACTTATCCAGCTTTTTTTTTATTATTATTTATTTATTTTTATTAGAAAGGTGGGATTATATAGAGAGAAGGATAGGCAGAGTGAGACATTTTCCATCTGCTGGTTCACTCCCCAAATGGCTATAACCTCTAGAGCTGGCCTGCTTTGAAGTTAGGAACCAAAAGTTTCTTCTGGGTTTTTATTGTCGGTGCAGGCACCCAAGCACTTGGGCTATCCTCCACTGCCTTACACTGCAGGGAGCAGGATTGGAAGTGGAGTAGCTGGAACTCAAACCAGTGCCCATATGGGGTGTCTGCACTACAGGTGGGGGCTTAGCTCTTTATGCCACCACACAATCCCCTTTTGTAACTTTCCGTTGACTTTAAACATGTTCAGTTTTCAATGTAAAGATTAGTAAAGCTTCTCTTTCAGTTCTACTGCCCTGTCTCTCTTTTCACCTCTTTAGCAACCCACTTTAAGGTCACCATACTTAATGATCTTAGGATGGTTTATTCTTTAAAAATTTTATTTACTTATATAAATTTTTAAAACTTGGAGAGACAGATTTTTCATCTACTGGTACACACACACACACCCCAACACCTGTAACAGCTAGAGGTGAACCAGGCCAAAACTAGGAGCCGAGAACCTAGTCTGCATTTCCCAGGGAGCCAAGGACTTGAGCCAGGCACCTGCTGCCTTCCAGGGTGCACAGTAGCACGAAGCTGGAGTTGGGAGCAGAGCCAAGATTCGAACTCGGGCACAGCCTCACAGAATGTGGCTGTCCTGCCCCTCAGTGGACCTTGGTTAATGCCTCATTCACCCCTCTTCCCTGCTTCCACCTGCACGGCATGTTTCCGGTTTTCCTTGTTGCTCTCTGGGCTTCCCCTGTGATGGCTGTGTATGTGACTTCCTCAGGAAGTCCTGTAAGTTCTCTTTGTTTTTCCTCTTTAATCACTCTTATCTGTGCCAGTCTGTCACTTGTTTGTTTGCAAATCACTCACACATTGATGTAAGCCTTCTTCCTGGGTACCTTACCTGGAGGTCACTACACTCTAGGTTTCCGCTTGGATGTGTCAAATGCAGCTCAGCTTTCTGTTCCTCCTGAAAAGGGCTTCTCTGCGAGAGTTGCCAGCTTCAGGAGGTGGCACTGTCTATCCTGTTGGACCTTGGCAGACAAGTATGTAACGCATTTTCCCTCATCTCCCTATCAGTCCATCAGCAAATCCCATAATAATTCCCTCCAAATTAGCTTTTAGTTCTTTTCATTTCCCCCCTACCCCCGTCTCTACTATCAAACCAGCATTATCTATCCTTTTAATGTAGCAACAGTGTGATTGCTTTTGAGATTTTTTGTTTGTTTGTTTGAAAGTTACAGAAAAAGCAAGCATTCTTCCACCTGCTGGTTCAGTCCCTAAATGACCTGAACGCCAGGGCTGGGTCAGGAACCAGGAGCTCTATCCAGGTCTCCCACATGGTGGCAAGGACCCAAGTCTTTGGCCATCTTTCACTGCTCTCCCAGGCACATGAGCAAGAGAGCTAGATTGGAAGTGAAACAGGCTTGACTTGCCCGACGTTCACATGGGATGCTTATGCATCACACACAGGCCCCAGCAATAACTCCTTAATTGGCAGTTAATTCTGCTTTGATCCATTTTTTATTCCATGCCAGATGTAAGTCCTTAACATGGGTTATAATTATGGTGTGATTGATTATTAAGAGCTTTTACTTTCAGAAAAGACCCAGGTTGAATGACAGAATTCTAAAGAGCCCCCTAATTGTGAGACTCTGCACGATCGGTGCTCTGTGTTCTCTGCACGCTCTTCGTGAGCCATGCTCTCTTCCCTTGCCTTGTGCCTTAGTCACCCAGTAGCCCTCTCTCAGTGCCCTGGATGTCCTAGGAGTTCTCCTCCTGCCTGTAAGTCCGCTGTTCTCATTCTGTAGGACTGCCCCAGTCCTGTCCTGGCTAATTTTTTCTCAATTCTTTGCTCAGTTATCTCTGCAGAGATGTCTTTCCAGCCTACATAGGTTTTGTAGCACTTTGAACCTATGTTATCACAGTTTGCAGTTTTATATGTATTTGAGTGGTTCTTGGCTCAGTTGTTATCCTCTGTGAGACTGGTAGGTACGTGAAGGGAAGCTTCGGGTTTATTTTGGCTTACTACAGTGTTTCCAGCATTTTACACAATGCCTGGCACTTAGATCGCAATAAATATTTCCTGCATGAGTATATACATACCAGTACTGCAATTTCTTATAAATTTCAAATGTAATTCAATTGAACAAAATAGTATGCAAGAGGAAGCATTTTTGTATTTCATCTTTTGTAAGTGTGGAATAGTGAGTGTGCCCCTTGTCAATCGATTAGTTACAGTAGCTGGTCAGCCGCGTGTAAATCTGCCAGTGTAAATCTGAAGAGTTGAGACGTTTCTTAAGAAAATACAGATTGCAAATTTTGTTTGAGAGGCCTGGCGAAAGTGTGCTAAGAAACTTTCTCCCCATTATTTGCCTAGAACTTGAGCAGTGGTCATAACCATAAAATGATCATGAGTCACTGGCATCATTCTCTTAAAGGTGTGGTCATCGAACTGGCTGCCCAGGCACAAGCTGGTGCTGCCTGTGACATAAGGCCTTGGTGCCACGCATCTGGCGCAGCTGACATTGCTTTGGTGGCAGGCCTTTCATGAACGTGCTGATTTATAGTCAGGTGTGGGCGTCTTGTTGAGAATTGCCGTTTTGAGAAGTGCCCTGTTCTACTATAAATAGCTATTCCCTGTTAATATATGAGTTTTCAACCTCTGATTTTCACATTTCTTTTTTTTTAAAACTTTATTTCTTTATCTTTTCATTTTTATATTTTATAAATTTTAATTTTTTAGAATGATTACATGGTGGATCAGGGTGGGAAGGGTTGAGGTTTAGGGAAAATTGGGTGTACTCATTGCTTCCAAATTTATGATTTCTTGTTGTTTCTGAAGGAAGGGGAGAGACAAAGGGGGAAACCACTCATGACTTTCCACATGTCCCAGTACCCAGAGATGAGGAACTGCCACCTCATATCAACCCAGTCTCAGTGTGTACATATTCCGAGGGTTCTGTCCAAGTGTTTTAGATGGTTCTGGAATGCTGCCAATTTCACCGATCCAGGGATGATGTCACCTTCCCAATGTCTGTTGGCTCCATTCACCGAGAATTTTTGCTGTCATCGTTTGGGGTGTTTGTTCTGTTCTCCTTCTGCTATAGCACCAAATGTGCTGCCATATTCTCCTTTTACAACAGCGCCTACCTAGTAGGCAGGCCCCAGGACCCGGGCCTCCCTGAATCCTCCACTCCTGGGGCCCATAAACCCCAAGGTGAGGACTTTAGCCACTAGGCTACCATCCTGGGCTCTTTTCACATTTCTTCAAAATAACATTCAGGGCCCGGTGCAGTAACTTAGCGGCTAAATCCTTGCCTTGCATCCACCGGGATCTCATATGGAGGTCCAGGTTCATGTTCTGACTGCTCCACGTCCGTCCAGTTCCCTGCTTATAGCCTGGGAAAGCAGTAGAGGATGGTCCAAGACCTTGTGAGACCTGGAAGAAGCTTCTGGCTCTGGCTCCTGGCTCCTGGTTTTGGATCAGGTCAGCTCTGGCTGTGGCTGTTACCTGGGGAGTAAACCAGCAGACAGAAGATCTCTGTCTCTCCTCCTCTCTGTATATCTGCCTTTCCAATTGAAAATAAGAAATAAATGAAATAATACTCAAAAAGTGTAAGACAGTGATTATGTTGATATGTACTACTGTTAGATATACTGTTTCTCAAAATTGTAAGTTACATAAGTTATTACATCCCTTTAATAGGCCTTTTCTGAAATTTTACATTTGAGATTTTTACGGCTTTGAGCATAGGCAGGATACTGGGATATTTTCCTTTTGTGTATTTACTAATGAAACCCAGCAGCAGATTGGGTCACTGTAGGAGAGTGAATGTGAATGCATTTGAATGCCTGGTGTGTGAGTGTAAGCTTTCCATGTCTAAAAATTGATGCTCATTCCTGCATCATCATGGTAGATAGAATTGGCCCATCTTCATACACTTGACTTATTCCACTTGAGTAAAATACAATACTTTCGTAAGATTAAAAAGCTGTAGGTTTTCACAGCTTTCATACCTTTACATTGATACATTGAGTTTGTACTGCTTTTAATTGAGAAAGTAACACAAAGGAAATGTGAGCTTTTTACGTTTTTTTTTAAAAATGTGAAAATTGATTGAGGCAGTTGCTGTGCAGTTGAGTGAAGCAGAAATGTGTTCGTGGTTGCTTGCCCATGGGTTAAATCACTTTCATCTGCCCCCACAAATGACAAATTAATATCTGTCTACTTCTGTGTCTAAGAATAGACTTAATATTCCTTTAAATGGGTTAACTATATTTTAATGAGACTTTTTATTGCTAGCATATATTTAAGACAGTTATCTTCCACTGTTCTATGAAAGCTATTCTTTAAAAGATCACCAATCTCTAGCTAAGTGTAAAGTCAATTACTTTTAAAGTTACTCTTCTTTCTTGTGGGTGATGGAAGGAGCTTGGATAAGTGGTCCCAGCCTGAGTATTCATAGTAGCTGGAGGCATACATGACTCTTTTTTTCTGTCTGGCACTCAAGCATAGATGGTTATTGAAGTTTTCAAATGTTTGGGTTTTTGATAACCAGGAAAGGAACAGACATGATGAAATAGGTTAGGAATGATTTGAAAATGACCAGCTGTCAGACCATACAATGTAAGACCAGAATCCTAAGCAGAGGTTTCAAAGCTCTTCCTGTCTTCCATAGTGCCATCTATTGACTTTCCATTCTTTCTTCTCATTTCCTGTTTATGAATGAAGTGTGTTGGCTCTCTCTTTATACATACATATATATATATATATCATGTTTACACACATATATGTTTATATGTAAGTTGTCTGTCTCTGTGTGTATATTTGAAAGACTAAGGCTAAGAGACATAGAACTTCCAGTCACTGGTTGGTTCACCAAGTGTCTATGACAGCTGGGGCAGGGCCAGAGCAAAGTCAGAAGGCTTGAAGTCAATCTTGGTCTCCCACATGGGTGACAGGAACGCAGCCATCCAAAGCTGTCGTCCATTGCTTCTCAGGATGTGCATTAACAAACCGGGAATGGAGGCACAGCTTCACCCCAAGCACTGTGATGTGGTATGTCAGCATCCCGAGTGACGTCTTAACTACTAGGTCAGATACCTGCCTCAGTTTTCTTTTGTAAGATTTTCAGCTTAGCAGAATTTTGCTTTTAAGTATTTTATTTTTATTTTTTATTGGAAAGTTAGATATATAGAAAGGAGGAGACAGGAAGATCTTCCATTCTCTGATTCACTTCCCACGTGGCTACAGTGGCCAGTGCTAAGCCAATCCAAAGCCAGGAGCCAGGAGCTTCCTCCAGGTCTGCCTCACAGGTGCAGGGTCCAAAGGTTTGGGCCATCCTCGACTGCTTTCCCAGGCCACAAACAGGAGCTGGATGGGAAGTGGGGTTGCTGGGATTAGAACCAGCGCCCATGTGCCAGAGATCCTGGCACATGCAAGGCAAGGACTTTAGGCACTAGGCCACGGTGCCAGGCCCAGCTTACCAGAATTTTAACATCAAAGTAGTTACATTGATACAAAGAACTTAAAACATGAGCATTTCCATGATCAGTTCCTCAGTGAGTTTCTAAAGAGATGAAAACATGTCCATAGAAAGGCTTCTGTATTAGTGTTCATGGCAGCCTTATACATAGTAGCCAAAAGTGAATGAATAAACAAGCATGGGGTCAATCCACACTTGGACTAGTTGCTCACATGTAAAAAGGAGTGAAGCACTGATACGTGCTATAACATGGACGAACCTCACAAACATTGTACTGAGTTTCAGAGAATCCAAACTGCAAAGACCACATGTCATATGATTACAGTGATATGAAATGTTCTGCAAAGGCTCATCCACGGTGTTAGTACATACAGTGGTTACTGAAGCCTGGGAATGGAAGGGAATGGGAGTGATCTTAAATTGGGTTGTGATGGCGGTGTGCCAGGAGGTATTCACTTACATCCCTACAGGTGAATTTTATAGTTTGTAAGTTCATACATTTTTAAATTTGATCTCGGGCCTGGCGGCGTGGCCTAGCGGCTGAAGTCCTCACCTTGAACGCGCTGGGAACCCATATGGGTGCCAGTTCTAATCCCGGCAGCTCCACTTCCCATCCAGCTCCCTGCTTGTGGCCTGGGAAAGCAGTGGAGGACGGCCCAAAGCTTTGGGACCCTGCACCCGTGTGGGAGACCTGGAAGAGGTTCCAGGTTCCCGGCTTCGGATCGGCGCAGCACCGGTCGTTGCAGCCACTTGGGGAGTGAATCATCGGACGGAAGATCTTCCTCTCTGTCTCTCCTCCTCTCTGTATACACCTGACTTTGTAATAAAAATAAATAAATCTTTAAAAAAAAATAAATTTGATCTCTGAGAAGTTTTTTTTAAGTTCTAATTCTGTTCTTATTGAATATTTTTTTGCTTCTTTTTAGGTATGATCTTTGAAGAATTCTAGTGACAATTGTTGTTAATGGTAATATTAACAAAAATAAAAATAAACCAGCATTTGTGAAATAATTACTATATACCAGACACTGTGCTTTGTGATTATCTGGCACCAGCACTGTGACATAAGCTCAATTCACTTGTCCACAGTCACCTAGCTAGCTAAGTGAGAGGATAATCCGATGGGAATTTGAATGGAGCTGCTCAGTCTCTGCTCAGTGTGTGGGTTATACAGTGGTTTAGGTAGAAAATTGTGTTGCCTTCTGTATGCTGTGACTGTGTTTTACACTGCTATGTTTGTGCCACTGTGCCGAGTGTTCCATGTGACTCTGGGTGATCACCCCAGAAAATTCAAACAGGCATTGGGTATTGCTTGACCACGCTCGGGCTCATGCAGCCTAGTGACTCTCACTAATCCATGTTCCTTCTTCTTTTTCTACCTTTCAGTCTTAATTTTAAAGACCCTGAAGCAGTGCGAGCACTGACCTGCACTCTCCTAAGGGAAGATTTTGGACTTTCTATTGATATTCCAGTGGAGAGACTCATTCCCACAGTTCCCTTGCGACTCAACTACATTCACTGGGTAGAAGATCTGATTGGTCACCAGGACTGTGACAGAAGCACTCTGCGCAGAGGGATTGACATCGGTATAGAATTTAAGATTTTTTTTTTTTTAGTTGGACATGCGTACAGATTCTGTGTAAGCTCCTCAGTCTTCTGCTGGGTATTTGTTGTGAGGAATGCCTCCGGCGGTTATTAAGTCTATCTGGCAGCACCTGCGCCCTCTGCCATTTGCGTCTCTCCTGGGGTTGGGGGGTGTCCACTCCAAACGGAGTAAGGGCATCAGAGCAGTGCCGCCTCAAGTGAGGCTCTTGTTGACGTAGCTTTCTGGATGGCCATAGTGATGGCTGGGTCTCTGGGGCATTGTCTTTGCTCCGGGTTATTTGATGATAGTACACTACTTCAGTTGTCTTACTTTTGTTGTGATGGCCAGGTAATAAAAGGTTATGTGAACTTGAATGTTTTCAGGAATCTCTTATGATTTTTCTGTAGAGAATATTTAATATGAATTTAAAAGGAGAAAATGGGGCTTGGTGTGGTACCATAGTGACTGAAGTCCTTGCCTTGCATGTGGCAGGATCCCATATGGGCAACAGTTCATATCCTGGCTGTTCCACTTCCCATCCAGTTCCCTGCCTGTGTGTGGCCTGGAAAGCGGTAGAGGATGGCCCAAAGCCTTGGGACCCTCCACCCAGGTGGGAGACCCAGATAGATCTCCTGGTTCAGATTGACTCAGCTCTGGCCATTGTGGCCACGTGGGGAGTGAACAAGCATATAGAGCATCTTTCTGGCTCTCCTTCTGTCTGTGTAACTGGCTTTCCAATAAAAAGTAAAAACAAATCATTAAAAAAAAAGATGGGGAAAAAGATGAAGAAGAAGATGGAGAAAAAGGCAAGAAGGTAAAGTAAAAGGTAGAGAAGATAGTCTGATTCATTTGGGAGAGTAAGTGGAGGTACAGAGGAGATGAGGCCAGGGTCTGTTTTGTGATTATGGATAGATACATGGTTGTTATGGCCAATGTTTTCGTTTGATAGAGTTTTGCATTTGCTCTTTTAGTTTTTTGTCCTTTATTATTCTTTTAGGAAGGACTGAGTTAGCAGCTGTCTATGTAAATATAACTTTAGTATAGTTAATAGCCTTCACAATTTCTGGATAATAGTTGTGTTTAGTTTTGACATTTATGTACATTTTTAGTGTTCTTTTACGACCTTTTCTGCAGTTTCAATTACCTGTTTGTTTGTGATCTATTGATCTGTTTTTGATAGAGTTACAGAGAGGGAAAGACAGAAAGAGGGATTTTCTATACACTACCTTACATTGCAGATAGCCACAACAGCTAGCACTGGACCAGGCCAAAGCCCAGAGGCAAGACCTTCACCCAGGCCTTCCACAGGGTTGCAGGGAGTACCTGGGCTGATCCGCTGCTGCTTTCCCAGGCACATTAGCAGGGAGCTGGATCAGAAGTGGAACAGCTGGGACTCTGTCTACGGCCATACCACCCTGAACGCGCCCGATCTCGCCTAATCTCGGAAGCTAAGCAGGGTCGGGCCTGGTTAGTACTTGGATGGGAGAAGTGGAACAGCTGGGACTCGAAATGGTGCCCATATGCGATCACAGGCGTCTCAGCATCATTTATTGAACCTGCCTGTCTCTTTCATGCCCTTGCCTCCATTTTCTCCCATGACCCCAGACTTTCTGTTTTTCCTTTTTATTGCTGCTCATTCTCCACTTTTCAGGCATATTTTCCTGTATCTGACCATCACCTGTTGATAATGCTTGCTTAGCCTCTGTCTGCAGCCTCTGCCTGTTTTAGCACGGTACTCTGGACAGCTTCATTCACATCGATGACTATTTCCCGTTTCTGGGCAAATCAGTCGTGTATTTATAGATCCTCTTAACCAGATGACTTTTGTTGTTACTCATTTATGCGAGAAACCCGAATATCCCAAAAACATGTCGAACTTGCCATGTCCAAAACCAAAGCCATAGCTCTTGCTGATTGCTGTCGGCTTCCTTTATTCCTTCTTTCAGTGACCCCTCCACAGTCCATCTTGTCATCTGGACATTCCCTCCCCCACTTCTCACGGAGAAGGGCTGTCTCTAGCTCTGCTGATTGTTCTCTCTAAAGTGATTTTGAGGTTGATTTCTTTGTTTGTTTTGACATTTTATTTATTTGAAAGACAGAGTGACAGAGAGAGAAGCACAGAAAGAGAATCTTCCATCAATTGGTTTACTCCTCAGATTGCTGCAATAACTGGGGTAGGCCAGGCCCAAGCCAGGAGACCAGAACTCTAACTGGGTCTCCCACCTGTTTGTCCGGGACCTAAGCACCTGTATCATCCTTTGCTGCTGAATCATCGGACGGAAGATCTTCCTCTCTGTTTCTCTTCCTCTCTGTATATCTGACTTTCCAAGAAAATAAGTAAATCTTAAAAAAAAAAAAAAAGATTTGAATATCTTTATTGGAAAGTCAGGTATACAGAGAAGAGGAGATACAGAGGAAACTCTCCCCAAGTGGCTGCAACAGCCAGAGCTGAGCCAATCCGAATCCAGGAGCCAGGAACCTCTTTACAGTTCTCCCACGCAGGTGCAATATCCCAAGCCACAAACAGGATGCTAGATGGGAAGCAGGGCAACCAGGGTTTTAACCAGCGCCAATATGGGATCCTTGTACATGCAAGGCGAGGACTCTAGCCGCTAGGCTACTGTGCCAGGCTCCCGATCGGTTTCTTAAATTATCTGCTTCTCTCTGTCTGCCACCAGCCCAGTCTGATTCACCATTGTCTCTCATCTTGTCTGCAGAGTAGCTTCTCAACTAGTCTGTTTTCATCAAGCATGTTGTTGCTCCATTCCATTCTCTGCATTCCATCTAGGAAAGATACCTATATCTGTGTGTGATCACATATTTTCCTACTTTGATGGCATCCTGCAGCTTTTATGATGAACCTCTAAAATTTGGTCGTGGCCTTGTTACAATTCTGGTGTCTGATCCTGTTCGCGTCTCCAATCTTCCGATAGCCTCATCTTTTGAGATTCTTACCCTTGTTTGCTATAATGTGTTTTAAAAGGTTCTGTTAAAGCTGTCGTGATCCCAAGCCTTTGTATATGTTGTTGCCTGAGCCTGGGACTTTCCTGCTTTACCGTGTTCATTCTCATGTATGCTGTACCTTAATTCTTGTCTGAAGCTTTGCCTTTTCAAAAAAAGCCTTCTCTTCTTGACAGTACAGCCCAAGATGAGTTCTTGAGTTAACAAGATTTCAGAAAGCCGTGGGTTTTTTTCCTTCATTCATTTTTTTTATTATTATTATTTCATTTTGTGACACGGTTTCATAGGCTCTGAAATTCCCCCAACTCCTCCCCATGCTCTCCCCCCATGGTGGATTCCTCCACCTTATTACAGTATTACAGACAAAACCAGTCATGATTCTTTTATTGCAAACATGTATCATGCATAGAGTCCAGCATCTTATTGTTCAGATAAATTCAACAGTTTCTTGGGGAGACCATCTCTTGGTTTGAAAGCAGAGCTGACAGAATAAAAATATGAAACACTTCATGAATTTGCGTGTCATCTTTGCACAGGGCCACGCTAATCTCTGTATTGTTCCAATTTTAGTATATGTGCTGCTGAAGCGAGCACCTTCATTCATTTTCAGCTGTATTTTCATTTGTCTGATTATATGATTAGTGCCATTCTCTGCCATTGGGTTGCAAAGCACAGAGCCTTTTATTTTGTTTCCTTGCTGTGTGTGCTAATCCAAGGCCTAGCAAGATTTCAGGCACAAAGCAAGTGTCTAGGAAACAATTTGTTGAGTGTTGCTGAATAAATACTTCATTCTTTTAACACTGAGAATTCTGGGGCCTGGCCTGATGGTTCACTGAATGAATCCTTACCTTGTAAGTGCCAGGATCCCGTATGGTTGTCAGTTCGTGTCCTGGCTGCTCCACTTCCCATCCAAGTCCCTGCTTGTAGCCTGGAAAGCAGTCAAGGATGGCCCAAAGCCTTGGGACCCTACACCCATGTGGGAGACCCAGAAAAACTTCTGGCTCCTGGCTTCGGATTGGCTCAGCTCTGCCATTGCAGCCGTTTGGGGAGAGAACCAGTGGATGGAAGATCTTTTTGTCTTTCTCTCCTTCTCTGTACACCTACCTTTCCAATAAATCTGAAAAATAAAGAAATTACGAGCATTTCCTCTGAAATCAGCATTTTGTAACCATCACCGTGGGCTTTAACCCTTTTATAATCATGACAGAAGACTAGATGATGGGTTCTAGAAAGCTTAAAAAGCTTGACAACCTGTTTGGTACTAGTTTGATTTTTTTTTTTTTTTTTTTTTTTTTTTTTTTTTTTTTTAAGATTTATTTATTTTTATTACAAAGTCAGATATACTGAGAGGAGGAGAGACAGAGAGGAAGTGGAGCTGCCGGGAATAGAACCAGCAGCCATATGGGATCAAGGCAAGGACCTTAACCACTAGGCCACGCTGCCGAGCCCCGGTACTAGTTTGATTTTAATTTTGCCCCAGACCCTCCAAAAAAAAAGCACTTGGGGATATGGAAGGTTAATGGATTCCAGCTCTTCACAAGGGGCATTACTTGCTGAAATCACATTCATTCTAATTAGGGTTTTATATAAAATCTTCCCCCAGACTCCATCAGCTTGCTCTAATTCTATGATTAGCTACTTTCCATTTTTATTTATCACTACAAAATTATTACCCAATTTTAAAATGTCATTTGACTTTCTAAGGGGATTGGAATATTAGCCTACAAGTCTTTTGGTCTTCAGAATTGAGAAGCTCTGAGGATGGGGGCAGACAAACTTTTACTGGCATTTGTTTCCCTGGAGATACTAGAGGTATTTTTTTTCTTTGAAATGAAATTGAAGTATGAAGAGAGAGTTGGCTGTGTGAGGGGTCAAGGCCCTGGGATATGGTATGGGTTTTCCTCCTACTCTGGATGACAGTGGCTCAGCAGAAAGGCCAGCTGGAGCAAAAAAAACTATGGTTTTTGAGAGGCACTTGAGTAGCTTTTACCCTCTCTGCATGTCACAAGTCCCCATGTAAGGCAGCAGGTCAGGAGAGCCGGGCACTCGTGGTAGGCTGTGCAGGAGTCAGTGTAACTCAGGGAGCTGTGTGTCCTGGTCATCAGCTGTGTCATCTTCCCTAGCCTGCCTGTTCAGGACAGCTCCTAAGGTAACTGAGGGGAGCCTTGGGTTTCTGTATCTAAGGAGCATCTCCAGGCTCTACTTCACCTGTCAGAGCCTTAGAAGGCTAGGCCAGGTGTGGCTAGGGGAAAGCTAGGGGAATCTACCCACAAGTTCAGGACCAATCATTGGTTGTCAGAAAGTGATTTTCTGATTTGCCTATGAGTAGCTCACTTGGAGCTGTGCTGGGAGCCAGCCAATTCCTGGTGTTTCTGTCACATTTAAGAAGTAAGTTCTTTCTTTTTTCTTTTTTACTTCAGACTTCTTTCACGGGACAAGAGAACTTTGGGGACTAGGTCGGTTATCATTTTGGATTGTGTATGATTTTCCCTCCATTGGAGAATGAAATGTATGTGGATCTGTTCTAAGAAAGAGCATCGATTTTCTTTTAAGAAAAATTGAGTTCTGTGTGAATTTAAAATGAAGACTTTTTATCAAGTAACTTGAATTTTCACTATTTTTGATTAGCCATATATTTCTTAACCTTTAGCTCTGTGTAGTTCCTTTAACATACAACATAGTGAAAAAAAAATGAAGGCAGCAGACTTTCTATCCTCTAGAAATTTGAATCTCATTCCAAGGGAAGACAAATATACAGGAAACAGCTGAAGAACCCAACCCATTAGCCACAAGGTTTCTTGTGATTTCAGTTGTGCGAACTGTACTGACTCTGAGAGGAAGAGCAGTGTTTCCACTGTCTCTCTTGCCTTTTCCCCCACTATATGAATATATCTGGAGTTTTCGTCTTACTAGGAACTGGAGCATCCTGCATCTATCCCTTACTTGGAGCGACTTTAAATGGCTGGTATTTCCTTGCAACAGAAGTGGATGATATGTGTTTCAACTATGCAAAGAAAAACGTGGAACAGAATAACTTATCTGATCTCATAAAAGGTGAGCTCCACAGAGTAACAGTCTCCTTCAAGACTGATTTATTAACCTTTCTAATTGCAAAACATTTCATCTCTTGCTTTAATTAGATATTGGTCATTTAAAAAAATCTGGCACAAGCCCAGTGCAGTAGTCTAGTGGCTAAAGTCCTCACCTTGCATGTGCCAGGATCTCACATAGGCGCCGGTTCTAATCCCAGCAACCCCACTTCCCATCCAGCTCCCTGCTTGTGGCTTGGGAAAGCAGTTGAGAACGGTCCAAAGCCTTGGGACCCTGCACCTGCATAGGAGACCTGGAGGAAGCTCCTGGCTCCAGGCCTCAGGTCAGCTCAGCACTGGCTATTACAGCCACTTGGGGAGTGAATCAACGAATGGAGGATGTTGCTCTGTCTCTCCTCCTCTCTGTATATCTGACTATGCAATTAAAAAACAATAAATAAATCTTTCTGAAAAATCTGGCACGTTATAATGAGTTGTTTTAATACTAGAATTAGAAGAAAAAGAAAATCCACCAAAAAAATTCTCAAAAATGCTTTTTGAGAAAAACAAACAAAAAAATTCTTAATTCCATGATTTGTTGATTCTGTATTTGTGAATTTGCCTGCTTGCTGAGGTGAACTTATTTGTTTACTCATTTTAGTAAATTCTCAGGAATGAATGCTTTTTTTGCTACATACCCTTAGGACCAGTTCTAAGTGTTGTGTTTTTGTTTATTTGTGTATTGTAACAGATACTTTTTTTAGGTTGGTTTTTGTTCACAACAAAATGGAGCAGATTTCCACATTCCTTCTGCTGCTCTCCCTGTCAGCGTCCGTCACCCGAGGGACCCATCCCCATGGAGGATGCACACTGACACCTGTCAGTGCTCACTGGGTGTTGGGGCGTCCCTCATCTGGACTGCTTGCTGTCTGGTGACATGTGTCTGCATTGCAGTGTCAGGCAGTATAGTTTCACTGCCAGCAAAATCTTCATTTCCCTGCTTTCTTCCCAGCACCTAACAACCATTCATCTTTTTTTTTTTGTTTGAATGATTATATGTTTGGTCAGGTGGGAAGGACAGAAAGCATTGATCTTTTGTTGTCTCCATAGTTTTTCCTTTTCCAGAATGTCATGCAGATGAAATCAGAGTATGTAACCTGCTCACGTTGGCTTTTCAGTTAATATTCATTTATATTTCTTCCACATCTTTTGAACACATTTAAAGATACATGGTTTATTTATTTGAGAGGTAGAGAGGCCAGGAGAGGTCCTTTCTAGCCATTGGTTCGTTGCCCACATCCCTGAAAGCCGGGCTGTCCTGGGCTCGTGCTGCCAGCTGGGCCCTCAGCGCATGGCTCACACGTAGGGTGGGGAACGGGTGGGACCCAGCTTTCTGAGCTGTCTCCCAGCCTCCCCTCCCGGAGTGTGTGTTAGAAGGAAGCGGAGTCAGGAGCGCTGATGTGGGATGCAGGCTTGTTAACTGCCTGGGTAATTGCCTGCCCCGCTTTTTTTTTTTTTCTTAACACATTCCTTTTTAATATTTCATTGTCTGAGCATGCCATTGGTTACTTCCAAGTCTGGGGAGTTATGAATAGGGCTGCTATAGATATCTGTGTGCAGTTTCTAAATTTTCAACTCCTTCAGGTAAATACCAGGGAACATACTTACTGGATTGTGTGGAAAGAATTTGTTTTGTAGGAAACCAGCCAATGGTCTCCCAAAGTGACTGAACCTGTTGAGGCTTGCGCAGGCCCCAGCCTATTTGTGGCTAGGGCTGCTATCTGCCTCATAAAGTGAGTTGGAGGGCTATCTTCTGGGAAGACAAAGTCATGTTCTCCTCTGAAAAAGCCTCCTACATGCTTGACTTCGGCCGGGAATAGGAAGGCAGGGATTGAAACCTTGTGAATCTGGGGTTTTGGGTGAGGTTAAGAAGGAAGACCCGTTACAATCAGAGAGTTCAGAATAGAGTGACGTTACGTCCTTTTAAAACCCATGTCAATGTTAACAGCTTGAGCTTCGTGACAGTCATAAAAATGGATTCCTTGATAATATGTAGTCATCCCCCAAGACCCTGCAAAGTGACTGAACCATTTTGTGTTACTACCAGCAGTCAATGAGAATTCCTATTGCTTGCGTCCTTGCAAGAATTGTAACTTGTCAGCATTGAGGAATTTTACCATTTTAATCGGTATATAGTGGTATCCCCTTGTTTTATTTATTTAGTTTTGAAGATTTATTTTTATTTTTATTTGTAAGGCACAGTTGCAGAGAGAAGGAGGGAGGGAGAGAGAGAGAGAGAGAGAAGTCTTCCATTCACTGGTTCACTCTCCAAATGGCTGCAATGACTGGAGCTGTGTCAATCCAAAGCCAGGAGTCAGGAGCTTCTTCTGGGTTTTCAGTGTGGGTACAGGGGCCCTAGGACTTGGGCCATCTCTGCTAATTTCCCAAGCTATAAGCAAGGAGCTGGATCTGATTTGGAGCAGTCAGGCATGGCCAATGTCTGTATGAGACACTGACGCCACAGACAGAGGCAGAGGTTTAGTGCACTGTGCCACTGCACAGGTCCTCCCTCCTTGCCCTCCATCCCTTTGCTTTATTCTGCATTGCCGTGAAAATATGCGATACAGAGCCTCTCTTCATGAGGAGAATAGTGTCAGAGATTTTGTGGCCATGTTTCAGAGCCCCTACAGCACATCAGTAGTGGATAATAATTCCAGTGTTTTCTCCTAGTGGTGAAAGTGCCACAGAAGACCCTCCTGATGGATGCTCTGAAGGAAGAATCTGAGATCATCTATGACTTTTGCATGTGCAACCCTCCTTTTTTTGCCAATCAGTTGGAAGCCAAGGTAAAATATCTTAAAGCAAAAGCTAATTCCGGTAAATATTTACCCTTTTTTACAAATACAGTATCAGAATGATTTAGTTTGAAGTAGCTGAAAACCCAGTTTAAATTGGTTTATACATCTGAGAATTCCAACAGTAATTTGGTCTTTGGGAACCATTTGCTATGTCATAAAGAGTGGGGCTGTTTTTTTTCACTTTTCTCCCACCTGTAGCCAGCACTTCATTTCTTGTGTTCTCCATCTGGTTTGCTCGTTCTAAAGTGGTAGTTAGCAGGTGGCAGAGTGAGGAGAGAGCGTTTTCTTACCCAAATCATTGGACTTTAGATTTTCTTCTGATCAGACTAATTTAGATGATAGTCCGTTCCTGGACTACATTCACTGGTTTAGGGAGGAAATGGCTGTTTTTATTTTTTGCTGTCACTTGAGATAAAAAAGTATCTGATTTCCATTCTCTGCCTTCAAGTGAAAAAAATGTATTTGCTCATGAACATGAAAAGAGATGCACTAACTAAAAGGAGCAAACCTGTTTTGAAATTTCAGTGCTGTTAAAAAAAATGTTAACTTTTTCTGCATCTAGCAAACCTAATGATAATAAAAAGTGAGTAGGACCTAGCGTAATAGCCAGTGTGGCTGAATTCTTGCCTTGCATGTGCCAGGATCCAATGTGGGTGCCAGTTCATATCCCAGCTGTTCCACTCCCCATCCAACTCCCTGCTTGGGGCCTGGGAAAGCAGTCAAGGATAGTGCAAAGCCTTGGGACCCTGCACTCATGTGGGAGACCCAGAAGAGGCTCCTTACTCCTGGCTTTGGATTGGCTCAGCTCTGGCCATTGCGGCCGCTTGGGGCGTGAATCATCAGAGGATCTTCCTCTCTCTCTCCTCCTCTCTGTATATCTGACTTTCCAATAAAAATAAATAAATCTTTTTTTAAAGATGTATTAAAATGTGCATATATATTGCAGTATAAGATATTTACATTTTTTTAATGTGCACGTATGTTGGGGGGAGGTTTGGCCTAGTGGTTAAGACGCCAGTAAATATGCTCACATCTCACATCAGAAAACCTGGGTTTAATTCCTTGCTCTCAACTCTGCTTCCTACCACCGGAGGTGTTAGAAAACAGTGGAAATGGGTTAAGCAACTGGGCTGTTTCACTTATGTGGGAAACCTGGATAAAGTTCCTAGCTCCTGATTCTGGCCCTAGCCTAGTCCTTACTGTTGGGAAGACGTTAAGAACTTTACTGAGAAATAATTTATATGCCATAAAATTCACCTATCTGATGTATAGAATTGGATGTTTTTTTAATATGTTCTCAGAGATGTGCAGCAATTTTCACAATTTTTAGAACATTTTCATTGCCCTGGATGGAAATCCATTACCCAGTATTAGTCAGTATTAGTTCTCCCCAGCATGTCCTGAGGCCTAAGCAACTGCTGGTCTACTTTATGCTGTAGAAAGTAAATGTTTTACGTTGTAGTATTTCTTTTAGAGAGAGAACCCTTCCATCCATTAGTTCATTCCTCATCTGTCTGCAATAGCAGCCAGGACTGAAATCAGGAATCTGCAACTCATTGTTTCTCCCAGGTACCCAACTGTGAGATTTACCACCTGCTCCTTCCCAGGGTGTGTGTCCATAGGAAGCTGGGATTGGGAGCCAGGTTGGAACTTGAACCCTAGAACTGGGATGTGGGATGCAGTGTCCTAACCATTGGAACAAGTGCCCACTCCTCTTTGGGTTGCTTGGTGTGTACTTTGAGTCATGTATATTTGCTACCATGAGCATCAATGTACAGATATTCCCGTGGGTGTAGCTTTTTATGTCTTACAGATGTACACTCCAAAGTGGAACTGATAGATCGCATGGTCACTCTGTGTTTAGTTAATTGAGGAACTGGGGCCATTTTCCCAGGTGCCTATACCATTTTACATTCCATAGCAGTAACATTTGAGGATTCCTATTTTCCACATGCTCAACACTGTTTTTCTTTGTCTTTTTGATAGTAGTCGTGTTGGTGAGTGTGAAGTGGTGGACATCTCGTTGTCTGGGTTAGCATTTCCCTGATGATTGATGTTGCACTCCCTGTCATGTGTTTATTGGCTAATTTTTTTCTGTTCAGAGTCTTTGCCCACTTTTTTAATTGGATTATTATTTTTATAACTGAGTTGTAAATATCCTTTGTCCTGGATCAAAGCCCTTGATTAGATAATGATTTGCAGACGTTTTCTGCCGTTCTGTGCATTGTATTTTGGCATTTGTTGTTGTTGTTGTTAACTATGTATCTTATTTATGTATTAGCGTCACCATCTGCTCTCTCTCCAGATGGCGGTAATTGCCATGGCTGAGCCAAGTTCAAGTCAGGAGTGGGGGCCTCTTCCAGCTCTCCACAGGGATGGCAGGGGCCCAAACACTGACCCTCCTCCACTGCTTTTCCCAGGGACCCGGATCTGAAGTGGAGCAGCAACTCAAACTGGTGTCCATGCGGGGTGTTACCACAGACAGCCTCACCCACCTTGCCACAATGTTCGTCTCTCTTTCAACACTTCTCTGTCTTTGTGGCTCAAAAGTTTTTAATTTTTAGGAAATGCAATTCATCTGTCTTTTTTGTTTTTTAATGTTTTTGATGTCATATCTGAGAATCCTTGCCTAATTCAAGGCCATGAAAGATTTATTTGTATGGTTTGTTTCTGTAAGTTCTGTGGCTTTTGCTTTTGTATTTAGATTTTGATGCATTTTGTGCTAGAAGAAAAATGTAAGTCAACATTTGTTTAATCTTTTTGTAAATTTTCTGTGCTTGATAACAAGATAGAAAGCTTAAGCAAGCAGTAACAGGGCTGGGTACTGTGGCATAACGAGTAAAGCTTTTTCTGTGTTGCTAGCAACCCATGTCAGTGTGAGTTAAATTCTGGCCGCACAGTAAAGCTGATCATGATTTGCTACAGTTTGCATTTGAATAAAAAATGGAAAATTAAAATAATAATAATAAAGTCCTGGCTGCTCCACTTCTGATCCAGCTCCCTGCAAATGCCCTGGGAGAGTAGCAGATGGTGGCCCAAGTGCCTGAGTCCCTGCATCCATGTGGGAAATCGGAAGAAGCCAAATGCTCCTGGTTTTGGCATGACCCAGCTCCAGGACATTAAAGCTGTCTGGGAGTAAACCATTGGATGAAATATACATTTGTCTCTGTCTTTAACAAAGAAAAAGAAAATGTGTTAGACTGAACTGTATAAAAAAGTTTTAAAAAGTTGTATTTATTGACACAAATTAAAAGTAAAAGACCAATGTGGGAGTATTGGCAAGTTGCTTACAATAGAATATTGACATGGCTCTGTAGTATGTAGCTCCTTGATCTAGCATGATACTCAGAAAACAAAATGATATCTAAATGTTGTTATGTGCACTTAGATGACATTCAGAGTCTTGGTTTCACTTGAGCGTCTTGTCATTGTCTTCAGGGAGTGAACTCTCGGAATCCTCGAAGACCACCCCCCAGCTCTGTGAATACTGGGGGCGTCACAGAGATCATGGCAGAAGGAGGCGAATTAGAGTTCGTTAAAAGGATCATCCATGACAGTTTACAACTGAAAAAAAGATTGAGGTAAGTTGGTTATTACAGATACACACACACACACACACACAATCTCCATGTAATTCCTAAAGAAGCCATGTCACTCAGGGGAAAGCAATCAGTGGTGTGAAAAATAAACCCATAAAGATTGAAGAGGTGGAGATGCTGAGGGCTGCAGAGATCTCGTTTCTGAGGGTGCTCTTGAGCCGTGAATTGGTTTTGGTTTCTTGTAATCATCTGTGCTACATAGAAAGGGAGGAGGAAAACAACAGCTGACTGTATTGCTCCCACTAGAATGGGCCTGTGATGGAACAAAACTGATTCAAATATGGCTTTTGATTAAAAAACAGATGGGTTCAGATCTGTCCCATGAACCAGAATAATGTGTTGCCTGGTCCTTGAAGCCGTTTATGTTCTTGGAATCAGTCTCTCAAACAGTGACAGATGTGAGGACATTGAGCTGTCAAGAGCTTAATGAAGGAAAACCACGATTACTGTCCAGCTCCGTGGTAAGGTTAAGGCTGTTCCTTTCTAAAAGCTAATTATTTTGGGCAACACACCTGTCATTAAGCAGCATAAGGTACTCCAAAAGAGCTATTTGTCTTGCTTGACTTGTCTCACCCTGCCACGTGTTGTTGAAGTGATGGATAAGGTGGTAGTTCAAAGCTGAAAGAGCTTTTGACCTAGGATTTTGCATTGGGATATAAGGAAGTTCTATTTTTTAATATGGCAAATATAATAACATAAGATTTGCCATATTAGTCATGTTTTAAATGTGTAGTTCAGTAGCAATAAGGACATTTGTATTGTGCAACCAGCCTTCATTTTCAAAGCGATAACTCCATAGCCATTACATTAAAGGGCTCGTCTCCCAGCCCTGCCTGGCAGCCACTCTTCCCATCTCTGAAAGGGTCTCGTTTCCTGCTTTACATGAATCATATAATCTGTCCTTCTGTGATTGGGTCGTTTTCAGTTAGCATCATGTTTTCAAGAATCATCAGTGTAGCATATATCAGAATTTCTTTCCTTTTCTAATGCTGAATAATAATGATTTTCCATGTTACATATGACACCACAATTAGTTTATCCGTTCCTCTGTTGATGGGCACTTGGGATGCTTCTCCCCTTGGTAAATAGTGTTGTGTGTACCTAGGTGTACAAACACCTCTTCAAAACCTTTCTTTCATTTATTTTTAATATAAAACCCAAAAATAGAATTGCTAAATGGAAGACTTTTTTTTTTCTTTTCTTTTGAATTTACAAATATTTAAAGCTGCTTATTTTAGCAAAAGGCCTGAAATTGACAAGTATCCTGATCTATTAGTGTAAATTTATTCTGGTGTTCATAGAAAGCAGCTTGATTCATGGATGTCTACTTTAAAAAAAAAGGTGTGCATTGCTGAAGCTAAAGGTTAAAATAGTTTCCCCCCTATTGATTCAATCAGATCTATTAGACTATTTTGGAAAAGAAAGCAGGTTGGGTGTTTAGCCTCGTTAGCCTCGTAGGAGTGTCAGCAAGTGTCTGACGCCGCCTTGCTGCGGGTGCGCACCCCTGGCAGAAGCGGGTGATGGCTCAAGTGGGTGGGTCCTTGCCACCCAACTGCAGGTCCAAGGGTGATTGCCTGGTTCCTCGCTTCAACTTGGTCTAGTCCAGGGCCATCGCGGGCATTTGGGGAATGGATAAGTGAATAAAATCAGTATCTATCTCTCTCTTCATCTCAAATAAGTGAAAACAAACACGGGACTCAGCTGTCTGCCATGTTAGAATTCAAGTAAGATCGATTGAGCGGGAAGATGAAGGGTGATGGGGAGAAATGATTTTAGTGAAAAGCAAATAGAGCAGTGTTCTGTGAGAGAGTGGTGTTGTTTTTACCTCCTGCTAACCCTGCTTTCCTTTGTACATATTCCAGTTCATGTCCTCACACACATTTTTATAGTCAACATCATGATGTTTATACTCCAGTGCATGACTGCAATTTTACAATACCGTGAAAATTGCCTGTTTTAAACCTCTAAAAAAAGAGATTAAAAACAAGTTTCTTAACCTTAACCATCTGTTTTTTGTTGTTGTTGTTGTTCGTTTGTTTAGATTTATTTATTTATTTTGTTGTTTGAAAAGTGAATGGCCAAGCATGCCCTACATCAGGGACCTGGGATGGGTGGGAGACTGGGTGGGCTGCTCCCTGTATCTCCCCCTTTACCCCAGATACAGAAAAAAACAATGTAGAAGTAATAGTCTTACCCACTTTCCTGTAGCCCTTGAACCTTGGTGCCATAATTAACTATGTAAAGATTGTCAAATTTTTTAAAAGGGGAAAAAAAAAAGAAGAAAAATAGAGTGGCCCCAGAAAGAGGGAGAGACAGCTCTTCCATCTGCTGGTTCACTCCCCAGCGGCTGCAACAGCTGGAGCTGGCTGTGCTGAGGCTCAGGTTTCCCACATGGGTGGCCAGGGTCTCACATAGTTGGTCCACAGTCACATTAGCAGGGAGCTGGGCAGGAAGAGGAGACTGGAACCAGTGCCAGTGTAGGATGCCATATCACAAGCGGTGTAGCACTGTCCCCACCATCTGGTGGGTTTTTTTTGTTATTGTTTTTTTTATCCCTCTGGAATTTTTTTTTTTCCCTTTGTTCCTAAAAATTGTACAGAGTAAGCAGAATTTTACAACCTTATGGTGTAAAATCAGTTACATGTGATAGATTTATCTTTTTTTTTTAAGATTTTTTAATATTGGAAAGTCAGATTTACAGAATGAAGGAGAGACAGGGAAAGATCTCCCATCAGCTGGTTCACTCCCCAAGAGCTGCAATAGCTGAAGCTGAGCCAATCTGAAGCCAGGAGCCAGGAACCTCCTCTAGGTCTCCCACACGGGAACAGGGTCCCAAGGCTTTGGGCCATCCTCGACTAATTTCCAGGCCACAAGCAGGGAGCTGGATGGGAAATGGGGTTGCTGGGATTAGAACCAGCGCCCTTATGGGTTCCTGGCGCATGCAAGGTGAGGACTTTAGCCCCTAGGCTACTACGCCGGGTCCAATGGAACCATCTTAGGATGGCACTGAAGGTATTCTGCCTCAGTAAGATTCAGGGCTTATCTGGGTCACACTCAGCCACCACTTCAGTCAAGTTTTGTATTATAAGTAGTTTTCTGGCTGAGAGACAGTTGGGAGGTAAGGTTATCCAAACTTTTGGTTCTTTTATTTTATTTTTTTATTTTAAAACAATATTCAAGTTTATTAAACAAATTAAAAAAGGTTTTATAAAATGTTTAACTTTCGTCACCTTCAAGGTTTATGTTGCTCCCAAATTTTGCATATAATTGAACTTTCAAATCTGCTAACACCCATTGAATTGATTCCACTCTGGATTCTAAGGTGTCAATTTCTTCTTGCAAATTTTTCTTTGCCTCTTCTAACATTTCCTGTGTTTCTTCTTGTGAGTGGCTAATGAAAACATCACCAATTTGATAAGGAATCATCAAGCAGTCGTCATCTGCAAGCATGATATCATCACAAGCATCCTCTAAATTCTGGAGTTGTTTCTTTTTTACTTCTATTTTACTTCTTCTTCATGGTGGCCGCCATCTTAGGACTGGACTAAGAGGCCAGATGGGGAGGGCCGCAACGGCACGCTTACCCCGGGTCCTCTCCCTCGCCCTGCGCGCCCAGAACTCCCAGGGAAGTCTAACGCAGTCTCCTCGTCCCCTCCGAGTCCAAACTTTTGGTTCTAAAAATTAGCAGCCTAAAAACCCAGCTTTCCTGACTGTAGCCCAGTGAGCAGTCCCCAGCCCCGCCTCGTAAGCAGACAGCCTTTCTGTCAGCAGACAAGGTTTACAAGTGCTTGTCGCCTCACCTTGTGCTTATGACTTTGAGGTTATTTAATAATTTAGTAAGATTTTCTTTTTTAAGGACTCTCCTATCCAGCCTTTGTCAAACTCCTCGTGGCCTGAATGCCATGCTTGTCGCTGATGCTTAAATCTGTAACTGACGTCCTTTATGGCACTATCCCAATGATTTTTTTCAGAAATCATACATTTATGCTTTACAGAGCGCCAGTTTGATTCTGGTTTCACGCATTCTGTCTGCCTTTCTCTTTCAGTTCCTTATCCTCTTCCACTTGATAGCTTTGGGGATGGGCAGCAGATTTCAGAGTCTGGGCCCTTTGAATCTGACCCTTTGACTTATATTTGTTGTTTCCTCATTGGTACAAATGAGCTGATGGTAGCCACCTGGTAAGGTGGTGGTAGAATTAAATGAATACTATTTCATATGGTTAACAATCAGATCTTTTTATTTTCTTTTTAATATTGTTTAGAGAGTTGCACGCCCTCGTGGGCCTCTGATAAGGGTAGGGAAGGTCAGGTTTGGAGAACATTGGACTAGACAGATGTCGCAGTTTTTTTCCTCCCACGTCCGTAGGGAGGGCAAGGGAGGAAGCTGCTCTTTGCTGTAGTACTACATCAGCTCCCGGGGTGGGAGAGTCATTTGGTGACACTCTTAGAGACCCCGTTTTGGGGACGAGTGTTCCGAGACTGCTATTTGCGTGGTTTTGATAGTTCTGAGAAGTTGTTGGTTTCATTGTTCCAGGTCCAAAAAAATCTTTCCAAGGTCCGAATTGACAGAGTCCACCTCAGGAGCCTGGCACGATAGCCTAGTGACTTAAGTCTGTGCATTGCATATTCTGGGATCCCATATGAGCGCCAGTTCCTACCCCGGCTGTTCTGCTTCTCATCCAGCTCCTTGCTTGTGGCCCAGGATGGGCCAAAGCCTTGGGTCCCTGCACCCATATGGGAGACCTGGAAGAATCCCCTGGCTCCTGGTTTCTGATCCTGGCTCCTGACTTCGGATCAGCTCAGCTCTAGCCGTATTGGCTACTTGAAGGTCTTTATCGGTGTATCTCCTTCTCTCTGTAGATCTGCTTTTCCAATAATAAAAAATAAATATTAAAAAAGAGATAGAAAAAGAAAGAAAGAAAGAAAGAAAAGAAAAGAAAGAAAAAGTAAGTAAGTCAGAAAGTCTACGTCAGTACATCCGCAGACCCAGGAACATGCTACAAAGCTTTGCCAGAACTGTCCAGTATGGTCTACTTTTCATCCTCTGATGAGGAAGTCATGTCCTCCTGTGCGTCAGGACATGCTGTCTATTGCACAGGCAGCTGAGGAAGATCACTCCTGACGCATGCACTCCAAAGTTGGACCACACATCCTATGAGCTCAAACTCTTGTGTGCGCCAGCCAATGCAGGGTCTTGTGCAGTCCATCACGTGTACCAGCCAGCTCACATACCGGTGGATGCAGCTGCCTGGGGAGTTCTATCCCCAACCTTATCTCTCCTGTGAACTAATGAGTACTGTGGCCTTGCCCAGCCTATCCTGCCATAGGCTTGGTCCTCACGTACACCAGTGGGTGCCTCAGCCCTATTGGGGTGACCCTCAGTAACCCTTAGCACACCTACTCACAGCCCCAGCCCTGTAATTTTCACTGTGGTGGCGGTCGCAGTCCAGTGGCTAATTGGGTGTTCCCAAGAATCCTCTCCTGGAGTAATCTCAACTTCACTTGCATTACTTCTTTTTTTTTTTTTAAGATTTATTTATTTTTATTACAAAGTCAGATATATGGAGAGGAGGAGAGACAGAGAGGAAGATCTTCCATCCGATGATTCACTCCCCAAGTGAGCCGCAGCAGCCAGTGCTATGCCGATCCGAAGCCGGGAACCAGGAACCTCTTCCGGGTCTCCCACACGGGTGCAGGTTCTCAAGGCTTTGGGCCGTCCTCGACTGCTTTCCCAGGCCACAAGCAGGGAGCTGGATGGGAAGTGGAGCTGCCGGGACCAGAACCGGCGCCCATATGGGATCCCGGGGCGTTCAAGGCGAGGACTTTAGCCGCTAGGCCACGCCGCCGGGCCCTGTGATAAAAATTTTTTTTAAAAATCTTTAATTAAAAAATACTATTAGGAATGACTATCTTTTTTTCTTTCTTTCTTTATTTTCTTAAAGATTTGTTTATTTGAAAGAGTTTCTGAGAGAGAGAGAGCTTTTCCACCCACTGCTTAACTCTCCAGGTGGCTGCAATGCCCAAGGCTGAGCCCAACTGAAGCCAGAAGCATAGTGTAATTCCCATACTGGTAGCAGGGACCTAAACCTTTGAGCTGTCTTCTGTTGTTTTTCCTAGACCATTAGCAGGAAGTTGGGTTGGAAGTGAAGCCGTTGGGACATATGCTGGCATCCAAATGGGATGCTGTTGTCACAGGTGGAGGCTTTACTCACCGTGCTACAATGGCAGCTGTCAGACAGCCATCTTTGATTGGGACTCAGAGTTACGAATCAATTAAGTGGTGTTTTGTGTTTTTTTGTTTGTTCGTTTGTTTGTTTTTAAGTATTGTTAGCAGACTTGCTCCTCAGCTCCCCCAAACAGATATGAAAGGTAGAGAATTATTGAGGGACAGATGACATACCAACTTATTCTCCAGGTCGTACAACGTGTTTGTCATTAAAACGCGGGAGCGTTTCCTACTTTTGAGCTCTGAATGGGGCAGATGCTGCTATGTTGATTTTTACTTCATGCTAAGATAGAAAGAACAAAGATAAATGGCCTGAAAGAAGCTGGGTCAGTTTATATTTTTAAAGATGAGTTAGTTTCTCTTTTTTCATCCCCTTAACTTGTGTCTCCTGCCGAGTTTGATTCCTCTGGAGGTGTGGTACACCAAAGCCTCCCTGAGGTCCCAGGTCCGGCGGCTCCCGATTCACCATGTTGGTTTTTGTGGCATTTCTATCACAGTTGGCTCTGCTTTAGATGGTCACTGAAGAGAGTAAAATCAACAGACTTGTAGTTTGAGTACTTCAGGCATTTTAGACAGGAAGGAATTAAAAGCCTGGCTTCCGTTGTCTTAGCAAAGCTTGTAGAGTTGTAGCATTTTTTTAAGCCTATGTAAAAAAGAAAAGAAAACAAACCTATGTAAATATGCATTTGAATATTTTAAATAGTTTGGAAACATAGGTTAGGAAGAGTGAAAGCAGAATGACGGAGAAAGGAACGGAGGGAGGGAAATTGTTGCCTACTTGTTTACTCCCCCAAGTGGTCACAAGAGCTAAGGCTTGTCAAGAAGGAACAGGGGCGTAGAGCTCCCTGTGGGTGACTTTGGCCATCATCCTGCTGCTTTTCCAGGCACATTAGCAGGGAGCTGGATCGTAAGTGGAGCAGGCAGGACTTGAACCAGCACTCAATGGGATGTCAGCATTGCAGACCCACTTGTGGTGCCAAAATGCTGATCCAGGGTATTTTGCCTTAATTAATTCTGAATATCCAGGGATTTACTATACTATAAGGTATAGGCTTTTGCTACTGGAAGCTTTGTTAAAAGATTTGTTGTTTTTTTGGGAAGGCAGATATACAAAAAGAAGGAGATACAGATTCACTCTCCAAATGGCCACAACCACCATAACTGAGCCAATCCAAAGCCAGGAGCCAGGAATTTCTTCTGGGTCTCCCACACGAGTGCAGGGAGCTGAATGGGAAGTGGAGCAGCTGGGATACGAACTGACACCCATATGGGACCCCAGCAAATGAAAGATGAGGATTCAGCCACTAAGCTATTGTGCTAGACCCTGCTACTGGAAGTTTTTATACTCAATTCCTAATCCCTTAATACTACAAACCTTTGCTTTTGGCTGTTTTTCTGTATTACATTTGAGTTTCAGATTTTATTGGTAGATTTCTAAATAACCATTCTTCACTGAAAAGGACCAGAGTTCTGTGGGGAAATGGTTGACTGTGGTGCTGCTCAGGGTAATTGTAGAAGGCGGGGGTGCCCTGTAGTGCCTGGCATTCAGAAAGCACTTTCAGCTTCTTTATACACTGGAATGCCAGTGAGTAAGAAGATAAGTCCAAAAACATTGCCCCTCTGTGATCATCACAGTAGTGGGTGCCTGTGGAAGACATGAGAACAGAGTATTTCCCTTCATCCACAGGTTGCTTATGGGTGTAGTCACAGAGCAAAGGGCCAGGTAGCTCCTTTTTTTTTTTTTTTTTTTAATTTATGTTTTATTGCGAAGTCAGATATACGGAGAGGAGGAGAGACAGAGAGGAAGATCTTCTGTCCGATGATTCACTCCCCAAGTGACCACAACGGCTGGAGCTGGGCCTATCTGAAGCTAGGAGCCAGGAACCTCCTCCAGGTCTCCCACGCGGGTGCAGGGTCCCAAGGCCTTGGGCCGTCCTCGACTGCTTTCCCAGTCTACAAGCAGGGAGCTGGATGGGGAGTGGAGCTTCTGGAATTAGAACTGACGCCCATATAGGTTCCTGATGCATTCAAGGTGAGGACTTAAGCCGAGCCCCGTGCTGGGCCCATGGCCGGGTATCTCCTAAGGCACCTGGGCTCGGTGACCTCTCTGTCTGTTGGTGCCAAAAAGGCATAATCCAAATCTTAACAGCGTGGGAACCTCAGGAAATGAAACTTAGGATTTTGTCTTTTTCAAACTTATTGGGATCATGAAGGTACTAATAAAAGGAACAAGGAACTAGTTCAGATTGAAGGAGGCTAAAGAGACATGTTCGGTAAATAAAATGCATTATCATATTTTAGATCTTGCATCAGGAAAGAAAAATGGAGATAGTTGGCAAAATTTCAATATCTGTATTCCAGATAGTAATATTGTATAAATGTTAAATTTTCTCAATTTGAAAATAAGAGATTATCCTGATTTTTAAAATGTAAATACTAAAATATTGGGGTTAAGGGATAATGATGATGTCTGTAGTTAGCTTTCACTGGTTTAGAAACATACACGGGACTGGCATTATGGCCTAGTGGCTAAAGCTGCTGCCTGTAATGGCATCCCATATGTGGGTGCAGGTTTGAATCCTAGCTGTTCCACTTCCAGTGCAGTTCCCTACTAATGTGCCTGGGACAGCAGCACAAGACCACCGAAGTACCATCTGAGGACCCCTGCACCCCTGTGGCAGACCCACAAGTTCCTGGTTCCTGGCTTAGCTTTCACCCAGCCCTGGCTGTTGTGTTCATTTGGGAAGTAAACCGGTGAATAAAAGATCTCTCTCTCTCTCTGTCTTTTCCTCTCTCTGTAACTCTGCCTTTCTAGTAAATAAAGTAAATCTTGGGAAAACAAATAAAAAGAAACACATACACACAGGTCAAATAAATGGTTAAAAAAAAAGTTTGTTGATTGGTGAATCTGGGTGAAGCGCCTGCCAGTTTATACTAGTATACTAATCTTGTAGTTTTCTTGAAAGCAGTCATCTCACAGGAATTCCTAAGTCCTATAATAAGTAGAGAGCTACTTTCATCGTTAAAATAGTGTAATGGGTTCAAACTCTCTGGGGTGAGTAGGTCTTCTTTCTTCTTTTTCTTCCACATGCATTTTAATTAGTTGCCATCCTGTGCCTGTGAGAGGAGGTAAGATAGAGTGGGTGAGCGCTCTGAAAATGGAAGCTAACACAGGATTTTTAACAAATACAGTTACTTCTTACTTCTGCTTTTTCTATACAAAATATAGCTGTCAGTAGATTGCTAAGAGCAAACCTTAAAAGCTTCATAATTCACTATTCAGCTTAGAGGTCATCTACAATATAAAATTCCAAGTTTATATTGAATACCAATGACATGTTTGTGAATAGTCTCGCTTTTCTAAATACTTGCTTTCCTAAATCTCCTGGAGAACCTGTAGTATTTTTTTTTTCTCTATTTTGATCATTTCTGGGCTTCTGGTGGTTTTGATCTAAGTGATTCAAGAATGCTGCTTATAGGCCCCAACGTAGTAGCTTAGTGGGTAAAGTCCTTGCCTTGCATGTGCCAGGATCCCATAGGGGCACCATTCACGTCCCAGTTGCCCCACTTCCCCTCAGGCTCTCTGCCTGTGGGCTGGGAAAACCGTCGAGGACAGGCCAAAGCCTTGAGTCCCTGCGCCCACATGGGAGACCTGGAAGAAGCCTCTGGCTGCTAGGTTCATAAAGGCTCAGCTATGGACATTGTGCCCATTGTGGCTATTTGGGGATTGAATCAGTGGATGGTGGATCTTTCTCTCTGTTTCTCCTCTGAAACTGCCTTTCCAATAAAAAATAAGTAAATCTTAAAAAAAAAAAAAAAAAACCAGGGAGGGCCTGGCACAATAGCCGATTGGCTAAATCCTCATATTGCATCCGCCAGGATCACGTGTGGTGCTGGTTCATGCCCTGGCTGTTCCACTTCCCTTCCAGCTTCCTGCTTGTGGCCTGAAAAGTAGTCAAAGATTACCCAAAGCCCTGCATCCACATGAGAGACCTGGAAGAAGCTCCTGGCTCTTGGCATCCAATCGACTCAGCTCAGACTGTTGCAGGCCACTTGTAGAATGAGTCAGCAGACAAAAGATCTTCCTCTCTGTCTCTCCTTCTCTCTGTATATCTGACTTTCCAAAAAAAATAAAATTTTTAAAAAAAAAACAAAACCAAATGTTTTATGTATTTGAAGGAATAAAATAATCACATAATAAGTTTACATATTTAAATCAGTGTTACAGAGGTAAAGTTGCATAACATTAAATTCTCCAATTTTCAAGTGGGTAATTTGAGGCACTTTGACAAATATGTATGTTACATAGAAAAAAAACTATGCTACTACCACCACAGCCAAGATACAGAACATTTTTTTAATATATATGCAAAGAGATAGAGGGAGTTAGAGCTTCCATCTACTGGTTCACTCCCCAAATAACCACAACAGCTGGGTCTGGGCTAGGCCAAAACAGAAGGCAGGAATTCCTGTCATCTTCGAAATGGATGGTTGGGACTGAAGGCATCATCTGGTGCTTTCACAGGCAAGTTAGCAGGTCATCCTCAGTAGCCAGGACATGAACCCATGTTCCCAGATCAGATGTATAGAGTGACCACAGTACTGGCCCCATTCTAGAACATTTCTATAGCTCTAAAAAGTTCCCCAGTGCCCTTCTGCGATCTCTTCCTGTCTTCCAGCCTCCAGTGTCTGTTGATACAAGATCTTTTTCTTTCTTTTTTTTTTTTTTTTTTTTTTTGTAAAGATTTATGCGTTTATTTGAAATAGGTACCGAGAGATGGGTCTTCCATCTGCTGGTTCGCTCCCTAGATGGCTGCAACAGCCAGGACTGTGCCAGCCCAAAACAGGAGCCAGGAACTTCATCTGCTTCTCCCATGTGGGTGGTAGGATTCCTTAATGCTTGGGACATCTGCTGCTTTTCCCAGGCCGTGAACAGGGAACTGGATCCCAAGTGGAGCAGCCAGGACATGAACTGGTACCCATGGGGTACCACTGTCTCAGAGGCAGCAGCTTTACTTGCTATACAACAGCACCAGCCAGTGCCAGCAACTATTGGTATATTTTCTGTAACAATGATTTTGCCTGTTTGTAACTTTTCATTGAACTAGAAGCATACAGAATGTTTTTTTCCATTTGGCTCCTTTTGTGTAGTACATCCATGTTGTGTTTGCATCAGTTGTTGTGTCTTTATTGCTAAGCAGTATGCCATTTTAAGCATGTACCAAAATGTGTTCATCTGTTCATCCTTTGATGGACATTTGGTCCATTTCTAGGTTTGCCTTGAATGAATTAAACTGCTGTGAATATTTTCATACAAGTCTTTGTATGGATTAAGTTTTCTTCTGGTTTCAATTATTTCTTTACCATTTATTTATTTGAAAGCAGAGTCGGAGAGAGCTTTTGTCCACTGGGTTACTCCTCAGATGCCCTCAACAGCTTCTGTTTGTAAATCTGACTTTCCAGTCAAAACAAATTTTTTAAAAAAAACAAAAATTGTAGCAAAAAGTATATTCTGTTTGCTTTTTAACCACTTCATCTTCTCCATGTTTCCCTCTTTGGAGTCTGTGTTGAAATGCAAATGCACCCTCAGTGTTTGAGTTATTTGCAGCTGAGGCCATCTCACAATACAGGCTCATGCAGGATTTACTAGCTTCTCAGTGTGGAACACGGAGTGTTTATATACGTATTTTTGTTATTTGTTGGACTAATTTTCCGCTCAGAGTTAAGAGTCTGACACATAAGACCTGCTTCCTTTTCTCTTTGCGAATACATTCAACTACAAAGCACTGGAAAAACTAATTGTGTTTTTGTTTGAGTTGCTTCGGGCTTTTTCCATCCCTAGATTGAGTCTTTGTCTAAACGTATTACAATCAGGTCTTGTTCTTGTCACTCGTAACTTAACTCAGTGTTTGTTTGCTGCTGTCGTTATCTTGTTTGCTTGAGCGATGCTGACTTGGAAAGTGTGTCTGGTTGGTTTTCCCCAGGTGGTACAGCTGCATGCTGGGGAAGAAGTGCAGCCTGGCTCCCCTGAAGGAAGAGCTCCGCATCCAGGGGGTAAGGCTTCAGCGGCAGCATGGCAGGGCCGCACAGGCAGGCAGCCAGTAAAGATTTCCTTTACACTTAGCACTCGGGCTGTGGTTTCATGTTTTGCTTTTTGAAAATTCCATGGCTTATTTATTGTTTTTAAAAAATGTGTTTATTTTTATTGACAAGGCACTTCAGATTTATGGAAAGAAGGAGAGACAGAGAGATTTTCCATCCACTAGTTCACTCCCCAAGTGGCTGCAATGGCCAGGGCTGAGCCAATCCAAAGCCAGGAGCCAGGAGCTTCTTCCAGGTCTCCCACATAGGTGTAGGATCCCAAGACTTTGGGCCGTCCTCTACTGCTTTCCCAGGCCACAGGCAGGGAGCTGGATGGGAAGCCGAGCAGCCAGGACACAAACTAGCACTCATATGGGATCCCAGCACTTCATGATGAAGATTTAGCTATTGAGCCATCATGCCCAACCCCAATTTATATATTATTATTAAGTTTTTATTTGCTTAAATGAAAGGGAGGAAGAGAGAGCTTATGTGCCCTGGCCCTACTAAATGCCTCCAATAGCTGGGGCTAGATGGCAACCCAAGCTGGAAGCCGAGAACAGTCCAGCTTTGCAGTGTGGTTTGAGTTTCAGCTTCCTGTTGATGTGCCCCCTCCCCGGATGCTCAAGTGCTTCAGTCCTCGCCACCACGTGGAGGAGCCTGGAACTCCACCTGGGAGCTCTACATAGGTGGCAAGAGCCCTTTGACCTGGCCCAGCCTTGACTGCTGTGAACACTGGGGGACTGAACCAGTGCATAGAAGACTTTTTTGGGCTGCCTACCTTTCAAGTAAAATGAAAATGAATCAATAAATAGTTTTTTAGAACATCGCAAAAGCTATATAAAGTAGTTCCTTTTGTTTCCTAACAGCAGATTCATATTATGAATGATTCCCTGAAGAACTCTATTTTAGTTGTCTTACATATTTAAATCTTTTTGTCAGATCTGTAAAATTTTCCCTAACAGTTTGTGTGAGGAAAAAAAAAAAACTATGTGTACATAATTCTGTTGAGATAATGTGTTGATTGGCTATTAGGCAGCTATGCATGATTGCTTCTGAATAAACTGTTAACCAATTAGAAGGACTAGTAGATGATTTAACATGAGACAGCAGCCAGAAACATGTTGTGGAAAGACTTCTATTTGATGGGATGCTGTGTTTGTCAATTTTAGGTTCCTAAAGTCACCTATACAGAATTCTGTCAAGGCCGGACGATGCGATGGGCTTTAGCTTGGAGTTTTTATGATGATGTAACAGTACCAGTAAGTAGAGACCTTGCACGGGAGTCACCAGGTGCTACCTGGCAGTTGGTTTCAGTAGGTCATGAATGAACTAAATTGATATGTCCTGTTTCCCTGAAATATGTCCCCAAACAAACAGGACGTGGTCCTGAAAAGGAGACTGCTGACTGGGAGCCTTTCTCCATGAACGGGTGTAGTGGGTTTTGCTCCGCACATACAAATGCATCCCAAGTGCATCTTTCAGGGGTTGGAAATCCAGATCCCACAAGCTAGTGGCCATGCCTCAACTGCAGTCGCAGTCTGCTGCGTTTCCCTTCTGTCTGAAGGCAGACACTGCTGCCTGGGTTTGCGCCCTTCTGCTGTGCAACAAACAGCTGTGTCTCAGCCCTTGGATTAGCTCTCACATATCAACTGTTTTTAAAGCTGAGTGATAAGCCATTATCCTATTGCATTTTATTTGTTTATTTTTAAGGTTTATTTATTTATTTGAGAGTCTGAGTTACAGAGAGAGGGAGAAAGAGAGAAGCAGATCTTTTCATCCAGTGGTTCACCCTCCAAATGGCCACAACCACCGGGGCTGGTCCAGGCCAGAGCCACAAGCTTCTTCAGGGTCTCCCAATGGGTGCACAGGACCAAGTACTTGGACCATCCTCTGCTGGCTTACCAGGCACATTGGCAGTGAGCTGTATTAGAAGTAGAGCAGTCAGGTCTCAAACCAGCGATCTTATGGGATGCTGGCATTGCAGTAGCTAGCTCAATCCCCATGCCAGTTCCAGCCCCTGTTTTGGTGTTGTTTTAATATTTATTTTAAAGGTAAAACGTCAGAGAGAGAAAGAGAGTGGAGAAATGGAGAAAGAGGTATCTTTCATCTTCTGGATCATTCTCCAAATACTTATTACATCCAGGTCTAGGCTGAGCCAAAACTAGGAGCCAAGTACTTCATCCAGTTCTTCCACATGGGTGTCAGGAGCCCAAGCACTTGGACCATCATTCACATCATTCTAGACACATTAATGGGAAGCCAAATCAGAGATGGAGCAGCCAGGAATAGATCAGTTACTGGCATATGGGATCCTAGCGTTGCAAGCAGCTGCTTAACCCTTTGTACCACAATGCTAGCTCCACAAATTTATCTTTTAATTTTTCTGTGAATTTTTTAACATGTTCTTGTATATAAATAAAGCTTGCTGCCAAGCTGGCCAACCTAATAACTTTTGGGGGTATCCTGAGAGGTGGGATGGAGTGATGTGTGTCTGTCCTCACACTTCCCTGACGGTGCCTGACAGCTTGTCACCCTGAGTTGGAAACAGCATGTCACACATGGTGCTTACAGAAGCCTGCGAACCTGCTGCCGCTGGCCTTTCTGCATCCCACATAGCAGGCTTGTACCTGGGGCTCCGCTCCCGAGACTTTGGCTGCCCTTGGTCATCCAGGTTGTAGTAAATGATGCATAAGCAGTGTATCTCCACATCCCTTCCCTGATCTTGTAGAGCAGACATGTAGACTGTGACACACATAGGAGAAGCACAGGGGACAGTTTGGAGGTGCGGCCTCATTTCTGAGAACGTGAGCTCGTTTTAGGCAGAGCCTGGCCTCCCTCCGCTCTCAGGTGTGTGCCCCAGGCCCATTAGAATGGACGGACCGAGGGCTGTCCAGAGGCCCAGGCCTGCAGCAGTCACCAGTTACACATGATACTCTTTTTGATTTACACATACCCGGAAGGGTTATCCTCTCTGTTGTCTAGAATCCTGCAACCTTCCCCACTGAATGGTTAACACGGATTAGTCATGCCCCCAGGTGTCCCTGTGCAGGTGGCAGGAGCCACCAGCAAGTGGGGCAATACCTCTTCCAGATGCTCACTGAGAGTGAGCCCTGCCTTCCATGTTTGTGGGCAGCGCAGGTGGGGGACCGACAGGGAGTTCTAGCACTGGGCACAGCAGTTCAGAGACCAGAGTTACCCTGGCTCTGGAGTATTAGGAGCCATTTCAGATCCAAGCGTCAAAGGGCGTTGTGTTTGTGTGTTAGCAGAGTCAGCTTGTTTTGAAAAGAAGTCCCCTCAACCTGCCCCCCCCCTCAGGGCATCCGTTAGCTGTGTTCACAGCTCCCAGCCATCAAAGAATGCCGCTTGCTGGGAGCCTCAGATCTCTCCCTCCCCACCTCTGCTCCTACCTCAAGCTGTTAATGCATTCCCCAGTGTTCCATTAGGTACACTTAAATTACCACAGGGAAAGTGACAGTTTCTGGTTTGTAGTAACCCAGCAACAGTTTCCTAGCACTGGTGCCCTGAATCAGCAGCTGCCTTCCCTGCGGGTAGTCCTGGGGGACCCATGGGAGCCTCACTTGGGTATTTTCCCCTCCACCTGACCGCTCCCTATTCTGCCTGCCTTTTTGAGAAATTCACCTGACTTTTTGCATCTTGGGCCTGTTGGTGAGGTAGGAGGAGGATGGGGGCTCTTCAGACAGGAATAGAGCTGGTTAAGCAGAAATATTGACCTATTTCCCCACCCCCATCCCTGCCATTTTAGGGTAAATGTACCAGTTACTATGGCAACTTGTGTTTGCACTCATCTCAGGCCTACTGACTCGTTTCAGTTGGTGCTAAATGCCGGAAAATTCTGATGCACCAGTAGATCAAGCGCCTACACGACTCCCATTACAGTTATTTGGATTTGCTGTAGCAACAGAACAAGGAGCCCCGGCACTGAGGGCGTGTGTGCCATCACTGCTCACTGATGATGAACGGGAGGAGGCACGTGGGAGAACTGCTCATTCCAGAATTCTAACGAGCCACTTAGAAAGCCTCCCCATCCCAGCCTCCTTGGCTGCTCAAGGCATTGTCTTAGCTTTGCTTTATTTTTTTATTCTTTCTCTTTTAATATATATTTTTTTTATTGGAAAGTCAGATATACAGAGAGAAGGAAAAACACACAGAAAGATCTTCCGTCTGTTGGTTCACCCCCCAAGCAGCCCCAAGCAACAGCTGGAGCTGAGCCAATAAGGAGCCAGGAGCTTCCTCCAGGTCTCCCACGTGGATGCAGGGTTCCAAGGCTTTGGGCCGTCCTCGACCGCTTCCCCAGGCCACAAGCAGGGAGCTGGATGGGAAGTGGAGCAGCTGGGACACAAACTGGTTCCCATATGGGACCCTAGCGCGTGCAAGGCCAACATTTAGGCACTTGCCTATGGCACTGAGCTCTTTTTTTTTTGTCTTAAGGAAGCTTGACATTGATTAAAAGAAAGAGGGGAGGAGGCAGGAAATATAGCTCTAGTAAGTAGTGCAGTATCGATATGAACATCTCCCAAAAACTTGGGTTTTAAAAAGTATCCCCGGGCTAACCAAGAGAGATCTGGGTAGCTCAGCGGCTCTCTGAGCTTCACTTACCCCACACCCCACCTGCCTGCCACAGGGAGGGAAGGACAGAGAACCCCGCTTGGTTAACACTGCCCTCTAGCCTGGGCTTTAAAAAAAAAAAAAAAAGTATCCCCATGGTGGGGGGTGAGGAGACAGCTTCCTGAGCAATGCTCAGTTGGCTAATCCATTTGAGTGATTGGATTAAGTGGATATCTCCCTATTGGTGAGACATTTCTGGAACTTTCTTGTCCTGGGAGTTGTATCTAGAGGGCTTTTGGAGAGCAGGTGGAGGAAGGGTCAGATGCTAGAGTTACCTTTGTAGGTGTGGTTCCTGTGATCTGACCGTGCTGCACTTAAGCCACGGAAGTTTATAGTCCCTGGTAGCTGAGAGATTCCAAGAAGGTGCCCCCAGAGCTGCCAGTTGGAGGCAGACAGACATCAGCCGACTGTGTTAGGCCTCGCCACCATCTTGACAAGAGCTGGTGTGGCTCCATGAGCATGGGTGTGTTGGTTTAGGCGTGCTGCCTCCTGAGCAGCTGGCCCAGGCTCCTCCCAAGCTGATGTCTCCGGTCCTGCCTGGCAGCACCCTGTCCTGTGCCCCAGGTACCATCCTTGGGTCTACCGGAGCATCTCCCAACACCAGGTCAGGCGCACAGGCCCTCAGATGGTCACTGTTCACTGTTAAATTGACAACTGCCGTTCAGTGATCCCAGACTTATTTCTCAGACCAGCTGCAGCAGCCAACCACGGGGAACGGAGCCCTAGCATCCAAGTAGCAAAAAGTGCCATGGAGGCTCCACTGTTCTTCAAAACCCACTTCAATCATGTCTGTTATTCCATAATAGAAGTTTCTTTTCATTTTTTTAAAGTGTAAAATAAATTTTAAAGTTTTATTTTTAGGGCCTGGCACAGCAGCCTAGTGGCTAAAATACTCGCCTTACATGCACTGGGATACCATATGGGTTCTAATCCCGGCAGCCCCACTTCCCATCCAGCTTGCTGCTTGTGGCCTGGGCAAGCAGTTGAGGACGGCCCAAAACCTTGGGACCCTGCACCTGTGTGAGAAACCCAGAAGCTCGTGGCTGCTGGCTTTGGATCAGTTCAGGTCCAGCCATTGCGACCACTTGGGTAGTGAACCAGCAAATGGCAGATCTGTCTCTCCTTCTCTCTGTAAATCTGACTTTCCAATAAAAATAAATAAATATTTTAAAAAAAAATATATATATATATATATAGTAGGGAAAATTATTTATGTCATGTTAGACCCTGCAGCAGTTCTGTAAACATTAAAGGGTTTTTTGTTTGTTTTTTAAGATTTTATTTTTATTTGAAAGACACTCAGAAGGAAAGACAGAGGGCCCGGGGCGTGGCCTAGCGGCTAAAGTCCTCACCTTGAATGCCCCGGGATCCCATATGGGCGCTGGTTCTAATCCTGGCAGCTCCACTTCCCATCCAGCTCCGTGCTAGTGGCCTGAGAAAGCAGTTGAGGACGGCTTGGGACCCTGCACCCGCGTGGGAGACCCGGAAGAGGTTCCTGGTTCCCGGCTTCGGATAGGCCCAGCACCGACCGTTGAGCTCACTTGGGGAATGAATCATCGGACGGAAGATCTTCCTCTCTGTCTCTCCTCCTCTCTGTACATCTGACTTTGTAATAAAAATAAATAAATCTTGAAAAAAAAAAAAAAAGGAAAGATAGAGAAATGTTCCATCTGCTGGTTCACTCCCCAAATGGCTGCAGTGGCCAGAGCTGGGCCAGTGCGAAGTCAGGAGTTTCTCTTGTTCTCTCGCACAAGTGCAGGACCCCAAGCACATGAGGCATCTTCTTCTTTCTGGGACACATAAGCCGGCAGCGGCACAGAAATGGAGTAGCCGGGACTCAAACCAGCACCCATATGGGATGTTGGCACTGTGTGCAGAGGTTTAGCTTACTACTCCACAGCACTGTCCCCAGAAACGTGAAATAATTAATCACTGAGTTACATTAGCCAGGTGAGAACATACCGTAAATTACTCACTTTATTCCATTATTTTGACCAAGCGTGACAAATCACGGAAAACATCATATCCAGGCCGGCCGTGTGGTAGACCAGATTTAAGCCACAACTTGGGATACGGCATCCCCTATCAGATCCTGGTTCAGCTACTCCACTTCCAGTCCAGTTCACGTGACTGGGAGCACAGTGAAAGGTGGCCCGAGTGCTTAGGTCCCTGGCACCTAGCTTCTGGGACAAGGCCAGGTTCGTGGGTATCTTATTTTGATTTCAGCTTTGAGGTTTATACTTGCTGAAAGAATCCTTCTTGGAGCTTAAAATTGTTTTCAGAACCCACCTAGCTTACTTGGGATATTTTCTTAATGGACCACCTTTATGCTTTGAAAGTGAATTTCATGTTAATAGCTGGAGTCCATGGTATAATAAATAGTCCTTTGAGGTGGCAGCTTTAAGGAAATGACATTCCCTTGAATGTCCTGGTTTTCTTGGATGGATATTTGAATGTCAGACTTGCTCACCTATGCCATTGGGATTGCCCCGTGAAGTGGGAGATTCCCTGAGTTGAGCAGCCACACTTCCATTCATGTATCCAGCAGGGGTTTTGACCCTTATGTGATAGCCGGTGCCTAATAAGTACAAGGGCACTTAGGAAATTTGTGAGGAAATGGAATTAGCAGATAAAGGTTATTTTGTTGTGCGGTTTTGAAATCCATGATGGTTGTTTTGTAATGTGCGTTTCCCTCGTATGTGCTGAACAGATTTCTCCCGCACTCACATGGGCACCTGGAAGAGGCTCATGACTCATTTCTTCTTCTTTTTTCTTCTTTTGAAGTATTTATGTATTTGAAAGACAGGGTTTCAGAGGGAGAGACACAGAGAGCGATATTCCATCTGCTGGTTCCTTCCCACAAACATCTTTACCAGCCAAGGAGCCCAGGTCTTCCGGGTTTCTCCTGTGGTGCAGGTGCCTGAGCACCTGGGCCGTCCTCTGGAGCTGGATTGCAAGTAAGGTGCTGACATTGCAGGCAGCAGTTTTACTAACCACACCACAGCATCAGTCCCTCTTCTCGCTTCATCTGTCATCTTTCCTTCATCAAAGAAAAAATTCAAGCCCCCCCCCTTTTTTTTAAGATTTTTTATTTGTTGTGCCCGGCACGGTAGCCTAGCGGCTAAAGTCTTTGTCTTGCATGCACCAGGATCCCATATGGGTGCCTGTTCTGATCCTGGCAGCCCCATTTTCCATCCAGCTCCCTGCTTGTGGCCTGGGAAAGCAGTCGAGGACGGCCCAAAGTGCTGGGACCCTGCACCTGCATGGGAGACCTGGAAGAGGCTCCTGGCTCCTGGCTTCGGATTGGCTCAGCTCCAGCTGTTGTGGCCACTTGCGTTGCGACCACTTGGGGAGTGAATCGACGAACGGAGGATCTTCCTCTCTGTCCTCCTCTCTGTATATCTGATTTTCCAAATAAAATGAAGTAAATCTTTTTTTTTTTAAGATTTATTTATTTTTATTGTAAAGGAATATCAGATTTACAGAGAGGAGGAGAGACAAAGAGAAAAATCTTCAATCTACTGGTTCTCTCGCCAAATGACAACATTATCCAGAGCTGAGCTGATCTAAAGCCAAGAGCCAGGAGCTTCTTCTGGGTTTCCCATGTGGGCGCAGGATCCCAAGGCTTGGGGCCACAAGCAGGAACCTGGCTCACAAGTGGAGCAGGCAGGACATGAACTGGTGCCCCATGCAAGATGAGGCTTTAGTCGTTGAACCATTGTGCCAAGCGCGGTCTTTCCTCCTAATTGGTAGGCAGATCTAGAAGCTTGTCCAGACAAGGCTTGCTTTTAGTTTGTTTCCCTAAATGGGGGCAGTGGGTCAGGACTGCCATCCATGGGAAATGATTGACAGGCTCATGGTGTGTGGCCAGTTAGTGATTTAGAGCTGCGGAAGGATGCTTTTGTAACATCATTGCTTTGCTTTGCTTGCTTTGCTTATTGGCTGATATGCTTCTGTGACTAGTGATTTTTTTTTTTTAATGTATCATACAATCCTGTATGGTCTGGGATCCCCTCCCCCCATTTACCGCCCCCCGATTGATTTTTCCCATAATGTCACACTCTTCATAACAAGTTACAGTTCCATCAGTGTGTTATTTAAGTGTGCCCCGGCAGTGCTGGTACAGGCTATGTCAGACAGTCCAGCATCCCATTGTCTAGGTATGTCCAGCACTTTGTTGGGAGTCCACCTTTTGTTTGCAAGCAGAGATGCATGTTGTATTGTGTCTTCACTTCTGCATCTGCTTGCATGACTAGAGATTTCTCCTCAACAGTTATTTGATTGGTTGCAGGATAAATGCTTGAGTCTTTTATTTATTTACTGTAAGATTTATTTTTTATTTAATTGAAAGGCAGAGTTACAGAGAGAGGGAGAAAGAAAATGATGAAGTGTTTCAACCCACTGCTTCAGTCTCCAAATGGCCACAGTGTCCAGAGCTGAGCCATTCCGAAGCTGGGAGCCTTTCTCCAGGTCTCCCACGCAGGTTCGGGGTCCCAAGGCTTTGGGCTGTCTGCAACTGCATTCCCAGACCACAAGCAGGGAGCTGGATGGGAAGCGGTGCTCATATGGGATCCGGATCTGGCGTGTTCAAGGCAAGGACTTTAGCTGCTAGGCCACTGCGCCCAGCCCCATTTGTACACTTTAACCTGGCAAATTAACATAATAAAAGAAATGTCCACTGCGCTTTCCGTAAGGAAACAACACTTCCAGGCAACAAAACGTTGAGCCATGTCCTGGCAGCAGAGGGGCTGTTTTGTGCTACGCAACAGCCAGGGCTGGGCCCGGTCTGAACCAGGAGCTTAAGCCTCATCTCTCACGTGGGTCACAGGGGCGCAAGTTCTTGCACCATCTTGAGCTGCCTCCCCAAGTAAAGGAAGCAGGGAGCCGGATCCAAAGAGGAGCAGCTAGGACAGGAACCGGCGTTCTGATGCATGGGTACCAGCATACAAGTGGTGGCTTAACTTGCTGTACCCAACGCTGGCCCCAGTCCTTAATTTCTTAAAACTTGATCTTGTATTTTACCATGGCCCTGCCTATAAGGAATGTTTTATACAAATAAGAGGAAGCTCAGATGATTGTTGTAAGAAATGCTGAATTAATCTATAATCATTTTTAAAGCTTGATTGAGAAGACCTAGGGTATCTGCTTCTGAGTTTTTGTTTGTTGATTTTTTACTTGAAATGAGATAGATTCTTCTATGTCTCCCATGCAGGTGCCGAATCCAAAGGCTTTGGGCTATCCTCCACTGCTTTCCCAGGCAATAAGCAGAGAGCTAGATTGAAAATGAGTGGCCAGGGGCCCGGCACGGTAGCCTAGTGGTTAAAGTCCTTGCCTTGCATGCACCAGGATTCTGTATGGATTTTGTTTCTAATCCCGGTAGCCCCACTTCCCCATCCAGCTCCCTGCTTGTGGCCTGGGAAAGCAGTCAAGGACAGCCCAAAGCCTTGGGACCCTGCACCTGCGTGGGAAACCCACAAGAAGCTCCTAGCTCCTGGCTTTGGATCAGCTCAGCTCCAGCCATCGTGGCCACTTAGGGAGTGAACCAACACATGGAAGGTCTTTCTCTCTGTTTCTCCTTCTCTATATATATCTGCCTTTTCAATAAAAAATAAATATTAAAAAAAATAATAATCAAAGAATCCTTTAGGAATGCCGTATTTGTTACTTGCCATCTGTCGCTGAAGAGCTGGGCCAGATTGTGAGGGGAAGGCGCAGGAGTCGAGCCGGGAAGCTCTCTGAAACTGGGCTCTGCCTCGCCCGTCTTGCTCATTGACACTCCCTTAGGAAGTTGGCAGTAGACTCTTGCTGGAGCTCCTGTCGGCTGTGTTTGCATCTCTTTAGTGTCTGGAAGCAAAGAAAAGTCCGTTGTGACTTTAGAGAAAGCCAGCTCCGGCCTGCCACATGTCAAACAAGCAGTTCTAGAACCTTCACTGAGTCACGCAGTGCGTGACCCCTGTGATCACCCCCTCCGCCAGCAGACACAGGAGCGGGCTGCCGTGGGCTGCCGGTGGCCACGCTTGCCAACCAGTGTGGGGGTGCACACAGGGCTGCTGGGGGGCATGTCCCAGGGAGCCCTTGGGGAGCGCAGCCTTGAGTACGGAATGTGCAGTGGGGAATCGTGCTCTCCACCCCTCATCCTCCTCCCACACACACCCCATCTTTCTCCCTCTTCAGCTTGATAACCCTATTTTAAACTCCTTCATGCAAAGTGGTGGGTTCTGGGAAGACTACAGAAATTCTCTCTCTTACTGGGAGGTTGAGTAATAGCAGTTGTACTGTCGTGATGTGTGACTTCATCCGGTCTTGTCTGGACAGAATGGAGGGAGTGCAGGCCCAGGCAGGCCTCCGAGCCCATGGTTAATACCTCCAGAGCAGGCTGGCTCACAGCCGCTAGGCTTGGTCCTTCTCTCTCTTCTAAGTGTGTTTGTCTAAGATTCTTTAATTTCAGCTTTTTTTGGCACTACTTTAAACACTTGAAGTAACCTGGCTAATTTGGAGGATGTGTGTGTGTGTACACATACACGCATACGAGTGTAGTGTGGGCTGTTGATTTGTGTTCCGGGGGTCTCTCCCAGTCATTTCAGCTTGTTAACCTCGCCTGCTTGTTTTGCCCCTAATCTTTAGTCCCAGCCCTGGCTGTGTGGCCATTTAGGGAATGATTCTTTCTGTTACTCTGCCTTTCAAATAAGTAAGTAAATAAATCTCTTTTAAAAGTCAGTAAGTAAAAATCTATCTTGACACAGTGTTCATAATATTCATGGTCTTAGCAAAGAGCTTTTGAAAAAAAAATTACCATTTAGGAACTTTTGCTTAAATTGTAAGTACGGTGGAGTTGTTCAGTTTCCAACATGGAGTGTGAGTCCCTCTAGTGGGTGCTGTTCAGCTTCCGGGCGTTGTCAGTCTCTCACGCCTCAGGGATGCGATCCAGCCTTCTTCCAGGCTGTTCCTCCCTCTGCCATGCCCCCCCCCCCCCCCGCAGCCCTGTGGGCAGCACCCTCCTAGGCCTCATCCTGACACGGGAGGTCTCCACGGACCCGGCCCCCCAGCCAGGCCTGGGCGGTGGGGAGCAGAAGCCTGGAGTACATGTTCCCATTCAGGATTGAGTTCTTTGGGTTTCTTTCTCGTCTTCTGCACGCCTGCGTTTTTCTTTCAGTCACCACCCAGTAAGCGGAGGAAGCTGGAGAAGCCGCGGAAGCCCATCACCTTCGTGGTGCTGGGGTCAGTGATGAAGGAGCTCTCCCTGAAGGCCGAGGCGCTGGGGGCCGAGGCGCTGGAGGGCATCGTTGTGGTCACCACCTGGATTGAGAAGATCCTCACCGACCTCAAGGTGCCTGGCCAGGCTGGGGGCTCACGCTAGTTTTATTACTTTTTTTTTTTTTCTGTCTTCTTTCTTTGAAACGGATTTGGGGGAGAAAAGCAAAGCAAATTTCTATAAAATGTTTTTCCTCCAAATAGGTGCAGCATAAGCGAGTTCCCTGTGGGAAAGAGGAAGTTAGCCTTTTCCTAACAGCTATAGAAAACTCCTGGATCCATCTGAGGAGGAAGAAGAGGGAGCGTGTGAGACAGCTGAGAGAGGTGCCCCGCGCTCCCGAGGACGTCATCCAGGCCTTGGAGGAGAAGAAGCCCACCCCCGGGGACAGGGCCCCCGAAGGTCAGCCCGCCACGGTCAGGGACCGCTGCCCGAGCCAGGAGTCGCCCTCCCTGAATGCAGAGGAGAACACAGACCCCGCGGAGGGACAGAGCGAGGAGAAGGCAGGGCCGGAGGCTGCCGAGAGCGGCCAAGGTGCCAGCCACGGGGCCCACGACGCGGAAATTCCTGAGTGCCTGGGCAGCCCTGTGGCTGAGAAGGGCAGGCCTCCGCCAGGAGTGGCAGGACACTATCTGTTCAAGTGTCTGATCAACGTGAAGAAGGAAGTGGGCGACGCCCTGGTTGAAATGCACTGGGTTGAGGGCCAGAACCGGGATTTGATGAACCAGTTGTGCACCTACCTGCGGAACCAGATCCTCAGGCTGGTGGCCAGCTAACTGCCCCGGCCTGCCTGGAGAGGCTGGAGAGGCTGCGGGCCGGCGGGGCAGACCCGCCACCGGGATCACTGCGAGAGAAACCAGTGGAACCGTGTACAACCACCCCAGCCCCGCCTCCAGAGCCCCCACTCCCACTTTTTTAACTTCCAGGGAGCTGCAGTGTGGCCACTCAGGAGCCATCAATAAAGCAGGAGGGACTTCAGGGTGTCTCCGCTGTGGACTGTTGTGGCGTCTGATCTGCGTCTGCAGGCCCTCTCCCCACACTCCCTTCAGCAGACCCTGGGTTCTGCCCCAAGGCTGCACCTGCTCCATCCTGAGAAGGGAGCTGACCCATATGAAAGGCAAGGGGGTCCCCAGAGCAGCCTTAGTAGCACCAGGAAGAAGGACCAGTTGCCGTTCCCGGCCTCACTTTGTCAGCGAGCCCTGCACTTAGATGGGCTGCCAGCAGCCACTCCAAGTGCCATTTTGTGGCAGGACATTGAAGTGGAGCTTGTTTCATTCTTAGCGTAAGAATGCTCAGAATCAAAACCTTTCCGCATTCTGTGAGTCTGGCTCAGAGTGGCGTTTTCTTAGCTTTCAGGGGAAGTGGGAACACAGGGCAGCCAATCCATGGGGCCACTGGGGAGATCCTGGGGCTGCTTTCTGTGAGGTTGGTTTCAGGGTGACCCACTGCTGTTGGCACCTTCAGCCCTGTCCTCAGGCACACCTGTCAGTCACAGCACCGACAGTGAACAGAAACCTCTGGAAAGGGAGTCCCCTGTTTGGTCTGGCAAGTCAGTAATCTGCCATGCTTGACTAAAACCTTTGAATCCAACCCCACGCTGTGCTGGCGGTGGAGGAGGCCACCCGCCACAGAGCAGCACAGCCAGCCCTCCACGAGGTGGCTGGGGCAAGGGCAGACCACTGCTGGCCTGGGGGGTTGCCTTGAGGCAGGTAGATGGGGCCCTCACCAAAGCTGGAGGGAAGGGAAACAGCTGCCTCCCCAGCCCATGGACTGGCTGAGTTCTCACTGGCTGTAGTCCCGTGTCTCGCAGGATTCATTCAGAGGGCTCTGTGACCATTGTGGGAGTGGCACCATAGCATGGACAGGGGTCAGGAAGCTGAGGAGGAGGCAGAGCCACTGTGCCATGCTCATGTGTCAGGGCCAGAGGCTCACAGCCAGTGTGCAGGCCTGTCCGTGGGCTCCCCACCAGAGCAGCCTGTGCCGGCAGGACGTCCAACCAGCATCACACCACACAGATGCCAACCCCACGCTTAGATGCCTTTGATAGGATTGCACACAGTTGCGTTGAGTGCCCCCTGCTCATCTGGGAAAATGGAACCCACAACAGAACCGCCCATGGCCTCGGCATTCCCGACTGGCCCCCTGTTGTCTCGGTGTGCGTCCTTCCCAGCCTGGTGCGTGTCGCCTGGCCGTGTGGGTCCACGCAGCTTGGGATGTGCGCCTGTGTCTTCGGCTCTCCATGTAGCATCTTCTGCCTGTGTGTCTGCTGTCAGGCCTGGTGTGTTTATTTACACTGCTCACCTGTGGAGAATGTTTCCGGCACTGAGCTGATCTTTGAGTCTGATCTTTGAGCTCCCCAGAGGATGTGACTGCAGCCAGGAAGGTGTGCGTGTGCCTGCGTGCGTGGTGGCTCCCAGGTGAAGGCGTGGCAGCGGCTTCACAGCATGAGACTGCACAACCCCCCCCCCCCAGCCAAGAGGCCTTTGCTTCCTCCCAAGGAGACAGATTGTCAAGTGAGAGAAAATGTTGTAGCCGAGGGATCTGCCAGTTGGGTTCTGCACTTGCCGCCTGACGAGGTGATGTGTGGAGGGGAAAGGACGCTCCGCGGAAGGAGGTCACTGGTGCACGTGTCACAGCGTGGAGTAACACTCTCCTTAGGTATGGGGGTCAAGTTCCTATTGGCAGATCGGTTTGAAATTAAATCTTTGTGGTATTATCTTGAATTTATTCTGGCCTCCGGACTTGCCTTCTGATCTCTTGATAGCTAAAACCAGAGCAGAGGCCAGGCTTGTTTGCGCAGGTCAGCTAAGGCTGCTTTTGTTCTCCGGAGGCCGCTCGGCTCCCATCATTTTGGTTCCGTCACCCCACATTCCCTGCGTGGCTTTGTGGCCCCTCCTGACAGGGCTGTGGGCTCTGTGCTGGCGCGTCAGCCCATCTTAAGGGTTCCTGTTGATCTGTGAACATGTTAGAAAACAAAACCTTTTTTCTTGGTCGAAATCAAGGCTAAATTTGTGAAGTCATCAGTAAGGTCTAACAGGAATGATAGAAGCTGAAAGATGTGAGGAAGATACAAAATCCTGAGCCTTTTTTGGGGGGGCGGGGGGGACTTACTGGGCATTTGACCAGCCCTGGGAGGAACCCATCTCCCTGGCCCAAAGTCACAGCATTTCCCTCAATGGCCGCACGGGGGCAGCTGTGGCCCTTTAGTCATGCACCTTAACTTCCCCGTGAGAATGGGTAAAACTGTGTCCCTGTTATGTTCTGGAAATACGCAGTCGCTACCCAGATAAGTATTTTATGTAAGCAAGCACATTTTTTATGTAAGTATAATTTGAAAATTAAAGCATCAAGAGAAAACATCTTTTTATCCACAGTTTACCTGTATCAACCTCTTCATTGTTTTAAAAATATAATCTCAGTTGATTTTTTCTTTTCTTTTCTGTCCTTGAACCAACCCTTGGACGAGTTCTTTGTTGGTTGGAGTTGGTGGGGATCCAGCAGGGGGAATGTTCAGTGATTTTCAGGCAGTAACTTCTCATAAGCTTCTGTTGAAGGAGGAGTACCCGCAGAGAGGCCCCAGATGGGAGCTGTCTCCACGTCCCTTGGTCACTGTCTCCACGTCCCTTGGTCACTGTTTGGGTGTCTGGTTGGCCTGCAGGCAGGTGTGCCCTGTGCGATTTAGATCTCGGGTCGGTGAGGGCGCTGCGCCGCCGTGTGCCATCTGCCGGCCAACAGCCCCTGTGTGTGCTCGCGGGCGGCTCTGTCCACTCTTGTTTTCAAGGTGCTGTGTATCTGTCCAGCACAAGAGAGAAGGCCCAGGTGGGCGCACCTAAGTCAGGAGCCCTGCAGGGAAACGTGTGGCGGTCTCCACATGCTGCTGCGGGCAGGATGGGGGACTGGGGTGCGTGAGGAAAGCAAGCCGCGGCCACGCGCTTCTTAGGGAAGCTGTGCTCAGAGAGCCGGTTTGCCAAGTGCTCCGGGCCCTTCTCAGGATGGCTTCTGTCTCCCGGAGCCAGGCCCATCCCCCCCGGGATGCATGTCCACGGGGGGCTAACCCCTCACCCCAGCCTGGGCCTCATGTGCGCACCAGTGTTCAGCTCGGCTCTGTGGAGACACCCGCAAGCCTCTGCTGTGACTCAGCCAAATGACTAAAACAGCGGTTTGTTGTTTTAATTGCTGGTTGGAACAGCTAACGCTGCCGCTCAGCGCCTGTGCTTTTACTGCAGGGAGCGTTGTTGTGACTGCACGGGCCTCGCACCTTCAAGTGCACACCCAGGCGGGGGGGGGGGGGACGTCGGGCCTCCAGGCACCGTGCTGGGTGCTTGGTGCTCAACCAGGGAGCCGAGGAAAGAAGACAGAGCAGGAAGCAGCACGGGCAGACATCACAGTGAAGAGGGCGGGGCCATGGACACGCAGACCTCCTTGCCAGCTGCCCCAGGGGAGCTGAAGCAGGTCAGAACCCAGATGCGTGGTTCCCAGATCTGTGAACAGCTGTGGACCTTTTTTTTTTTTTAAGATTTATTTTTTTATTTTTATTGGAAAGTCAGATGTACAGAGGAGACAGAAAGGAAGATGATATTCCATCTGCTGATTCACTCCCCAAGTGGCAGCAACTGCCAGAGCTGCACAGATCCAGAGCCAGGAGCTTGGTCCGGGTCTCCCATATGGATGCAGGGACCCAAGGCTTTGGGCCGTCCTCTACTGCTTTCCCAGGCCACAGGCAGGGAACTGGGTGGGAAGCGGGGCCTCCAGGATAAAACCTGTGCCCATGTGGGGTCCTGGCATGTGCAAAGTGAGGACTGCAACTGCTAGACTTGGCTCTGTGGCACCAGGTCCAGCGGCTCCCCTCGTTACAGAAGGGACCGGTGGGTGGATGTGCTCCACCTTGGCTCAGTCCTGGACCTGCTGGCGTCCACCTCTCCCTGCTGCAGCGCCATTGACGGCAGGAACCCCCTAGGATCCTGCTCTGAGGTTCCAGTTTCTGGTCAGAAAATCTTTACCAATGGACTTGTATAAAGGCTGGTACTTCAAAGGTGCGACTCTAGGTGCAGAATACAACCCCCATTTTTAGTGTTAAAAGAGTTCTCGGGCCCCAGCGGCATGGCTAGCGGCTAAAGTCCTCGCCTTGAACGCCCCGGGGTTCCCATATGGGCGCCGGTTCTAATCCCAGCAGCTCCACTTCCCATCCAGCTCCCTGCTTGTGGCCTGGGAAAGCAGTTGAGGACGGCCCAATGCATTGGGACACTGCACCCGTGTGGGAGACCCGGAAGAGGTTCCTGGTTCCCGGCTTCGGATCGGCGCGCACCGGCCCATTGCGGCTCACTTGGGGAGTGAATCATTGGACAGAAGATCTTCCTCTCTGTCTCTCCTCCTGTCTATATCTGGCTGTAATAAAATGAATAAATTAAAAAAAAAAGTTCTCCATTTGAAAGGCGAGGCAACAGAGAGGGGAGAGAGAGCTTCCCTTCGTGTCTGCTGGTTCACTCAGTGCTGGCCAGCAGCCAGGAGCCAGGAGTTTCACCACGTCTCATATGTGGGTTGCAGAAACCCAGGGAATTGGACCATCATCTGCTGCCTTCCCAGGCACATAAGCAGGGAGCTGGATTGGAAGAGAAGCAGCCTGGAGGGTTTGAAGCAGCACCAATATAGGGTGCCAGTGTCCCTGCTGACAACCCATCGTACCACAATGCCAGAACAAAACTCCAGTTTCCACATTTCAGAGGGAGGAACTGGAAACCAACATTGCTTGTCCATCTTCTACACAGAGGCGACAGTGTCCCTGTGGTCACTGAAGTGCATGGCAGCTCAGAGCACGTCACTGACCAACGTTGGGGTTGTGACACAGGTGGTCACAATGAAGGGATTTAACCTGGCGTCCAAGGAGCTGAGACTGGAATCTTAGGTATCAGCAGTCAGTGACTGGTGCACCTGCAGCGGAAGCGCACTGCCAGTCGCCCAGGAGCCAGCAGTGGGGAAGGCAGCCCCCGGGCACCTGCACAACAGGAGCACGTGTCCCTTATGCTCTAACCCACGATCAATGAGCAAGAGTTAGGAAGTGAAATTGCTGATAATTGCTTCTTAATTTATGCTACCAGATCTTTCCAGAATCTTGTGTTTGGCAGTCACACAGATAATTAAGCTGTTAAGGAAACCACAACATGAAATGTCTAGTGAGAGCTCACATTGGATCAGAAACTGTGTGAAATAGCTGATAATTAGGTAGTGACTCTTTGACAATACATAATTGTCTAATAATGAAAGAGAAGTCAATAACTTTTTTCTTTGTTGACTCTGTGAACCCCGTTCCTATCCCAGTGTGCTCTCCAGGCTTGCTGGAGAAGGCAGCAGTAATCACTGAGGACAAGTCCCCTTCCCCAGGTTGGATGTGTAAGTCTGGGAACAGCAGCGGCTGCCTGCCATCTGGTGGCCCCATTCACAGAAGTGTGGCCTGGGAATCCAGAGACGCGCCAGGAAATTCCCAGCTGGGCGCCTTGGCTGGCTCCTGCAGCTGGCGGTCCCCAGGGAGGTGGCAGCTTGTGCTGCTACTGTGCAAGACAGGAAGGCAGCTTGGGGCGGGTCGCTGAGCGGATGCCCTGCAGGGTGCTATGGGAGGGGAGGACCTGTTCCCACCAGCATGCCAAGGAATGATGCCTGGGGGAGGGAGAGCCCTACCTGGCCGTCCCAGGATTCCTGCCTTCGGGGACAAGGCCAGCTTGGCTGGGGTGTCCATGAGCTCTGGGCAGGAAGAAGAGGAGTCACCATTCACTTCCATCCCCACTGTGGTCATGGCCGGGCTGAAAGAGCGGCCCAGTGTTGTTAAGTCATCTCCTTTTCTGAGTTCATAAGCAGTAACTGGCTTCTGAATCCTGCCAAGCCACTTCTTAGAACAGTGAGCCACCAGGCTGTGGCAGGGGACAGTGTGGTCACCTGGTGCCCTGCCCCCGGCCCAGGGCTCTTCCCAACACCCTGTGGCTGCCCTGGCCAGAACTTTCAACATGATTCCCTGGCTTCTAGTTGGTGTCCTCCATGCTGGGGGCCTCCCAGTGCTGCACACCAGAGCACAGGCCTCTGCTTGGCCTCCAGCCACCTGCTGGCCATCTCTGGACCCTGACTGTCAGACTCGGCGCCTTCAGCAGTGACTTGTGCACCCTGCATTGCCACCCAGCCAGCTGTCCCAGGGGACAGAGGTCTGCCTTTCTCTGCCTTTTACCACGCAGGTCCATAGTCATCGCCGAATCCCGTTCGCTCTACCCTAGTGTCCTCTCCTTGGTGGGGTGGGCGTGCACTCTTTCCTGTGGCTCCTCATGGCTCACCTGGACTGCAGAAAGAGACTCAAGACTTTGGGGAGCTTCCGCTTCTTTTGTGGGGGTGCAGGGAGATGATAAGCCTACTTTGGAGAGGAAGGGAAAGGAGAGAAGCAGCTACTCGCACACAGGCCAGGTCAGTGGAGTTTGGGCCCTGTGTGACCCCAGTGGGGTGAGGACCTTGCCCACCAGGCCCAGGCTGGCCTCTCATCCCTGGAATTCCACTTTGTGACAGTGCTACGTTTCATTATTAACTATTTAGAAAATGTTGCATTGAAAAAAAAAAATTACAGTGCCAGGACTCAAGTGAGGTGATTTGTCATCTAAGTATTTGTATGTCATCTAAGTATTTTTCTTAACAGTAAACATGGGATCATGTTATGCACTGCTGTTTGATCATCGTCTTCCTTTGGCAGTATTTGCGATAACTTTGGGTGACTGTGAGCTAACAGTGTGAGCTTGGAAACTTAGGAGCACATGAACGCGCAGCTGGCACGCTGCCCCGGGCTGCTGCCTGGACCACTTCCCTGCTGTCCTCAGGAAGGGACGCTTAGGCACCTGTTCCTAGGGGCCGTGGCTCATCCCAGCTGCCCACGGGTCCGTGGTAAATTTCCCTTGTGTTAGGGTGGGTGTCCAGGAGCAGTCCCAAAGCACAGGGTCTAACTCCCTGCAGGCCAGGCGTTAGGTGCCCAAGTACCTGGTGTTAGGATCCCTTCCCCTGGGCACCTGGGTTCACCCTCACTAGCCCCGCGAGGCCACTTTTCCAGCAGTTCTTTGCCACTTGGTAGGCAAGGGACTATGTCGTGGTGTAAACGGTTATGCCATCAGCGAGGTCAGACATCTTGTATGATGCTTACATTTGTCGTATTTAGTATTTTACATGCTCTGTGCTCAGTGGATGGAAAACTCATGTCGTCTAGCACCGCCTTGCAAGGCACAGTTTGCCCGGACTGCCTTTTTCCTGTTTGTCTTATGATGCTGTTGCTTGGTTTGTGCATCCATTCTGCCTGCCCCACTGTTCCTTCAGGGGTTCCGTGTTTGCCTCTGGATAGCAAACACTTCAGCACCCAGATAGGAGAGTGGGTGCCCATGTGCTGGCGCTCCTTGGCGAGCTGTTCCTGGCTTACAAGAGTTTTACAATCAGCGCTTAATCACTATAGGTGTGTGGGGCAAGTTCTGGGTTGAGATGACCACAGGGCAGCTCTTTAGAGAGGTGACCGGAAGCTGTAGCAGTCCCAGCTATGGTCTCTCCCTGAGGGGACAGGGACCAGAGCAGGTCTGGGTGAGGAGGCCAAAGGGGTCCCCTGCCTGGAAGTGGACAAGGAGCACAGGCCTACTGCGGTGTGGCTGAGGCTCAGACACCTGTCCCAGAATCAACCAGCATTGGCAGCCCAGCTCTCCAAATTTGGAGTCTTAATCTTGCACCCTTGAATCCAGCATGAACTTAAGGGCTGGGCGCTGGTCACACTGCTGCCCGGCTGCCCTGGGAGGGGCCTTCCCTGTCTCTGACAGTCCGCAGCCATGTGGGAGCCAGCTGGCTCCTGACTCACACAGGGAAACTCCGCCCTCTCCCAATTCACTCCTGCACGCCGCTACAGCCTTGATCCTGCTCACTCAACTCCCCAGAAGTCTCAGCCTCCCTCCTTCCCAACCCTTACCCCCCATGCTACCTCCCCCCCCCCCCGTGCTTCTTCCACCCACCTGTGCGACCCGCTGGCACCCTAGCCCCTGCCCCTCTGGCTTCCGGGCTTGATTTCCCAGCAAAGCTCAGGGTGCACGGCTCCTCCCTTCTTCCTTGTGATCTGCGTTTCTTCCCTTGTTACTCAGCATCCACACCCATGGCCACCGGATAAAATCTGCCGCCTTGCCCCAGTCGCTTTTCGAGGTCAGCACCGGCTGCAGTGAGGGGCAGCTCCCACCAGGCGCAGCTAGCAGTGCCCTGCTCCAGGGCTGCCTGCAGCACAGTGGGTTCCCCCTCATCCCCGGGCTCCGTACTGTGCATCTAAGTGGGGTTCAAGAGCATTCCTGTTCTTCACCCATTTCCAGGGGCTTTCAAACATTTTGGACCCCAGGCCAGATGACCCAGAAGGTCTTACAGACACTGGCAAGGAGGTCACTGAGATAACACTAGGTGACGTCAACAAGGAAGAGGGACCGGGCATGACTGGGGAGTGGAACTGGATTGTACCTGTTCTGGGAGTTCCAGCAGGTCCTCCAAGGACTGACTCACCTGGGGAAGGGGAAAGGCTTCAGGCAGCTTGGAGCTGCAGGGAGCGGCTGCTCTGTACCCTCCCAGCGATGCTTCAAAGTCCTGCGCCTCATCCACGCTGGGCTTATCAGGGGAATCAGGTTCATCGGCCAGTCAGCCTTACATCCACTCAACTTCTTTTTATTATTATTACAGAAGTTTACTTGCCTGATGTTCTGAAGTAGAGGAGCGTGCAGGATCCCTGGAACTTCCTATGTAGTCACCCTAGCCTGGCGGGAAAGAGTCAAACTCACCCCTTCCAGGTGTGGCTGTGGGGCTTTCTGCTCTGTAACCTGCCGCAGAGGCCTCTTGGCTGTGGCTGGAGTGGGCACACATAAAATATTTATCAGCTAAATGCCTGGCGCGCCCCTGTGTGGGTACCTTCTGCCCCTGCGGCTGAGTGACTTGGACCTGTCGCTCTTGCTTTGCTAGGGCTCCCCTGCAGTCACTTTCAGGGTCTGTGAAGTTGGTCCTAGAGTCTGGCACGATTCCTGGACCTCACAGGAGTGTGTGCATTTTGGGCTTCCCATCTCTCCCCAGCTCACGTTTGGATGGGAAGCTGGGAAACTGTTTACTTGTAGCCCTTGGAATTGCAGATCTGACGCTGTGTTGGAGTGAGCAGTGGAGGCCAGGAAGCCAGTCTGTCTAAGGCAGTGTCTCTGGTTCGGCCTATTAAACACTAAAGGGACAGAGAGGGGTTTGAATGCAGTGTTGGCATGCTCAGGACTCGAGAATGACAAAGTGCAAGTCCTGGGAGGAAGCGTCCTGTGGTGGGGGACCGCACATGTATTCTGTCCCACAAGTCCTGAGCGCCGAGAAGCCACGGGAAGATTCGGGAAGCATTTCCCGCAGATGCCTGACCTTTGGGGAAACTCCAAAGCAGCCGAGCTTGCTGCCAAAGCATCCAAAACAACTGTGCTCTCTCCCTCAAGTGACTGCAGTGGCCAGCTTCTTCCCTGGAACAGGAAGCTGGAGCTACAGTGATAAGCTTAGCCCTCCTAGTCACCCCACCCAGGGAACCCCGGCTCTTGCTTGCAAACCTCAGTGGCTGAGGAATTGTGCGTGGCCCCTTTCAGGCTCCCGCAGGCAGTGATGGCCCGAGACGCCTCCTCTCTCAGCCTTAGCTTCTGCCTAGCATCCCCTGGTTGCTGTCCCCATGTGACCCAAATAAACACGATCATGTGAAGCCAGGAGGGCTGTTTGTTTTAAATAGCAAGCATCTCCTCTAAGCTCCGGAGCAGATGGGGTACTGGGGGCCGGGGGTGGGGAGGCAGCCAGCAGCCAAACCTGTGCTCGCCCCACTTTGATCTCCTGCTCCCACGCCCCCCCCCCAGGAAAAGCTGTCTTCAGGAAGAGGCGTCTGCTTAGTGTGGGTCCCAACAAGGAGAGTTAGAAGAAACCTCCTCCATCCCCAGAGCTGCACAGGGCATGACCACCTGAGGAGGACGTTTGTGTCCACTCAGTGCCCCCCCACAGGGCTGACCCCAGGCTGGCCGGCACAAGGGTCACCTAAGCTCCCTAGCCCCCACACCCAGCCTACTTAGTACCTCAGGATTTCCTGTTTCTGTGATCACCCAGGGTGGGCCAGGCCCTGAACACCTGCAGCAGGTGGCAGAGCCCTAACAGGCCAACATAGGTGTCACTCTCTCAGGACCGGAGAGCTCATCCCACAACCAAACACTGCCCTGCTCTGCTCCTGCCTCATCCGAAGCCCAGGCCACGGCACTTTGGCATTGGGGCCGCCAGGATCACACTCACCTTCACCACATCCCTGATTTCCAGGGTTTCACCTCAGGATGTGCTGTGAAACCCTCCGGGGAACAGAGCCCGGGCCAGCCACCCTTGCCCTGGGCAAGCCTATGGCAGCTCTCTGCTCCAGCAAGTCGGCCAGACTGGGACGGGCTGCGAGGTACCCCCCGGGGTGACCTGCTCCCCGCTGGTAGGCTTTGTTTTTTCGTCGTGTGCTGGTGAGGGTCACGCACTGCTGCACTTGGAGGGGTCCTGACCCCGCCCCCTGCACCAGAGATACCCGCCAGGGCGTGCCACGGTGCCTCTGGCTGGCCAGGTGTGTCCTTCCTAAATGCGCCCCAGGGCTCAGTGTAACCCCGCTAGACAAGCACAAGGGCAGATGACCTTAGACAAGTCCTCTTCCCGGCTCTGGGCCCCAGGATCCTGGTCTCTGAGAGGATCTGGGCGAACTTGCCCGCTGCGCTAGGGACATCGGAAGGCGGCGGGCGAGCGCGCCAGCCCGGGTCCCCGTCCCGGTGGGCAGCGCCCCGCCAGCCCGGCTCTCGCGCCCCGCCCGCGGCCTCGGTGGCCCTGGAGGGGCCGGGTTTCCGCCCTCCACGTTGTTGTTCCCGATCTGGGCCACGCCCCCCTCGGCCCCAGCTGCGGACGCTTGGCCGTGCCCGCCCTCGCCCCCAGAACGCAGGGTGGCCCCTGGGGTGGCCCTGCTCCAGTTTCCGTCCCTGTCAGGCGCGCGTGGACAAAGACACGCGGGGGTAGGAAAAGGAAAGAGAAAGACTTGACTTTTCCTGGAAGGGTGGCGAGAAGTAAAAGGGCAGGCCAGGGCAGGACGGCGGGGATCCCCGATCGGCGTACTACCCAAACGTTCCCCCGGTGGCCCCGTCTGCACCCGCGGCTGCGCCCCTGCAGACACTGGCCCTTTAAACAGGAGGCTGGCGGCGCGGGGTGTCCATGTGGAGCTGCTCCATGCCGTGTTGTTCTGCCCGCCCATTGGCCTACGGCCCGATGACGTCTCCTAATAGGATGCGAACGCACTGCGGGGGGAGGAACGGAGAGAAAACGCGGAGCTGGACGGCGGCTCCGCTCCGAGCGTCCGCCGGCGCTTGGGCGGGTTCCGGGCGCAGCTCCGCCCCGGGGCGGGGAGGCCGCGCGGGTCGGGGAGCCGGGCCTCGCGCCAGGCCCTTCCAGCCCCGGGCTTCCCTTTCCCGAGCTGCGCTAGGCTTCCCCGGCAGCCGCGCGGATCCCGGGGCGCACCCGCAGCCCCGCAGCCCCGGGCCGCCCCGCTCCCACCCGGGGCGGAGCCGAGCGGGAAGGCGGAAAGGCGGCGCGCACGGCCGCCCGGCCCCCGCCCACCCGCGCCCGGGCCACGTGTGCGCGCGCCGGCCCCGCGGGCGGGGCTC